>NW_028143009.1:0-573580 GCF_977018435.1 Lepisma saccharinum | reverse complement strand
GATTAAAAACGGAATGCGAGTTATTTCTTCTAACTTATTATTGTGATTAGACATTACTAATGGAAAATATCTAGAGGCTTGAATATTACAGGACGATGTTCTTTTCCTGTGATACTGTAACAGACAAAATGCTTGTTTACTGATGCAAGTCCCGTGTCCAGAAGAGTCTTATGAAATGTATTTGCTGTTGCGTAAGATAACAGGAAATAATTACACCGTGTGCGAACTACCAAATCTGTGCAACGTTATACGTAAACAGGCGGAAAATTTTATTCATAAAATCACTTCACATTTGACAGTGTTAGTCAAGAGAGACTCGTGGGACACTGTGTTAAGGTGCTGGACTAAATCCTTCTAATTTTTCTTCCTCGAAGAACAACAAATTCTAAGGAAGAGCTACAGTGACGATCTTTATTATTTCTTTTAAATGCTTACACTTTCCTTTAATTGGGTTAAAAATAAATAAGAATATTGCTTGCATTTCTGTCATTGACGTAGACCAGAGAGAGAGACAGACAGACAGATATTACAAAATAGTTCAAATAGAGCGAGCGCCATTAAAAAGTCATGATAATTCTATGTTGCGTACTTAGAATTATTCACAATACAATAAAGAACATGTCTAATTGTGAGTTAACAAAAAAACAAAAAATAAAGAGACATTTTCGCATCACGATTGCAGTTCGAAAAAGTCGGGACAGGGATTGAAAGTAACGCACTGTCCTGATTAGATCGGTGAATCGGACGTCTGGTAGCCTTGCATCAATGATTATAAAACTAAAACCACCCAATATTGCAGCTTGAAGACTTTTGCGCAAGAAACAGATTCATTTATACAAGAGCAAAATTGAAATTTTTACATATTTCAAAAATCGACGATGTTATTTTCGTATTTTTTTATTTATTTATAGGTTCACAGTTAAACATTTTAGGGTTCGAGGGGGAAGCATGGCCCACATGGCCCCTCCCCTGTGTACTGACCTTACGTACACAGTTGAAGAGAAATTTTGGAGAATCTATCTATTAAATTTAGTATTTACATTCACCTTATGCTCGTCCTCCTCCGTAGTGGAGCCTGTTAAGGCGTTCACTCGTCTTGTGTTTGTTCGCTGCGGGACGGCGTAGGTTCGAATCCGGCTCTGGTCTAAATATATTTGGCCTGCGTATAGGGCCGGTGGCAACCCACCATCGTGAGGAAATTGGGGAGCTCCGAGTGAGTGAGCGTAACCCGGTCGAGAAGACCTACAACAACGGCTAGGGATACGTCGGGCTGACCCCCCAACTATTCCAATACTGGTTGAAGATCTCTACGCTATCACAAGGTGACGGAGGAACAGTGTGGGAGGGAGACCGGCAGTCGGTAAGTAAGCCAAGGCCCTTCAAGGGCTGTAGCGCTATGGGTTGTTGTTATTATTATTATTATTATTCACCAAATGAGAAATAAGGTAGAAAAAGAGAGAAATTAAGAAATTTGGAAAGAAATAATTAGAAAAACAGAAAAAGAAAGAATAGAATACGAAGAGAGAGGAACCAAAACTTGAGAAAAGTAAAAACAAAGAAAGAAAAAATGTATAAAAAGAGAGAGAGAGAGAGGGAAATTAAGAATGGTATGGTAGAAAAGAGAGATATAGTAAAAGATAAATAGAAGAAAGGAAGAATGAAAGTGAGGTTGGAAAAGAGGGAGAGAACTTATGAACGATAGATAAAATAAGGAAACAAGATAGACAAAGAGGTTGTAAAAATAAGAAACATAGAAAGACGGAAAAAGAGAAACATGTGAAGGAAAACAAAAATATATTCAGAGAAGACAAAGAAAGAAAGATATGGAAGAGATAAAGTAATCTAGAAGAGACATTAAAAATGGTAGAAAGAATGAATAAGAAACTAGGGGAGTAATAGTAGGTTGAAAGAAGATACAGTTCAAGAACGGGAGAAAGGGAGTTAAACATGGAAAGAGTGAAAATTAAATAAGGCAGCAAAAAGAGACAGAGATATTATTCTGTTTGAATGGTTGAGAGAGAGAGAGTAATTGAGAGAATCATAGTAGCCATAACAACCAGAGCAGAATCCACCAGAAGTAAATTGTCTGGAGAGAAAACTTCCCAAATAACAGAAAACCTTAAAAACTTATACCACCAGAGGCATGCCCTGAAGACACCGTAGGAAACCTCCGTACCAGTGTGAAAGACCTTCGAGTCATCCAGGTCCATAACCATGAGACACAATAGTTGAGCATTCTTACATATTTCCACTCACGTCATGAGTGACGTGACCCTAATGTTTAGCTGCAGACACCTTGGTGAAGATCCGCTCAACAGGAAGTTCTATTCGTCAATGGCAATGCGATTGGCCTTCGCACTGATGCATTTCACAGGTATGCGGTGATTGTGTATCATTTTAGGAAGTATAATCTCTCTTTTACGTATTCCGTACTAGGCATGGGTTCATCAAAGGGGATATGGGGTCAGAACCCCCAATTAAGCCTTCCTGATTACTGTTTGGAACGACACAGCAGCATTTTCCAATCGTTGGACACTTTTGTAGGGCTTTTAATTCATCCCGTACACACCAGATTTGTATTTTATTTTATTTTATGAGAGGCAGACTCATATTTTTCATTTGGTTGAATCCTCCCATAGGAAATTCCTGTGCGCGCCACTAGTATTGCTCGGCAAATTGTCCATGACTATTTTCATTAATTTTCTCTTACATCCTGTGTGTTTTTAAGCGATGGATTCTTATGTACGCTGGTGCAGAAGTTGTCAACAGCTTGTTTTGAGTTTTCTTTTAACTCTTGAAGCTCTTATTGGGTCAAATAAAGTGCATGGTGATGGACAATTTGCACGGCAATACTCATGGATCCAACTGTACTAGGAGAGAAGCAATATTAAATAGATTGGCATGGGTTCACCAGTATCGAGTTAGGTTTTGGTTTGCAGCACTTCGAGTGCGCCAGCCCCCCTTCTCAACAGTGGTGTGCCCAGGGGGGGGTGGTGGGGGTTATAACCCCCCTTTTGGTCCAGTATTTCTAAAAAAAAAAGAAGAACGTGAAAGGCAGGAAAAATGTGGCAAAATGAGGACTGACTACTTAAAAAATGTACACATAACCCCTCCCTTTCGAAAATCCTGGGCGCCACTGCTTCTCAAAACTACAGCATGCGAGAAATGTAACAATCAATAACGAGGAGCATAATTATTGTTGTTAGTATAATGAAATGACTGGCCCGTAGCGAAAGGTTGGGCTGCCACGCACATAAGGCACCACTCATTTTTTTTTCTTCAATAAAGTCAGAAAATGCAACGGAGAAATTTACCCTTGGCAGAGGTAAGCCGAGATGGAAATTATACAAAGTGTTACCACTGTCGGATTAAAAATTATAGATACTCGAGTTTGGACCATAGACGGAGTTCTGGAGGGGCCAGGGGGGGTGCCTGGCCCCCCAACTTAAAAATACTAAAAAAATAACACATGGTTAAGTTCAGTTACTACATTTTTGTTATGAAGCCATACCGCAAATCTTGACGTTTGGCATGATGGCATGTGCGGTGATTTAATTTCTTTTTCAATTTAATTTTTCTAAAATTTCTGAAGTTGACTATTGTACCGTAACTTTTTTAAAGTAATACGAGTATTGTATCAATAAAAAAATTAATGAAATGCAAAATGCAATAATCGTACTGTTTTGCTTCTTTTAAAACTGACAACCAATATACTAATTAAATTTGTTTACTTAAGCGAGGAAATTTAACAGTTTCAAATGTAAAAGGTCTAAAACTAAGTGTTTTTAAGTTACTTTTTTGTAATTTCCGGGCAAAGGCCTCCGAACACCTTATAAACGAGGGGATATTCAATAACCCTTAGGTACATCATATGCTTCTCCCAGAGTCAGCCCCCTCCCCAAAGCAAAAGCTCAAACTCCGCCCATGGTTTGGACTCCAATTAAAAATTAACCAGTAGACCTATATAAGAACGAGTTACACCAAAAGTTAGCTTATTCAATTGTGCGTTAATCTATGCTAACCTAATGTTTTTTCGAGTATGCGTTATATTTTATATTGCCATGAGATGAAAAAACGGCCGTTTTTTTTTTTAGTTTTGTAAACGATCGATCTCTTTGAAATTCTATAAATCAAAAACGGGTGGTTCAATTGTGATGACATTTTAGAATGGTGCAGGCAGAAAGAATTTAAACATAATTCTCAATTTTCAGATCTATAAAATTTGTCAAAAAACCGTTATCATCAACTTTGCGAAACAACTTTTTCTTAGTATTGGGTAGTCCTACAAATACAATATTGATATCGTTTTGAAGCTCTTTGAATCTGTTTTAAAAATCCATTATCTCTGTAAATTCACATTGCGAAACCAATTGTACACAAATTTGTATTCAACGGCGTAAAGCTGTACATGGAATGTGGCAATACCTCAGGCAGTTACAGCCCGCAGTTTCCAGGTGCAACGGACATCGTTGTGTGCAGATTAACGAGGAATTAAACGAGCTAAATTTTGATGTAACCCGTTTTTATGTAGTACAAACTCGAGTATGTATAATTTTTAATCCGATAGTAGACCGTTGTTCCTGTTCAAGATTTTGTAGTGATGAATTGACCCCTAGATTAGGATTGCCAGACGTCCCGTATATACGGGATTGTCCACTTTTTTTAAAGAAATGTCCCGGTGTTTCGGAAAATGTTCTCGGGACGCCCATTTGTCCCATATTTAGCTAAATAAAAAACGAATTCAAATTTCAAAATCATTTTATACAACAAGAAATGAATAACAATTTATAACTAACCTAATTGGATACCAATTACCATTTACCACTCAATCCTCATATTAACATCGGCGTAGAACTGCTCATTGTCGATATGTCGAATAGGAAGCGACTCACGACTGGCAAAGGCAGTTCTGGTTCTAATACAGCTATCACTCGTTTCTTTTCTTGGTGAATGGAATCAGAGTAGAGTGGATAATATTCAGGGTTTAGGTGATGTAAAAAGAAAGTGTTCTGATAGTAGTGATTATTCTACGTAAACAAAGATCCTCGTAGTGGACGCCCTTGTAATCAAGGGGTCCCGGGTTCGATACCCGGTGGAGGCACATAGGGGTTCCGATCCCACTTTAAACTGTAGGTCCAGTCCGATTAGCCTTACTGTGCATAAAGTGGTCTTAAAACACCAAATCAAACAATCAAATCTTAAAGGACGCCAAGTCTTCACTCAAATATTAATATATTTTGTCAAAATGTTAAAAATTCGGCATTAACAATGCTTTAAACTGCAATGATTTTGTGATGTTTAAAAATGTTATAAAAATAAATTTAACTATACCCATGTCTATGTGTCCCGTTTTTTTATTTTAGAAATCTGGCAACTCTACCATAGATACTTGAATTGGGGGGTCACCACGTGAAAATACTCTGTACAAGACATTCACTGTTCGATCAAGTCACGAAAAGACCTCTATAATAAATTCTTTTCTAGCTATGAGGTTGCCTCCACATGATGGATACTAATAAAATGAAACTACACTCATAAGTCCATTGTCTTTTGTTCCAGTGGACCCTTACCCAGTGGCAATTCCAGCTGAAATTCGTTACCTGCCGCAAGCTGGGGGAGTGGTTAGCTCTGAGCCCTCGCTGATCGTCAACCACGCGGCCATCGCCGAGGAGGAGGCCCCCGTCAACAAGAGCGACATGGCGACGGTTACGTACACCCTCTGGATAGGCCCCAACATCACAGAGAACTTCACGTTGACCCTTCAGGTGCCAAAGAACACCACTTTCTTCCAGGTCATGAAGATGGCGGCAGAGGAGGATGACCACTATGAGTAAGTATTGTACAGTCACGGTCACTTCTGGATTGTAACTAACCAATTGAAAGTCAATGTTATCGTTATAAACCACAACTGTCCCTGACTGTACAACCGCTCGCATTCTTTCATTGACTGATTTGGTTTATTTCATTTCGCTTTTCTGCCACTTTTGGCTAATCGCGACGATGAGGATGAGTGATGATATGATGACATTGTTGAAGAAGCACTTGCAAGGAATACACATGCCCAGGCCAGAATTCAAACCATCATAAATTTGAAAAATCGCACAAGAATTATAGGAAACGATCGAGTTTATTACAGAAATCAGTTTTTTAAGTACACTTATGCTAATCGGGGCTGCAACTAAAGTTTATAGTGGAATCGAATCATCATGTGCCTCCACCGGGTATCGAACTCGTGACTCTTGATTACAAGGAGTCGACGTTACCACATGCCATCTTGGAGGCCCTGAGGAAGGAATCATAAACTAAGAAAATATCTTAATATACTTACATATATCACAAATTTATTGTACATATTTCAAAGATTTTCGTTACAGAAAAATCCTGGCCTTATGCAATGACACATCATCAAAACACTATATATATTTTTCGCTTGATATGTGTGTTGCATAACTCTACAGCGATGAATGAGCTAGTTTTCAACGCACATAATGTCATGTAGGATGTAGATGTCCCATATTTGTTGTGAATGACTGTACATATTTAAATGATTTTGTATATTTCAGATTTTCGTCCTCCGTCTGGCCCAATGGGCATTACGTGCACACAATTAATGGGTTCAAAGAGCAGCCCATTGGATACCACTATTGGCTCCTGTATCGTTTGACCACCCTGCCAGACCCTGCATATCCACCGGGAACAACAATGGTAGCACCAGGAGGTAATGCATTTAATACACACATTGTTGTAATGCAGGGTAGATAAAAATCATGATTTTTATTTTAAAAAATCATTTTCATGATTTTTTATTTAAATCAATTTTTTTAAACAAAAACATGCTTAAAATTGCTTGTGTGCTTATATATGTTTTGTATAAAAATGATTTTTCCAGTGAACAGCCCTGTAATATAACTAAACTATAATAATTTCAGTAACTTTTCTTCCAGTGAAAATAAAACAGTTTGGATGTACTCTATAACTTAAAATTAAAATATTTGTTTTAATCTTTGCAGCTAAAATTTGGCTATTTTTTGAATGATAGTTTGCAAAATATCAGCTGCCATGTTTATTTGAATTTAATGATAATGACACCATTTATGGTATAACATGATTTTGTATATTTTTCTATGCAAAATGATTGCTATTTTTGCCTATAAAAATTATTGAATTTTATATCAACAGAAATTTAAGTGTGTTTATAGTTTACATGTTACATTTCCTTTCGTATGAGCTTTGTCACATCAGTACATACATTTTGTTTCCTATATTTTCCTCTCTTGGAGCTTAATAAATACCATTAAATCATTACGATATTCATGTGATTTCACCAAAAGTGATTATCATGTCTACAACATCCTTACATGCATTATTCTATAAATTATTTTTTTAAAGTGGTTTAAATCAGTGATTTAAAAAAAAACACCTGATTTGAATCTCTATTCAAATCAGCCTGATTTATATCAATCCACCTTGCCTAGATGGAATAACAGTAAATCATGTTTGAAATTTTTAAAAATAGAAATATGTTTAATATGTGATCAGAATTTTCACGAATGAATCGATGAAGGGGGATAACACGTGAGGCAATGACGGGCTGAACAGCTGAAGTATGTGGACGAGCATTGTCATGTTGCTACATGAAAAAGTATATGTAAAAGATTGCTACTTTGCTTCCGCCGTTCATACAGAAGTTTCAAGCATGCGAAGCTTGATCTTCGTAAGCATATAATTTACATTTGGATCATCACGACGATGAATATGAAGGGTGATAAGGTTAAATTGGTGAAAGGATAACCACAAACACTCATGGACATGATACAACGGAACGCAAGTACCACAGAGGATTATACTAGCTGCAAAATTCTTGCCAGTAGAAGAGAGGTTGCAGATTTTATTCCACATTCTGGTTGAGCATCCCTCGTGAATAAATATGAGAGTTAAATTATTATACTTTAACATTTAACACTGTAATGTTTACACATGGTGAAGATTATAACACCATTAAGCCTTGTTTCCATGATTATGAAAAACTAAATATGCTGACCAAGGCAGTAATTTATTTTATTAAAAACATAAACTAACGTAACGTTTCAACCTTCTAGCAAGGTCTTCTTCAGACTCTGTATCAAGTACAAAAGTAACCAGATACAACAAAAGGGCATTATATATACACGAACATTACTCCCTACAGACTATTTAGAAAGTTGTTTGGAACTTTCTAGCAGATGACTTTCACTTGCCAACTTTACTTTCACCTAAAAGGCTAAACACAATTACTTCCATATAGAATGTGGTTGCGCTTTTAATCTCACGCCCTTTTCCCTTCATTTTTCTTCCTTCTCCTGTCCTCTTTCTCTCTTGTCCTTTCCACTCTTTCCAACATCTTCTTCCACTCTTTGTTTAACTTCAGTCCCCCATTCCAGTTCATTGTCTCTTCTTCACCTTTCTTCTCTATTTCCTTGGCTTCCTTCCATTTTCTCACTAGAATTCTCTTCTCCCTTCCTATCTGCGTAGCCTCATCCCACTCTATGTCATGTCCTGTTTCTCTCGTGTGTTTAAATATTGCATTTCTCTCTCTCTTAAGTCGTACATCATCCCTATGTTGTTTCAACCTGTTTTTCAGCCTTTTTTTCGTTTCTCCTATGTACACACTCTGACATTCTTTACATTTCACTTCGTAGATAATCCCTTTCTCTTCCTCTTCTCTGTTTTCCTTTTTCTTGTTAGCATTCCTCGCTATTCCTAAGATGCTTCTCCCTCCCTTCCTGTAAGTTTTAATTCCCGCTTTCCTAAGCACTTTGCATTCTTTTCTGTGGTCTTCCCCATACTCCTTATTCCAAACCTTCTCTCCTCTTTTTCTTTCTCTTCCAATTCTCCCCTGCCCGTTTTCTTACTTCTTCTGTTTATGTCCAGTCTATCCTGCTTCTCATAGCCATTCTTTTCCAGCTGTTTCCATAGGCTATTTATTTTGCCTTCTTTTAACATTCTTTCATGCAGAAGACACAATGAACTGGAATGGGGGACTGAAGTAAAACAAAAAATGGAAGAAGATGTTGGAAAGAGTGGAAAGGACAAGAGAGAAAGAGGAGAGGAGAAGGAAGAAAAATGAAGGGAAAAGGGCGTGAAATTAAAAGCGCAACCACATTCTATATGGAAGTAACTGTGTTTAGCCTTTTAGGTGAAAGTAAAGTTGGCAAGTGAAAGTCATCTGCTAGAAAGTTCCAAACAACTTTCTAAATAGTCTGGAGGGAGTAATGTTCGTGTATATATAATGCCCTTTTGTTGTATCTGGTTGCTTTTGTACTTGATACAGAGTCTGAAGAAGACCTTGCTAGAAGGTTGAAACGTTACGTTAGTTTATGTTTTTAATAAAATAAATTACTGCCTTGGTCAGCATATTTAGTTTTTCATGGTGAAGATGTTTAATTATTTATACCTGCTAATGTTTTGGAGGGCAAAATTAAGGCTATGATAAAGTTTAAGAGTTTCGGAAGTGGAAATTCAGTTCAAAGTTCAATATCTCATCTTTCGCTCCCATGCATTGTCATGATTTGCCTGTTACTCAAATGTTTCTTATGTTAAAACTTTCAGAAATCTTTTCTTTCCATTCTTACTTGATATAATTCAACTGGCATGAATAGGAATTTCCTACTTTGTTTTAATTCTCACAGTACCGAGAATATCCTCTCCCCATCCTTATTTGATTCACTGCATTGCCATACATTTCCTGTTCCGAAAATGAATCTCATTTACAACCCATAAGAAATTTTCTGTTATGTTATTATGTACGAGGGGCGTTAGTAAGTTGGTGCCTATAGAGGAAATCTGCAAAAATTCTGCAATTCCTTAAACCAATGGTAAGATCTTTACTAACTTTTCTAAAAGGAATCTATATATTAAGACAGCAATTCCTTTCATTAATGCTTCCCTCTGTTTTTCACGTTGCAGGTGTTGATGATATCATCGTGGAAGATGGCGACCATTTTCTCTTTTGGTTCAAGAAGTTATAAATGTACCTAAGTATCTCGTCAACGTGGCTGATGAAATATACTGACAAACAGAGTGAACGTTTTATGGTACTAACTGATCAAAAAACAATATTAGCAGTGAATCATTTATTTTTTTGTTTCCTAGAGCACAAGACTTATTTCGTTCATGGTTTATAATTTTTATCACTGTGCCAGTGATTGGGAAATACATGTTTTTTTTCTGACTTCTAAGTGGTCTAATTCTAAAAGCAAACTTGTTGTCTTTCATTCGTGGATCTTGTTTCACCATTATGACGTCAGCCAACAATGATACTCAGTGGTTTTCCAGTTCAAATTGATTGTAAACAATTATGGGTATTGTGGTCTAGTTTACTCATATCAATAGATGGATGATTGTAACGATGAAAAAATCTAATATTAAAGTTCACTGAACATGCTTAACATCTCTTGTATTACAGAAATGGTATTTATACATTTCACAGTCATTAGAATTCATGTTAATCATCGATCATCATTTACAGTAGAGAACAGAATGGCATGTACTGTGCTTACCTAGATGTCAACAGCCGCTCAGAAAGCATGGCGGATTTGTTCTTATTCCTCAACTCGTTTTACTTTCATACCCAAATCTGTGGTCTGTGCATAAGCTATGATGTTGTTCAACTTGCGATTGGATGAAATCGTTAATAATTGCCTGAAGTGCGTATTTCCCCCTCTTTCTGAAATCTGAGAAATGCAAGAGACGAATGTGATACTGAACAGTAGATGTGTGTAGTGTAGGTAAGCCGGAATTCAAGCAGCATTTTGTGAATTCATTAAAGATTTCATGCACTTGCAAACCAGCAAATTGTAGTGTTGTATGGTGAGTCACTTAACATTCACTACAGAAGTATTTCGAAAACAAATCCATTTTGCAGTTCTGTCTTGCAGGCATGTTAAAGTTACCCAAAAGAAAACACAGTGTTACTACCTGAGAAAGACAATTGTGTTTTATTTTGTTACAATGGGTTTACTATATGTTTAAACTCTACATTCGAAACTGAACAAATCAGTGCTTACAAATTGCAGCAGTGTCTACATACTTTATAAGTTTGGTAGGTCTCAATCTTAACACTAGAAGTATACAACACTGCTGCATAGTTTTTGGTACCATTTGCTTACTTACAAATGCAGGGTAGAAACATATGTAATATGTTTCGTATGTAACATACAAGTAATACATTTTGCATTTTTTAAATTCAACTTTGTTCTCAGGTAGAAACATCATTGATCATCAGCTTGTGTATTTTCTTGTGCTCGGCCTTGCATGCTTACATTCTTTTCAACATATAGCATTAATAACGTTTTGTTTTCAAAATAAGATGAATCTTAAGTGAAAAACCACCCTACATATATATGGTATTGCTGGGTTTTGTTCTTGACATTTTACAAGTCGATGTCTGTAACGAAAGAAGTATATGAGAGAGACTGTAATATTGCCTGAATGTTTGCGAACTGTATATACATTGGTAAGTAGACCAAAAGTACTGCTGTATATTTGTTAAAGGGAAGCAGCAGCTGTACAAGTTGAAAGGTTATGTCGGCTGGGATTGTGTTCATATAAAAAATACATGTAATATAATGATGGACCAATGGTTAATTAGTATGATTTTTTTCCTAGTGTAGAACTTTTACGTGTTTGTTATCTTGCCTGCCATGGCTAAATAGTCACTAAAAATATACTTTTTACTTGTATTTTATGCAGCTATACCACTGCTATGGTTTCACCATTGTTATTAGAGTTTATTGTTAATAATTTGGGCTTTGTTCTAACTTAAAGTGTAATAATTGAAAAGCAACATATGTGCACATGTGCTAAATGATATGACGTGCATAAGAATCATGGCAGCAACTAAAAAATGAACACTATTGTTGACCTAGTATAAATAGCGATTGTATAAGTTCAAGCCAAAGATTTAAAGTAGCTAGCAGATAAGAACTGATACCATACTCAGAAAAATTGCATAAAAAATTAAGTAGCTCGACAGTGCAAATAGAGTGATTTTTAAGAACGTTCTTAGAGAGTTTTCTTTTGATGACAATTTTAATGAACAAAGACTGTTTGTGATGATTGTTGCAGTGAATTGTCACTATGCCCCTTAACGCACTGCTAAGTTTATAGATTGATGTATTGTTGTGACGTCAGTTATCAAATCTTTCTTGACAATAAGAATATGTTATTGTGTCACGTCTGCTTTGTGCTGTAATTATAATTCTTATGTCTACTTCAGGCAGTAAAAAAATAGATCATGTTGAGATAAATTGCACTAAAATTATTCAGACTATTGCAAACGAAACATTGGAAATTACATATGTGTTGAAGAGTAAATGCATTTTGTATGCAATTTTGCTTAAAGTAAAGAAGAAGCTACATATTAAACAGGGACACTATGGGATTGTGGAATGTAAAAGAAATCTCGAATGAGG
This sequence comes from Lepisma saccharinum, assembly GCF_977018435.1. Taxonomy (NCBI): domain Eukaryota; kingdom Metazoa; phylum Arthropoda; class Insecta; order Zygentoma; family Lepismatidae; genus Lepisma; species Lepisma saccharinum. The sequence continues at coordinate 561,128 of NW_028143009.1, read as the reverse complement.
TGTAAACCTTGTAAAAGACTGATGTGGTATGATCTCTGAAACCTTCATTGTATAATTGTAACTTACTACAGCCTAAAGTAAATTGTTTTGCCAAATTATAATTGTGTTCTTATTGGATGTTTACTAGGATAAGATTTGGCAACATTTCTTTAGTGTGTAATGCCTGACAATCGTATGGTTTCTTGTTGCAGTTGGCGCTTTGGTGGGATTACTTATTCTCGAGAGCGAGATCGTTGAGTACCGACGTGTAGTGTGTGTCTGAGAGCAGCAGTACAGGCTTAGCCGAAGGTATAACGTCCTCTGTTTCCTCAATCCGAGAGAAACCACGGCAGTAAATCTGTCGATGTAGTGCACACCGATAGAGGAGGGCTAGTTTGGAGTTGCCAAAGGGTCTTGCCACTAGCACTCCCGCCCCTAAACCAGGACAGGGGGAGGGTGGCAAAGGTGGACGATCATCCCTTAAGTATTTTTCGAGTGGCGAAAGATTGCCTTCAGTCCCTTTCTTTATTTACGTTCTTGTTAATTTCCTCCCTCATATACATACCTGGGCAATGACCATACTCAAAGGAGGGCGGACTGCTGATTGACGAGAAGAGGGGAAAAGATGTGGCAACGTTTCCGACTGTCAACCGTGGCACGCGTTGCGGTTTCTGCAGGAAGAGGGATGAGGTAAGGACGGGAAATCGTCGCGAAGACTTCAAATACATTTGGTGGTAAGTAGGCAAGATTGTCGCAAAGTAGATATTTAATACATATAATTTCGTGTCCTCTTGAGGATCTTTTTATGGGAGAAGAAATTGTATGTTTTTTGAAGGCCCGTGGAGGCCAATTAGTGTGCCATTCCTACAACTGCCGGTTGGTTTTCAGGCTTATACAACCAGTCCACCCAAAATATTTCCTATTATCCCGTAAACGTTTTCAAAAAAATCCATTTTTTGGGCGTTTTGGAGCTAAATATGCATTTACATCCTGGATAAACCTGGATTTTATTTCTCTCTTCCATTGCATCAGTGAAAATGAATGATGCACCTTAGATGAAAGTCAAACATAACGGAACACTCCAGGCCTGCTTGGGATTCGATCCCAAATCCTCTGAAAGATAGACGAACCATTTATCTTCTCATTGTCCACTTACTCAAGCTTTTCGCTTATTCCACGTTTATGTATGCTTGGGGTTGTCATTTAAAGGAAGTAATTTAAATTCCGTTGCAAATTCGTCGTCGTTTTTTGCCGGTTAAGTACGAGAGCTGAATCTTCAAATGCCAGTTTCTACATATACTATTCCCAAAGAGCATGGACATTCAGTGAGATTCCACATACTCCAGGGTTACATATGGTGTATTAGCATTCCACACATCACTCATGGACAATGAGGAAATGCCCATTGTTCAAACGACCTACAGATTGTGGACGAGCAACAATACATTCATAAAATGATATTTTAAAGATAATTAACATGTAATATGCAGTACAGAATAGCTTATAATTTCAAAGACACGGGAGATAATTCAGGAAATATAAGCTGTGGCTTCATTATCGGAAGTCTGCATTGAACAGACCACTCACTAACTCTCTAGCCTGTACCAAAAGTTTATGACTACAGCAACATAAGCCTTCCATGTGTCCCTATCCTGGTCAAGATCAACCTTTTCAATCCCTAACGAATTCCTTCAGGTACATCTCAACGTTAACACTCCATCTTCGTCTTGGCCTTCCTACAGGTCTCTTACCATCAGGTTTTCCAACAAGAGACCTGTAAACTCTTATTTCCTCTCCCATTCGTGCCACATAGCCTGCCCACCTAAGTCTTTTCGATTTAATTACTCTAATAATATTCGGACATGAAGCATTGAACATACCAGATGAAGAATCTTGTTATATCTTTTGAATCTTTCATTCACAATTCTGGAGTCTTCATGGATTAAGTAATGATAATGGTATAACATTGATTACTTTTGCAACCTCAAAGAATTTTATTGTGAAAAGTACCACTCTTAAACATAAAGATATCCATAAATATACCTGGTCTTCTCCAGATTGTAAAACTCATAATCAGATAGATCATATTCTCATTGATAAGAGAAAGCATACTAGTATAATTGACGTTCGTACACATAGAGGTGCTGACTGTACCAGTGACCATTATTTAGTAATTGCTAAATTAAGAGAAAGACTCACAGTGATAAATCATAAGCAACAAATTCTAAAAGTTATAAAATTTAATACGGAAAATTTGCTGATGAAAGAATTAAGATTACCAAATTAAACTGTCAAATAGATTTGATGTTTTGCAGGATATAAATGATGATGAAAATATAAATGAAACAGACGTAAATAAGAATTGGGAGCACATACGTAATGCAGTAGAATCAGCAGCTAAAGAAAGTATAGGATACTATAAATCAAGAAAAAGTAAGCCATGGTTTGATAATGAATGTCATAATCTAATAGAAATAAGAAATCAGGCTAGACTTAGGTGGTTAAGTAACTCTGATGATACAAATCTAAGCAATTATAATAGAATAAAGCGAGAAGTTAACCGCACGTTTAGAAGTAAAGAAAGAGATTACTTGAAAAGCAAAATTAACGAAATTGAAACAAACAGCAAAAACAAAAATATCAGAGATTTATATAAAGGTGTAAATGAATTTAGAAAGGGGTGGCAACCTAAAGTAAACTTGATAAAAGATAAAGACGGTGATTTTCTAGCTGACCCAAGCGATATTCTAAATCGATGGAAGAACTACTTTAATGATCTTTTAAATGTTCATGTAGGAGATAAATCAGAAGTAAATGAAGTGCACACTGCAGAACCATTAGTTCTAGAACCTAACTTGACTGAAGTTAAAGATGCTATTAAAAGGCTAAGGAATAACAAAGCACCTGGCATTGATTTAATCCCAGCTGAGTTAATTAAATATGGTGGAAATTCATTAATATGTCAAATTCATAAATTAATTTGTTTAATATGGAATAAAGAAGAAATCCCTCAACAGTGGAAAGAATCCATAATTGTTCCTGTGTTTAAAAAGGTGATAAAACTGCAATAATTACCGTGGAATTTCTCTACTCTCAACAACATATAAAATATTATCTAACATTCTTTTAACAAGACTAACCCCATATGCTAATGAAATTATAGGTGATTATCAATGTGGATTTAAACGTAACAAATCAACTACAGATCAAATTTTTCACATTAGACAGACACTTGAAAAAAAGTGGGAATATAATCAAAATGTCCATCAGCTATTCATTGATTTCAAAAAGCATATGATTCGGTCAAAAGAGATAAATTATATAATATATTAGTCGAGTTTGGAATACCTAAGAAGCTTGTTAGTATGATAAAAGTATGCACCAGTGAAACAGAAAGTAAAATTCGTGTGGGTATTAATGTGTCTGACAAATTTACAATTCATGATGGGTTAAAACAAGGAGATGCATTATCTCCATTGCTCTTTAATTTTGCCTTAGAATATGCTGTTAGGAAGGTAAAAGAAACTAACGAAGGACTAAAATTAAATGGTATGACTCAGTTGTTAGCATATGCAGATAATGTAGACTTATTAGGGGATGATATAAATACAATTAAGAATAATGCTAAAACATTTTTCAAAAACTCCTAAAGAGATAGGTTTGGAAGTTAACAAAGAGAAAACTAAATATATGCTTACAGGCCGAAACCAAGTGTTAGGTAATAATCAAAATCTAATTATTGATAACAACTCGTTGGAACCAGTTTTCAAATTCAAATACTTAGGAGTAATATTAACAAATGAAAATTATATTAAAGAGGAAATAAAAGATAGGCTTAATTAAGGAAATGCATGTTACTTCTCTCTTCATAAACTTTTGTCTTCTCGTTTAATATCTAAGAAACTAAATGTTAAAATATACAAAACAGTAAATAAAATATACAAAACAGTAATTTTGCCTGTAGTATTATATGGGTGTGAAACTTGGTCCCTTACATTGAAACAGGAACATAAATTTAGAGTATCTGAAAATAATATCCTTAGGAAAATATTTGGACCTAAAAGGGATGAGGAGACATTTGAGTGGAGAAGGTTACATAATTTAGAACTACATAATTTGTATTCATGTCCAGATATTATTAGAATAATTAAATCAAGAAGACTTAGGTTGGCAGGCCATGTGGCACGAATGGGAGAGGAAAGAGGAGTTTACAGGATTCTTGTTGGGAGACCTGATGGTAAGAGACCTGTAGGAAAGCCAAGACGAAGATAAAGGGACAACGTTGAGATAGACCTAAAGGAAATCAGCAGGGATGGAAAAGAGTATATAGATCTTGCTCAAGATAGGGACAGATGGAAGGCCTGTGTTGCTGCATCCATGAACTTTCGGGTTTAAGAAGGCTAGAGAGTTAGTTAGTTATTCACAATTCTGTGTCGCTCTTCTTAATCACTGCTGTGAGAAAACAACAAGCCAAAGACCCCAGTTTCGGATCCTGGTTTAGGCATACCTGTACCATCGTGTTTATGCCTTCATCGATTCCTTCAGTTCATCCTCATCGTCGCCGTTAACCTTGAAACGTCGAAAAGGAACTTACATCAAAATAAATTTCTATTTGTGGTCATTTACGTCGAATTTAGACTCTTATATTAATTGCTACGATGAGTATATATGATGGACTGATTGAATTCTCAGTCACAGAAACAGGCAACAACAAGAATAGAAATGAATGGAAGAACTATGAATACATGGTTGAAAATGGAAATTTGTGTACCACATCGGTGAAAGAGTGGTGGCCTGGATTGGATATTTGTTTGTCTCTTCATTAATTTAATGTAATCAACATCGTCGCTATTGGCTTAAAGTGACTGCAGAGAGACGCAATATATATATATATATATATATATATATATATATATATATATATATATATATATATATATGTGTGTGTGTGTGTGTGTGTGTGTGTGTGTGTGTGGGGGTGTGTGTGTGTGAATATTTCCATGTTGATGGTAATTAATATGAGGTGCAACGCTAGTAGTACGCTATTAAGAGCAAAATTTAATATTTTGATTAGTTTTCCATATGCAAAAAAATACAAGAATATTGTGTTTGCTCAGATATCTAAGTCATGCCTACTTTTAATGAAGTACACTATATATACATATGTACATATATGTAATATAGGTAACTTGAAACAGAGTAAAGTAAAGTAAAAAGTAAAGTGTTCCCCTGTGCTTAGCACCACGCCATGAAGGCGTATAGGGGGTGTGGGGGTAACGCCCCACACTTTCTTGATCCGGTCGTGAGTGGGGGTGATGTGATCAGCATCACGCCCCTGACCGCCTTTACCCCCCAGGGTTTCCCCCAGGTACCCATGTTATTCGACGCTGGGTAGGCGCCGGGGCCGCTTCCACTGTTAGAAAAGTTCCCGGATTTGAACCGGCCGGGGATCGAACCCGGGACCTTTAGCATGGTAGTCCTAACTACATTCTGTAGGCATTGCAAATAAAACGTAAAGTTAAAAACACAATACTCACAAAGCAGCATTGGAAACTTGAAGTCACTTGCATATTTTATTGAATCTCCAGGCGTTTCTTGGACAATATTCCAACAATAGTCTACTATCATTGTTGGACTCCATTGTCGTTCTCAGCGATTCTCCATTTTTGCTAGCATGATTGAAACTCTCTCGATTACAGTATTGTCACTAATGCCATCATTTCAGTGAAAATGTGAAGAGGAATTGATTCTTTCAAGGACGTGTTGCAGCCAATTAATCATAGCATTACAGTACGTATATTGTGTAGTTTTGTTTTCCATGAAAGCTCTTTCTACCTTCCAGAAAGCAACCCAAGCTGCATAGGTAACCTATCTCACTTTGCGTTTTTTGTACAAAATGGATAAGGAGTTAAGACAAGGAACTGCTTACAATTGAAATAATAATAATAATAAAAAAAGAACAAACCATTTGGAATACTAGTAGTGAATAATATAGTAATAAGGATTTTTTTTTAAAAAAACTAGTAGGAAATCATTGAGCGCTTTGGATGTACTCATCTTCCCCCATAGACTAGAACATACTTGGTAGCCAAAGTAAGAAAATATATTAATGTTCCATGCAAATATGTTTTCATAATTAAAAAATAATACGAGGGCGTGCTGAAAAGTAGTGCATCCTATTTATTTGTTAAGAGTGTAAACACATTTTGAATTTTGAGCAACCATGTAGTGTACTCAACACATCAGACTTCCTCGCTTCTGCATTGCAAGTTTAAAACTTCTATCACCAGGGGGGTGCTGAACTATAGCTAGGAAAATGGCAGCATGTAACCATGCTGTATTGGTGCGCCTGAAGCAGCCTGCGGTGATCAAGTTTCTAACCGCAGAAAATGTGCTCAAATTGACATTCATCGGAGAATGAAGGCTTTTTATGGGGATGAAGGTGTAGACGTCAATACTGTACGATGGCTGTTCGTGCTCGTAATGAAAACCCTAGCCGAGGAACCCTCAACGTGTGTGACAAAGAATGGAGTGGAGGCCGAGTATTGCAACTGATGAAGGTTATTAGAATTTTGTCTATGAACTCATTAGAGAATTGTCGCATTACCCAGGCAGAGCTTGCGATCAATTGTGGCATATCACGGGAGCGAGTGCAGGCAATATTCGTTGATCTGGGATACCAGAAACTTTGTGCACGTTTGGTGCCTAGGAAGCTCACTCCTGACATGAAACAGAAGAGACTGGACATTAGCCAACAGTTGCTTCAGCGCAACGAACTATTCTGCTTTCATTTCCAAACTGCGCTTCAAGGTCACGGCATCGTCTTCCCACGCAGTCACCTGTTCCACTCCAAACACAACTAACACACGCCTTCTGCAGCTGGGTGGATGTCCTTGAACCGCACATTCGAACTGAAAAAATATAGAACAACATTCTCACAGGCGTTGAAAGTTGTGTACACCATTTCCGGTGAGAAATGAGAATGTGGCTCCGTCGTCAAGATCAACAATTCTACAATGGAAACTGGTCTCTCGTTGACAGACGTGTGTTGATCGCCAGAAGATATTATGTGGAAAAGTAATTGTCATTAAACGCGAAAAAGAGTGTCAGGTGAGAACTATAGTGTAACTCATGCATTTTGAAAGTGCTATATTCTGTATAAACCTATGCATTAAATCTTTCCTTATTGAATATCAGGTTACGGGAGATATTTCCTGATACATGAAAAAGCTGAAGTTGTGCCAGTTAGTTCGAAACTTCATATTCTGTCATTAATATATTTTATTACCCATAATACCACAAAATGCATAACTTATAGTAAATTACATTGAATTCAGTTAATTTTATGAAGACATTATTAGTCCATCATTGGAGTGAAGAAATATGCTACACATGTAGAAACAATGAATAGCTTTTATCACGTACAGAAGTAGCAGTCAAGAATAGAAATTGAAGTAAGTTAACAGAGATGTTCAATCATTTACATCACCTCATGAATACTAGTAATCAACTTTCATTATGCTGAAAGTATCAACTCCAGAAAAAATATATATATATCTTACATGAACTGCAAATTATATATTTTATGAAAATGCTTGCTTGAAACTTCAGTGAGATAATCAGATCTAGTTTTACGGGTGCCAGACCATGAATCTTCAAAGTCACCATTCAATGGACTAGCTTCCCGAGACAGTGGATTCAGAGAATCAACCTGCTCTAGGCTGCCAATGCTTCCGTTGAGATCAGTGAAACCAATAGTGAGAACGTTTGATGTTATTCCTCCAGGATTTGTTATGTCAGATTCACGTTCAGCATCAGTTTCCATTATGTGAGTTTGGTTCATTCCTGTACCGTCTCTTGACCCTGAAGTTTTGGCTTCTTCCCCTTTTCTAGACGCATATCCTCTACGTCTATTTCTGCTTACCATACTCTGTCTGCCACGCTTGGAAGATTTGGCAGGCACATGTCTTGCGAATTCTCTACCGTTATGTAACTCTGCAGCTTCATCTCTACCTGCCTCTGCTAACTCTGAAAGTGATTCTGATGGTACGACTGATTTACCACGTCCTTTATCAGCTCCTCTTCGACTACGTACGGTCAAAACGTCTGAAGGCAAGTCAGGCATACCTCTTGCAAATCTTCTACCATTATGTGACTCTTCGGCTTCTTCGCTCCCTGCCTCTGCTAACTCTGCTGCTGGTGGCAAGCCTGATCTGCCACTGCTGCCACTTCCTTCAGCTTTCCTGACAGCCCTGCTACTAACTGGAGAGCCCTTATGACTTTGTCTACTCATGGGTGATGCTTCAGTGCGAGTGAAATCTGTAACGAACAACAGTGTACTTGGCATTGAAGTCAGGAGAGAGTATCACAGTAGTCATGATTGCAGTTCGTTTCATATTTTTTTGTGAAAAAAGCTAAATGCAGTCCTGTTCCAGTTTCCATGCTCTTTGACGGACGAAATATTTTGGATACATTCAGAGAATTCGTGGATATTTCCAATATTTTTAAACAATGTAAAATCGTGGATTGTGTATCTTCTGGAGAAATATTACTATACTTAATATATTATGCCTTTATATCAAATCCAAAAATTCTTAATAGAAAGATTTTGTACACTGATAATTCACACATTAATATTTAATCGAAGTAATGAAGTTTGTAAATAATAACAAAAATCATTGATAACTTTGGGATGGAAATAGGTCAATTCTATTCCTGTAAGTATGGATTACTGTAGGAATAATACTCAAATACAAATATTAAGCAGGGAAAGAATTGCACTACATACACCACCAATATCATCTTTGTTGTTTAGAGATAGTCAAATGATGACTGAATTGTACTGAGAACTTGATTTGATTTACACATTGATTAAGTGCATATATTAGGAAATTAATATATTTTATAATCATGTTTGAAAAATATTAGCCAGAAGTACGTGTAACCAAATTTGAACTTAAGATCGGTAGTAATGTATTATCGTAATTTATGATACAAATCCTCTAAAATAATGTAGATGATCAAGAAACCAGTACCGACAAAGATACACAATGCAACTACATTATAATTAAGACATATACATAGATCTAGAGTGATTAAGTAGTAATATTTTAAAGAAATATAAATACGCCCAACGATCGAAAACATAGTGTCACTAGAACTTTGACAGAATAAATAGAGTAAGTTCGAAAGGTTAATTGCATTTGATTTTGTATGCATAATGTGTGTCCTACATACATACATCCCTCACGCATATATATATATATATATATATATATATATATATATATATATATATACACCTGTAAACAATACATTAACAAACTCTATCCACAGTATGTGTCTTTCTAATCTACTTGAATCAAAATAATATATCAAAGATATCGCCTGGTAAAGGGATTTCCATTAACTACTGGTTCAAATGAATGAACAGGATGGGAGGAAAGACAATCATTTCAGAGAAATGGTTAACAAGTTTGTCTACTAAAAAAAATTAACTATTTAGGCCTATTTGTACATTTAGTCTAATGAAATTGTAAAACAAACGAAAATATTATCTCATAAGCTTTATTACCCAGAATACTATACATTACAAGATAGAATATAATGATTTTATATTGATTTATAAATACATACAAAGTATTGCTAGAGTTCATTTGCAGTTAGACATTTCCGAAATGATTTCAAGATTATTCTGAATTCAAGCACACCAGAGTTGAAGCAGTAATATTAAATTAATGGTAGATACATTACTCTGTAAACGATTTGTAACGTATGTGAATATTATATATTTCGAGACAGGTTATGCATTACTTTCATGAACTACTCTTACGTAAAATGAACATAGGTTAGTGACGTTTCTTTCTTGTTAATATTATTCTTATGGAAACGAGTGATTATTGCCATAATGAAATATTCTGAAGAATAGCTTTATAGAAAAAAAATTATGTTTAAAATAGTTCAATTCTGCAAGTCAAAACATATTCTTTGATTCAATGAATGTCTGATTTTATCGACGGTTTCGCCGCTTACTTTAGTAACAATATAAATCTGAATGACAGATTATTACATTTTTTCACCAACACCAGATAAATAAAATAACTTATAATGAAGTACAACAGCACTCAGCCATACCCTGAAACAAATTTCCCGTATAATATGTCTGGATAATAAAATATGATCCGATAGTAGGTCTTGGAAAGGAAAAAAGGCTATTATTTCAAGTAGATCAAGCTCATTGTAATTGACTTCGCTTATATTCATTTTCCTTACATCAATTCCTACTATACTGCATAAGAATCACCTTCATTCACCACGCCATTTACGGCATTGAAGTCGATTGGGACACTGCCCGAATTATCTTCTGCACTTGCGTCGAAACTGTTGTTATCGCCTGCAACACCATTAGAAACAATGTTTCCGCCTATTGGTGCAAAATCTACAATATCTGAAATATCCTGTGCCTGCGCCTCCTCCTCTTCTTTGTTTTCAGCCTCAGCTTCGATAACGGTAGGTTGTTTCATATCTTTGGTACTTCCATTTCCATGTGTCTTTCCAGCTCCTCGCCTCCTACGCACAGTGAGGTATTTGGCATCGATCTCAGGTACACGTCTTTCAAATCTTCGACCACTATGCGACTCTTCAGCTTCCTCTCTATCTACCTTTTTTAACTCTGGAGATGATGATTTACCGTGACTTCTACCAGTCCCTCTTCTACTACGCACACTCAGAACTTCTGGAGTCAAGGCTGGTGAACCCCTTGCATGCCTACCATTGTGAGTCTCTTCAGCTTCATCTCTACCTGCCTCTGCTAACTCTGGAAGTGATTCTGATGGTACGACTGATTTACCATGTCCTTTACCAGCTCCTCTTCGACTACGTACGGTCGAAACGTCTGAAGGCAAGTCAGGCATACCTCTTGCAAATCTTCTACCATTATGTGACTCTTCGGCTTCTTCGCTCCCTGCCTCTGCTAACTCTGCTGCTGATGGCAAACCTGATCTGCCACTGCTACCACTTCCTTCAGCTTTCCTGACAGCCCTGCTACTAACTGGAGAGCCCTTATGCTTGTGTCTATTCGTGGGTGATGCTTCAGTGCGAGTGAAATCTGTAACGAACGACAGTTTACTTGGCAGAATATTTTAAGTCAAAAGAAACGTTTCACAGTTGCCATGATTGCAGCTAGTTCCATATTTTATTGAAAACAAAAACCGAATACAGTTATTTCGATTCGCATATTTTTTGGCGCACGAAATAGTGTGAGTACTTCCTCTCATTTTTTTTGGATGTTTCTATAGTTATACCTTTCTAATCAATGAGAAATTGTGGATTGTCGAGCTTCAAGAAAAAATTATGTATCCAAGTTACTGTGCCATTATATTACAACCAAAACAGCTGTACTGGAATAATCTCGACAGAAATGTACATTGATATTTTACAAGTAGGAATGTTAACGAATTTAAACAATTGGAAACTTTGGGATGTATTGAGGAGAAATAGATCAATTCCATCACTTGAATCAGACGTACTTTAAATTTGATTAGTGCAGGAATAGTACTATTAAATACCAATAATGATCAAGGCATAAATCGTGCTACATTCAGCACTAACATAAACTTTATTGTATAGGGGTGGTAAATTGATTAGTGTATTCCACCAGAACTTTGATTTGACTTACATGTTTGATTGATTAGGAACTCAACATATTACATACCTATGTTTGAGAAATGTCGACTAAAAGTAGAAACCTTAGTAACAAAATTGGAAATTAAGATCTTTATTAATTTGTAATCATAATTTAACATAAAAAGCACGAATAATATAGATGATCAATAATACCAAAACGAGAATAGAAAAAAAGATACAACTCGATTTTTATTAATACACATAATTTTTAATAATACAGGAATATAACATGAATAAATATAAAACTTTGAATTAGGTTTTTAGTTTACTCTATTTTATATATACCGTACGTGGGTATGATGGGCCTAGTTGAAAGCACAGTAATATTCCGAGCCACCTCTCAAATATGTACAAATACGTGCAAGGACTGAAAACATGGTATCAACTTATTAGAAGTAATGCATCATATTTTATTGATGCAAGAGATGAGGAACTCTTTACACACAAAACTTTGCTTCATTTAATTATTTTTAAATCAAGATTGTTTACCTATCTCTGATCATCCACATATTTTGGGAGCTTGTGTTGAAATAGAATCGGTTTATCTTCCTCAATTTTGACAGAATCAATTGTGTATATCAAAATGTAAAAATCTATCTGGTTTGGTTTATGAACTTCATCTTTTTAATTTATTTCAATTCAAATAACAAACACTTCGCCAGGTAAAAGTCTTTATAAAATACCGTTTTAAATGAATGAACTGTATGGGAACAAAGACAATCATTTCAGAAAAATTGTAAACATTCTGTTAGAAGGTAATTTGTCTTGTTTATTTTTAGGTATCAGGCCATGTACATTGCTGAGAACTTTGTTAAATAAATCTCATCTTCTACAACAAGTTTGCAAGTTAACCATTATTACTAATAGCATACACACATGGAGACAAATAAGCTATTAAAACCCTTATCAAATATCAAAATATGTTTTAATAAAAATGTTCTGTCGTTTTCACATGCTGTTTATTGTCCAGAATGCTATAAAACTACAAAAATGTTTGGTGCAATTTATGTGCAGTGATATACAAAATATACAATACGTTGACTACATATAAAGAATAAATATAAAAGTTACTCAATGGAAAACGTATTTTTAGAAGAAATATATTATTATATAGGTATTGGTCCATTTCAGTATTTCATTAGTTAGACGTTCAAATTATTATCACTGTTTTAAAACTTGCTGATTGTTATATTATGTGCAATAAATGCTCACTTGTCTACGAACTTGTACGTACAATGTTACATGTAGTGTAGCAATATAGGGCTTCCAATATGGCTCTTATATGTTTCACCTAGGGATGTGTGAAGCCGATTACAGATGTATGAAAATCGGCCGAAATTGACATATCGGCATCGGTATCGGAATCGGCAAAAATCCGATATTTAAACCGGTACAGATTATACTAGAGTTTTACCTTCTAATAAGTTTTATATTATAGTTTTGTAAGATTTATTGAAAACTTGGTTATGATTCGTCATTATTGTAGAGTTTTTGTAATAAAATTATTGCAAACTCTCATTCAGAGGATCAACCTAACTCAAAATCGGAAATAAAACAGTACATTGATGAACCAGGATCTGCGGTTGTATTGGAAATTCAGAAGTGAGTATTCAAACCTGAAGCAAGTGCTGAGAAAATACTTGGGCATACCTGCTGCATCAGTATTCAGTGATTGTGTGTTCAGTGTTGCTGAACAGATTTGCGATAAGAAGTAGGTTACTTCCTGAAGTGCTTCCAAATCTCGTATTTCTGAAGTTGAATTTGGCAGAACAGGAATTCATTTTGCATTTCAAAGAACTGCTTGTGTACTAATGTTAAATCTCTAGGTTCACATAGATGCAAATGTACATATATATGTATATATTAATACATATGATATGCAATAGAAATGTACATACCAAATTTATTTTTCATGCAGGAAATAACATCCCATTTCTATTTAATAATCTTATGTATCGGAATCGGTTAAATATCGGCATCGGTATCCGTTCCAAAAATTATCGGCGAGTACATCGGCATCGGTAAACTTTCAGCTTCGTCACATCCCTAGTTTCACTCATTCTAAGCTCTACTATTTCAAACACTACGGTGAATAAATATAAAATTTATCATCTTCGCTATCTCTATTCACTATCAAGAACAACAAATTGGATTGGTTTCTAAACTGAAAAGATATATTGTTCAGTACAATGTGGTAACATTGTTGTGTGTGCAACTGCTCGAACATGAAATCCTGGGGGGAAATATGTATTCAAATATGAATAATAATTCATTAAGTGGTTGTAATATTGCAAAAATGGAAAACGTAAATTATTCTACAAACCAATTGCTGGAAGTCACAGTAGTGCAATAATGTGGAGTTTCTAAGAATTCATTGGTTATGTTGTTCTTGTTATGAAGAGAATGATTACGAGGGGAGGCTGATAAGTATTGAGCCTTACCCAGAAAAAAAAATAGCTAGGAAGCTGAAGTTTGCAGGGTGTACTGGTCAATTCTTCTATATGTAATGGCGAAAAAATTGAGTTTCTACGATTTTAACTTCCCTTTGTTTTTCAGGTCCAAAGTGAAAATGGCAGCACCTCCAGAAACGTTCAATGCAGAAGAGCGTGTTGTTGCATGACAATGCCTCGCCACACACTGCAGGTGAAACAATGGCGACCCTGACCTCCTTAGGCTTTTACGTGTTGCCCGATCCACCCTATTCGCCTGACCTGGCTCCATCTGAAAAAAACACCTAAAGGAACAACAGTTTGGGAGTGTTCAGTTAACTGCAAATAAGCAGTTACACCAGTAGTCGGAAGAATTTTATTTGCAGGGACTTAAGAAGCTGCAGGGCAGATGTCGCAAGTGCATTGACTTCCTGGGGGAATATGTAGAATAGTGTGGCAGTTACAGCTTCCTAGTAAATTTTCTTTTCTGGGTAAGGCTCTATATTTCTCAGCCTCCCCTCGTATATTTTGAATGAAACACTCACTGTGAGATTTAGTAAAAATATAATGATTCCTAAAATATCAGTTCCTTCCTCCTTAAACATTCTTAGATCTAAAAATATCTGAGAGTAGTGTATAAGATACATTAAACTACCTTGTGTCTAATATCAACAAAAATGTCTGAAGAATTTATACCAGGCAATAAAAATGTATCCTTGAATTGAATTTTTAGCCCAGTTTATGAAACTAATATTATTTATTTATAGAAGAATAACGGAACTAAAATCAGCAAAAATGAAAATTATTCTTATATCTATAACAATCCTACACATTTTCACTAGTAAAGTATATCTAACTCAAGCGCTAACCGAAGATTTAATAGTACGGTCAAAACGCTTTGGAATATGCACCAAGAAAATTATATTTGTCTTCCAGAAGGTATCATGTAGAATCGATTGTCTACAAATGTCTTCTTCTGACATATATACACTGGAACTATTCAATATAATATGTTAGTCGTCGTATCCGCTCTCGCTGGAATCAAATTTATTTTTGTTGTTATTCACTGGGTTTAAAGCATCCGCTGTAGCCACTCCAGGTGCTTCTACTCCTGCTACGTCACTATCTAAAGATCCATGGTCATCTTCCTCTACTATGTTGGTTGCTAAGTTTACACCTGGAACTTCCCCGGACTTACGTTCCCGACTTGCGTCCAGTTCACCATTCACAGCTGGAATTCCATTCCCAAGAGCGATTGATGTTACCCCTCCAGGATTAGTTAAATCTCTGGATTCATTTAAGTTTTCTTCGGCATTGTCTCCCTTTGGTTCATGTAATCCTAGTTCTTTGTTTTCAGCTTTCGGTTCCTCGTAGAGTTTTTCATCATCTCGTTGTATCCTCCTGAAGGTGTGATGTTTCCAAGACAAACCAGGAATGGCCCTTGAAAATCTTCTACCACTGTGAGACTCTTCAGCTGCTTCTCCACTTCTCTCTGTTAACTTTGGTATCGATTCTGATGGGTTACCATGCCTTGTGACAAATCCTCTTCTACTACGTACGCTCGAAACATCTGAAGACAGGTCAGGCATACCTCTTGCCAATCTTCTACCATTATGTGTCTCTTCAGCTTCTCCACTGCCTGCTTCTGTTAGCTCTGGTGCGGATGGTAAGCCTGATCTACCACTGCTGCCAGTTCCTTCAGCTTTCCTGACAGCCCTGCCACTAACTGGAGTGGCCACTTTATGCCTGTGTCTATTCGTGGGTGATGCTTCAGTGCGAGTACAATCTGCAATGAACAACAGTGTAATTGGCAGATGTAGTTTCGTCAATAAAGGTGATCCGAAGAGAGCAATCATTATTGTTGCATATCTTTCTCTCTCTCTCTCTCTCTCTCTATCTGCACATTTCTGAAACTGAAGTACTAAGAGCATATAATGACATATATAAATTCAGTGCTTAGCTTCATTTCTCCTGAATGACCATGTAATTTCCTCGTTAACTTGCCAGATGATAATAAATGCTGAAATTTTTCACTAAAAATTTCCTTGAAAATTATGACTTAGTCCATAACAACTGGTGGAGATGATAATACACTTACTTTTAGAATTGATAAAATATTTCAAATAATGCATACCCTTCGGTACGGAATAAAAAGCTTAGGTAAATTACTTCAGAAAGTGACTAATATGTGTCAACTGATTCCTATGCTTTAATAGGGCTCATAGGAGCATGATGGCATTTTATATCATATACAATTAAATTAAATCCTAAGTATGAGTTTCAGAAAAATACCGGGTGGTATAAGAATCCTGGGTAATACGCACTAGTCAAGTTCACAACTGACTTCCACTACGCTAGACAAAACAAAGTCTAACGATTGCTACTGACAACTGGCTTATGGCCCACCCAGTATAGGTCAAAAGGATAATGTGACGTCTTACAGAAATGTAAAACAATGTAACTTTATACGGCATAGCAGAAGATTTGTTAGCATATAATTTTTTTAAATATGACTTCTCTATGACATAAAGTATCAATAATATCTGACAGCTGAAGCTTTATATACGTTTCAACTAATACCTCTTTATATACCAGTGACGTAAATCATGTCGTGGAGAAATAGTCGCAATTTCCCCAATAGCCGGTAGAACATTATATGGACGATAATTCCCCAGAATATAAATAACACGAACAATTTATTTACTGTATACTTATTACAAGATTTTATACAACTATCTCTTTGATTTCTCATTTATACAGCACAGCACTCAGGTATGTTTTCGTGAGAGGGTATTACCATTCTTGGTTTATAAATTATATATATATATCCAAATATCTACAGTTCTGGACACTGTATTCTTCAACGGAAGTGTTTGCCAAATATATGAAAAAGTTTCCTAATGTAAGTGGAAAGGCATACGTGTTTATTCAGTACATCTCATAGATGTAGGACATTATTACATTAGCTGCAAGAATGTAAATACATATTTCTTTTAGACAATGTCAGTTCCCTAGTTCACATGCATTCTACGTTTAAGAACCTCTAGATTGTCTTCCACTTCTAATGATAATGCACTATAAACAATGTTGCAACCTCTTTCCTTTGGAGCCAAATCGTAAATAGCAATTCTCTTATCAACTCAATCCATAAAAGGAGTTTGTATAGCCAGATAAGCATACCCTGCACAAAATATATTTTCACTATCCATAATAGTGGTTCTAATGATTACAAAATGAAAATTTTGCGAAGGGTGTTGCAGTAAAAGTAAGATGAAAATTATATAATGTTGGTGTGAAAAGGAGACATAATTCTGGACAATATGAATCAGGATACCTGTGACCATAGCGAAAGTAAAGAAATAAATTGCATATTATTAACAATATGTCCATCTACGTACAAACATTAAGTTCCAAACCGTTATTTCACAAGAAAACTATGATTTCATTTCTTTTTGTCAAAAGAAGTTCCAACGTACACTAATGTTACTGTTACTTGTTGTTTTGTGCTTTTAGGATTCTTCGGTGGCATCTTGATGTACAAAATTGATGATTCACGTTTCTCTATTATCCCATGCAATTGACACATATTCTAAACATAACAACTATAAGACGTAATGGGTGACGTTTCCTCCTGAAAATGCCCGGACAATTTTCGGATAGATTATCTGTTCGCGTTTGACAAGTACATCATAAAAACAGCTTTTCAACATATTCCAATTGGAAACATGGTTGATTTATTGATTTGGTTTATTTTATTTCGCTCTTCTGCCACTTTTCGTTAATCGCCAAGATGACGATGAGGGATGATATATGAAATTGATGAAGGTACACTCACAAAGAACATCCCTGCCCGGCCTGGCTTCGCAGCGCGCTGTGATAACCACTCCGTCACGGAGTTGGAAATATGCATAAACTTCCCAAAAACACATTAAAATGCTTAGTCTATTAAATTGAAAATAACATTTTTTTATTTACACATTGTAAAATTCAAACGAAAATATTCTCTCATAAGCTTTATTACCCAGAATACTATAATAGTACAAGATAAAATAATAAAATGATCGTATACTGATTTACAAATGCATACGAAGTGTTGCATTCTGAAATTAATTCATGAGTATTCTGAATGCAAACACACCTGTGTAGAGCAATCAGATTAATTTAATGCTAGATACAATATTTACGTGATATACTATTATGCAAAATCAACACAAGGTTAGTGACGCTTCTCTTTGGTAATATTATTCTTATAGATTGTAGTGTTTAACGGTATTGCAATGTGCAAAAAATTTAAATTGATTGTCATACAACCTACATCTTATAAAACGGATGAGTTTTGCTGTAATGAAATATTCAGGAAAAAACATTAATGCAATAAAATTGATGTTTAGAAAAATTCAATTCAAACCATTTCTGATAACATCGACATTTTGGCTACTTTCTATTTGATTAACTATTTTTAGTGTTTTGCAGAATTTTCATCAAAGATCAAAATGTTTATGAATTGTAAGTTGCATAGAAACATGTAACAATATACTATTGAAAGTAAGATAATTTCATCCATTAATTCACCCCCACCAGATAAATATAATAACGTTTAATGAAGTATAACATCACTCAACCATCCCCTGAGACAAATTTCCCGTATAATATATCTGGATAATAAAATGTAATCCACTGTTTGGAAAAGTAACAAGCTACTTCTTCAAGTAGATCTTCTTCATTGTAATAAATTTTTCCCGTATCCATATCCATATTCGTAACCGTATCCACTCTCATCACTGTAATAACTGTCACCATCGTCACCAGAAAATGCACCTGCATCAATACCATTTATGTTCTCATATGATCCCTCAGCTACAGCACCACTTTCATTCACCACGCCGTTTGCGACATTTATACTGATTGGGACACTGCCTGAATTATCTTCTGCGCTTGCTCCAAAATTATTGTTATCACCCGCAGGACCGTTATCAACAATATTTGTGCCTATTGCTGCAAAACTTGCAACGTCCGAAATATCTTGTGCAACCTCCTCCTCCTGTTCTTTATTTTCAGCCTCAGCTTCTACAACTGTGGGTTGTCTCATACCATCTGCCATTCCAGCATTTCCAGTTTCTCGCCTCCTACGTACCTTGAGGAATTGGGCATAGAAGTCAGGTATTTCTCTTGCAAATCTTCGACCACTATGTGACTCTTCAGCTTCTTCTATATCTGCCTTTCTTAACTCTGGAGATGATGATTTACCGTGACTTCTACCAGTCCCTCTTCTACTACGCACACTCAGAACTTCTGGAGTCAAGGCTGGTGAACCCCTTGCATGCCTACCATTGTGTGTCTCTTCAGCTTCATCTCTATCCTCTTGTGTTAACTCTGGAAGTGATTCTGATGGTACGACTGATTTACCATGTCCTTTACCAGCTCCTCTTCGACTGCGTACGATCGAAACGTCTGAAGGCAAGTCAGGCATACTTCTTGCAAATCTTCTACCATTATGTGACTCTTCGGCTTCTTCGCTCCCTGCCTCTGCTAACTCTGCTGCTGATGGCAAGCCTGATCTGCCACTGCTGCCACTTCCTTCAGCTTTCCTGACAGCCCTGCTACTAACTGGAGAGCCCTTATGCTTGTGTCTACTCGTGGGTGATGCTTCAGTGCGAGTGAAATCTGTAACGAACAACAGTGTACTTGGCAGAGTATTTTATGGCAGGAGCGAAGGTTCACAATTGTCACTGCAATCATATGATATTTCTTCATCTATTTTCTCAAACAAAAAATATATTAAGTACAATTCTAACAAGTCGATAAGGTTCTGTCATCTTCATATAAATGCTGAGGTTTTGATTTCTTCTGGATTTCTACAGTTTTTTGATTATATATAGAAGCTGAAGTTACTCATTCGATCTACTTGAAGATAATGCATTTTCTATGTTTGTTATAGGCAGATTGGAATGATATACATATAATCGATATGATTTTAAATGGCAGTATTGATTCAACAGTGAATGTGTGGTAGTGATATTCTGTGTATCTGCATTGCACTTCCTCTAGTCTTGTGCGTCTTTCCATTCGTTACAATATATTTGCTAGTAATTTCTTGGAATCTGACATGCGTAACATGATTTTGTAACAGTTCAAGTATATATACAATTAATCATGGCAATTTTTTGATATTTATGTAACATATCTCATAACGTCATACATATTTCCAATACTTCAATTTAATACCGCAACTCTAAAAGATGCCCATTGAAAATAATGACAGTATCTCTTCAATAATCGAAAAATACGTGGATGATTCGATATCGATGTATTATACTGCTCCACAAAACTTCAGAAACATCAAGGGATTATAAGAGCAGTAGAGTATTAGAGAATATTTTAAATCTTGAGAATAACATTCCAATAAAATATCTCTTTTGCACATCATCGTCCCAAGCTTATTTAACCTTAGGACGCACAGAGGGATTGATGAGGCTTCCGCCCCATCCGAAACTGAGAAAAACAACATTTTGCGTTCATATGTTCTCAATTTCCGTGTAACATTTGGTCCGGAATTCCTGTTTATGGATAACAATGCTCGCCCGCACCGAGCACGTATTGTAAGACATCACCCGTATTGAGTGGCCTGAATGCTCACCAGACCTCAACCCTATCGAGCATGTTTGGGATGCTCTGATCAGGGCTTATGAACATCAATAAGGCATAGATGCATCATGCAATGAAAATGACCAGCAACCCTGTTTTTGTGTTTCTCTCCTTCCGTTCCCCGTTGTGTTCCTTAAGTTTCGTGGAGCAGTATATAAGAAATATTTGTCGTAAATAATTCAAAGGTACTAACTGCTATTCTCTAAAAGGGATTGTGAAACAGTTCAATGGAATGAATAAACTTTTAACAAAGACATGTAATCAACAGAAGGCAGTGATTATTGTGGATTTCTTATCCATTTAATGTTACTTTTTTCACACTGTGTTTACCATATGGTAAGTCTTCCTGCTGTGTTATACATATTGGGTGCAATTGTAATTATTTGTCTTCAACACTTGAACAAATTCAGATAGTATTTCCTTCTGTGTCGTGGAAAATATATTTTAGTTGTGATGTGAGGACCAATGTGGGGCAAACAACATCTGAAAATGATGCATACACTAACTATAGCAAATCTTCACAATATTTTTGGAACTAATATTTATAATTGAATGACATATTATTAGCTATTTTGTTGAAAGTGGTAGATTCACCTCTATCAAAATTTCCATGTGTGACTTAAACGTATTGCCGCTATTATCACGTGGTTAATACATATTATGTAATATTAATTATATATATTTTAATAGTAATCATTAGAGGCCTCCCCGATGGCGCAGTGGTAGCGTCGTCGCCTTGTAATCAAGGGGTCCCGGGTTCGATACCCGGTGGAGGCACAAGTGGTTCGGATCCCACTTTAAACTGTAGGTCCAGTCCCAATTAGCCTTACTGTGCATAAAGTGGACTTAAAACAACAAATCAACCAAATCAACCAACCAACCAATAGTAATCATTAGGGCTAGTATTTTCATGACTTAGCATATTTTTTTTTGGTAAGGGTCATGTGTTCCCTAAATATATAGAAATTCATATTATGAAGAAACTAATTAAATTAAGATGCTTTTTAAGGGCATATTTGGATATTTCTACGCGATAGAGCATATTTTGACAGATTTTCGGTCATATACAGCCATTTTCCAAGTGGATTTGCTCTAATTCCCATGTTCACTCAAGTTGTCGAATTTTTTACTACAGAACTTGTGCATTTTTTACATTAAATATCTGCTCTAGTGTCAGCCGAAGTAGAAGAAAGCTTTCCTCAGTACAAAGGCTTTGCTGACTGACAATAGGCAATCATTTTTATTTGAAAAGTTACAGAAAGTATTCATTGTACACTGCTGTTCAGATAATGTGGCACATACTACAACAGTCCAGCCTTACAAAATGTGCCACTTTGTGAGCAGGAGTGTGCATTGCAAATCGGGCTCATGATGTGAACTGAAAATAGAATGTGAAAGTACCTCAGCATAAGTTAAATATTGATGTTTGAAACAGTTCAGTTGTAAGGGCATATTTTTCAAGTTTTATGCATATTTTGTAAAATTGCTGGTGATAAGAACATTTTCATTTTGCATATTTTGGTGATTTTTAAGTCATAGAAATCCTAGCCTTAGTAATCATATATTTATTATGTAATTATAATATATAATTACCCTAGCCTTAGTATTCATATATTTATTATGTAATTATAATACACATTATATAATTCACATTATATAATTTTAATTGTCGCTAAAGATCATGCACTCTCTGATGCTATGGAAATAATTTTCTTTTTATTTCGGAAACTTTACATTCCTAATTTACGTTTCTTGCAGAATAGAAGCCTACGCATTATTTAGTCTTTCGCTGAACAACACTGAATTTTTCCGACTTACATGAAAAGCACTAGGCAATGGATAATGTCCAATTAACATTGCATGCTAATACATGAAATAGAGAATCGAAGTGTAGTTAAAATCTTAGACGTAGTTTTATAATGTGGAAACAATGTAATTGAATTCATGACATGTTCCTTTCACTGGTAAAAAAGAAAATCATAAAGTTATACGCATTCAAATTCTATTTGATTCGATTTAAATCAGCAGTATTAAGGCCGTAAGTGCAGACGAACTTGACATATTCACTCCACATATCACATGTCACCACAAATCGCCTGCTTGCACGGGCTTTATACGTATAAAGGTATGTAAACAGCTGAGACTGAAAATAGTGTTTGTGTCTTGAGAATAGTTTTGTTTAGAAACCATTTTTCACATAAAATGACCAAATAAGCCAAGAAGGATTAGCTGCATTTCAGAAAATTTCGAAAATGATGAAATAGGTTTTGCCTTTGGTTACACTTTGAAGGAATAATTAAGAAGACATATGTTTGGTTTCTTCTAACCTCTAAAGGCACCTACAAAACATTACAATTTTGGGCTGAAATTAGTGAACTGCAAATGTAACATGCAGAAATATCGAAATTCCATTTGCACGATTAATCAATCCAGAAAAATCAAAATCGAATTTCCATAGGTTCTACGTAGCGAGAACTCGATCAACTAATTTGGAAAGTTAGTTTAAAATAAGCTTCTTTAGGAATTCTTTCATATCACAATTTTATGAGATAGTTAAATATATTATTTTGTATACATAATTTGCCATTTCACTCGAAATATATCTACAAACACAAGTCACAAATATTACGGGAGATACTAATCTACAAAAAACTGTTCATTGTATAAGAATTTCAAACTGAAATTTAAGTAATCAACTCCGAGATGTCTTATCTTGCAAAAACCTTCTGTCTGTCAGATAGATTGTTCTGCAAAAGACACAAACAAAATGGGTTGAGAGAGTCTGTTCAATTTTCCACGCAGCTCGATAAAAATAAAAGGTAAAACTTGCATCAGGGTATTTACAAATATGTGTAAATTCAATGGGATTCGAATTAATAAAAGCTGCAATTCACGTCTACGGAGAAAAATTCACGCAGAATTTACGAAGCCAATAATGCACGCATAATTCCAGGAATTCAATGAATTCCCGGTGAGTAGCCACCCTGCTAACAAATCGTTGTAGAACAAGAATATAACCAACACACAAAATGTATTAGCAACGCTTGTCTTCAAATGTAAACCTTTTTGTTTTGTAATATACATCTCATTAGATTACTTGCATTAACTTCGGCATTACGTTTTGCCCAACTACGTCGGCTTACCTGGCAATATTGAAAAAATGTTATTTTGACATATGACAATCTGTTAATTGCATTGGTATTTTACATACCTGAGTTCGTAACGTGAACGCTTATTTGTATTATAAGTTATACTCGGCGAAAGACAACATTTCCAACATTACAAGAATATAAATCACAACAAAACATGTTTGGAAGTGTAAGCATTAAAGAGGAGACATGTATTTAGAGATTACTTATCTTTATGTGCGTTGGAAGGTCTAGTTTTTTTATATATGCCATGTTAAGCTTGAGTGTTGTTGATTTCACTGAGTTTTCGATGCTAGGACTATTATGTGTAATAGGCCAACAGTCTTAGTGACATCTAGTGTTATGTCTACATGCATAATCTAGGCGTTGATTACTAGGATACGGATTTTAAGGTGCAACATTATGGTCGGGAAAGAGAAAAGAAGGTTCTGAAAATGTTTTTCAAAAGGTGCAAAAAATGGTGCTGATAAAATGTCTTTATTCCGGTCTAAACCAGTTACATTAACATTCTCTATTCAACACTGGAGCAAATAACATAATTTATATTATACTATTTCATAGCTCCTGCTCTGCTCTACAAAATGAGACCATAGGATTTTATGCAGCTGCACAAGAAGAGTGAAAATCATGAATTTTTTGAACAAAACATGAAAGGAAAGGAAGTAAAGAGGTGCTGAAGCACCAAACAGGGAGTAAAAGGGGATAAATGTTCTAATCTCACGAAAAGATGCAACAAAGTGTGTTCATTTCACTTGATTTCATGTCCTAAAATACATATCTGAAACGATCGGTATAAGAACAGCTATATTTTTGGAAAGGTGCTGCATCTTAAAATCAGTTTCCTATTGATTACATTTGTTTACAGTTTATGTAATCCACGTAGACAATGTAAATTATACTGTTATGAAAGCATGTGTCATTTTTCACTCGTGTTGGTTCATATCTAGATGAGAACAATTCTATTTACAGGAAAAACTTGTAGCATTCTTTCTCAAGCATCAATGGTTGTGAAACAGTAAAATGCAGACCACAAAAAAGCGACAATCGGGAAAGAATATATTCTACTTCATTTCTACAGTCTCCGTTACTAAGCTCATTCTCATCGCCATGTTGTTTACATAGTGTACACTGTCTACACGTAATATGTAGTAGTCTCCACTAGTTCCGCCTAGTTGGCTGCACTTTTTGCCTCTCTCTCTGCACTCACGCGTCTACAGTCCAGCAGAATTAACTTGAGAGAAATGGCCGCTCTGTGAGTGATGGAACTGCGCTCGAATTGGCTAGAGCGGGGGACTTCCCGCTGTAACGGGCCAATGGGAACTCGGCAAACTCTACTCTAGAGTTCGCATTGGCCCGTTACAGCGGGAAGTCCCCCGCTCTAGCCAATTCGAGCGCAGTTCCATCACTCACAGAGCGGCCATTTCTCTCAAGTTAATTCTGCTGGACTGTAGTTGAAAACACGGTGCTACACCGACTCATCTACTTCGTTGATTTGGTGTCAAGTAGTGTATTCTGCACCGTTTGCACTACGTTCTGGAGCGCTGTAATGTGTGGTGCATGATCACGTGGTGCGTGCTCATTAATCACATGAACATTTAAAAGCAGCACACTGGCATTTGTTGAATCTTCTGAACTTGAACATGGATCTTCGTCTACTCGATTGAAAGTAATTTCCTTTCACCAGCCTGACATCTGGATACGCCTGCACTACACCTAGTGTCAAGAAGTAGCGAATTAGACGTGACTATTACCTGTACAGTTTCCTGGTGGTGTAGCTACTTTATGGTTTCGTATGAGGAACATGCCTTATGGTTGATGGTACAATGGGTTCTTAATAATTCCTTCCTCTTTGCATTGATGGAACCAACATTTTTACACACACAAAGGAATTCTTCTGGCTGTGAAACATCATTACTCTCACGAGCAGTGATGTGCGTTTACGTGTAAACAACGATAATCTACATTCTACACGTAGACTATTTCATACACATAGATGACGTAATCTGCAGTGGCCGCGGTGGCTTAGTCGGTAACGCGTCTGACTACCATGCTCAAGGTCCCGGGTTCGATCCCCGGCCGGTTCAAATCCGGGAACTTTTCTAACGATGGAAGCGGCCCCGGCGCCCACCCAGCGTCGAATAACATGGGTACCTGGGGGAAACCCTGGGGGGTAAAGGCGGTCAGGGGCGTGATGCTGATCACATCACCCCCACTCACGACCGGATCAAGAAAGTGTGGGGCGTTACCCCCACACCCCCTATACGCCTTCATGGCGTGGTGCTAAGCACAGGGGAGCACTTTACCTTTTTTTTTTTAGATGACGTAATCTATGTAAACAACATGGCAAAAGGTGATAACTTAACAAAGAGCGCCGTGGAAGTAGATCAAAATTATACTGCGTATCAGTTGCTGATATGTGATGAGAACTTTTCATACGCTCGATTTCAAATTCGAACAATTTCTCACCTAGGAAAAAATCTAACATACGAAATATTCTAGTGTTTCATGGGAAAAATACTAATTTTGCCTCACGACTGCCATCTGTTGTTCTTTTTGCATACTATTTATCTTCTTCCATAGTTGATGATAGAAGAGAAGAGCAATTTTGTTGTAGCCTAAATAGGATTCTTTTCAGTTCGTTAGGAACCAGTATAGTTGAAAATGTCACTTTCCTTTCATGAAAGTCTTGAAAAATAATTTTGATACACTTTAGATTGTCTACGTAGTCTATGTAAACTACTACCCAATGTAATATATGCATAGATTACGTGTAGACAACGCATGTAGACGTAAACTTATACTGCTCACGAGTGACATTGTATCAGTGGCGACTCTCTATACGGGGGCAGGTGAGCCAAGTCCATCATAAAAGCGGATACTCCCAAGTTTGTTCATTAAAAAAGTTGACCACCAATATAATGGTACCACTATTACAACATTCCTGATTCATTTTCAAACTTCTGAGAATTTCTTGTACACGGAAATGAGGAAGGGGATTACACAAAATCCGCCATTCTCATCGTCCATTTATAAATATTTCTGTCTCTTCTACCACCCTTTCTATCTCAGTAATGCAGTTCTACGATACCATTGTTATGTGTATTTGATGTGAAAACTATGTGACGTCATTTTCAACTTTTACTCTGAATACATACCTTCCAATCGAACATTTAACACCCATATAAACAGGGGTTCCCATCCGTTACAACATGTTGCACAATTAAAATTATTCTTCGGAACATGGATATGTGAGTTTCTAATTAGTAGAAATGTCGCCGTTACATTTGCACAACTGCAACTTGTTTAATTCAGTACATTCAGACACTAACACCAACAAATCACATGTAATATGTCCCAAACATTTTTCACATAAGTGTCGTAGGGAATCTGCAGAACCAATCACTTTCATTTGCTCCCATTGACTAGTTTTCAATAATTTGCTAAAGTAATGTCTAAATGGAAATGTTTATAAAACCTTTTTGGAGCAGGCCTCATCTCCAGCAAAATATCAACACGAGGCAAGCCCCGCCACCAATTAACCTGTTTGATGAGATGAATCAAGGCGGGAGCTTGTAAAACCTTTTCCTGCTCCCACAAAAATAGGCAATAGTTAGGCTGGAGAGTTCAATGAACTAACCGATCTCTACCAACGCACGGGTGTATATCCTCTAAATGGATATGTCTGGAATATGTACACAAGCTAACATACAATGTTATTTCGATTTTTCTTGCCTCTGATACATTAATATAATACAACATGCTTCGTCATACGGTCAGGCAGACAAGATTATATATGATGGAATTAGTTAGTAGTAGTTGAGTTTTATTTTCACTATACTGTGATCAACTGATAAATATAGTAATTATGCAAGCTGAAAACAAGTCCTACTATATGCACAAAATTGGAACATTTTACTAGTATAAATATAGATTTAACATTAAATATTGTTATTAGCAAGGAAGAGAAGGGAATTTGTACTCAGGGAGCCAATTACTTATCACGGGAGAATCACTTCATTCTTTCTTATGTCTGTCCAGGTTTACTTTTTTATTTAGTTCTTAAACCCCAGAGGGAATTGTATTGTATGTGGGTGCCGAGAGAAAAGAAACGAGTAATACTCCACCCTTCCAAAGTCAAGTTTTCAAGATAGTTAACTATTGCTCAGACTATATCAAATTTCCACTATTTCGTTTATTCATTCATTTTATGTCTAGTTTTAAAAACATTTTTCTTTCCACCGGTTCATTTTGTGCCTAGTTTCAGGAGTTTTCCTTCCACCGGTTCATTTTGTGCCTAGTTTTGAAAGCAGTTTTCCCGGTTTATTTTGTGCCTAGTTTTAAAAGCAGTTTTCTACCCATCGATCCATTTTGTGCCTAGTTTTAAAAGCAGTTTTCTTTCAACCGGTTCATTTTGTGCCTAGTTTTAAAAGCAGTTTTCTACCCATCGATCCATTTTGCGCCTAGTTTTAAAAGCAGTTTTCTTTCAACCAGTTCATTTTGTGCCTAGTTTTAAAAGCAGTTTTCTACCCATCGATCCATTTTGTGCCTAGTTTTAAAAGCAGTTTTCTTTCCACCGGTTCATTTTGCGCCTAGTTTTAAAAGCAGTTTTCTACCCATCGATTTATTTTGTGCCTAGTTTTAGTGCAACGCAAGGGGTTCCAGGGCATGGACGTCCTTTATAAGTGTTCCTTCATCAATTTCATCATATCATCACTCATCTGCATCATCACTTAGCCATAAGTGGCAGAAAAGTGAGGTAAAATAATCTAATTCAATGAATCAATCAAGAATGACAATTCAACAGATGTTGTTTCTTTACTGAAGTTGAAAAATCTAGAAATGTTTGGTTTATTCTGTGATGAATTTGGTCTGGAACAGTGGGTTATGGCACGAATTATTTTCAAATATTACACAAATGAAATGAAAACCTTAAACGGCCGACAAGAATTACACGACAGACTGTATACACCTCAAATGTACATGAGGTATTAACTGTTATTTATAAGACAATCTCATGGCCAACACTCATAAAGTGAGTTTCAAAACGCAATTTTTGTTATTTAAAAGATGGCATCTCCTCTACACACTTGTACCCAGGCCCGAATCTAGGGGAGGCGCCAGAGGGTTCATGCACCACCTCGAACCATGAAATCTTTAAATACGAACACATACAAAGGTACAAAAATAACAAATTTGTAAAAAATTCAATTCTGCCCTTGTGTAAATTATTCAGTTTATTGTGTAGAGAAGTAGCCTCCAGAAGTCTGCAATGTTGGGTAGTATTAGTTTTATAACCATTGATGCAAGCTACCAGCAGTGGCGGCGATTAGGAGGCATGGAAGACAGTAGCCCGCACATTTCTCTACTTTTGTCACTGAACTATGGCCTCTTAATACTAAGCCTTGTCTACCAAGACCCGGTGGAGGCATATAGTGGTTCGGATCCCACTGTAAACTGTAGGTCCAGTCCCGATTAGCCTATTTGGAGTTCTTTAATGTAATAATAATTGCTAATACGTATCATTTAATTTACAAATATATTATTTTCTAAACAGAATTATGATAATTCCTTGTGCCACAAGAATTTGATTTGATTTATTTTCCTTCGCTTTTTGTGCCACTTTTGGCTAATTTGCGAAAGTGGAGATGAGTGATGATATGATGAATGGACATCTCACAAATATCCATGCCCAGGCCATTATTCCAACCCGGGACCCTTGGCGTCGTAGCGCAATGAGCTAACCACCTCCCC
The DNA here is from genome assembly GCF_977018435.1 of Lepisma saccharinum. NCBI lineage: Eukaryota > Metazoa > Arthropoda > Insecta > Zygentoma > Lepismatidae > Lepisma > Lepisma saccharinum. The sequence goes on along the minus strand of NW_028143009.1, from coordinate 531,490 downwards.
CACAGGGGCCACCTTGTACCACAAGAAATGCTAGTATCTATACATATACTCGTATAGATTGGATATAGTTGGATATACACATTTTTGGATCTGTAACCCTTCCTCAAAAAAATCCTGGGTACGGGCCTGCTTGTACCAGTGAAGAGGAGTAGCTTCTTGCCTTCTGTCAGCCTAAAACTTGCAGAAATTTCTCGGCAAATGAAAATTCAATATACAGGCACTAACTCAAAGTTCAAAGCATGTGTAGATCAACAATAAGTATGTGCTAATGCAGCAAACTTGTGAAACTCTACATACAGAAATCTACTAGATAACAAATAAAAACAAATGAATGTTTTTATTTGACCCTCCCTTGTATATTTGACCCTCCCTTGTATTTATGAAAAATTATAAGATACTTTCTAAATGTTGATATGCTTTTGAGTTATTGGTAAATCACCTAGCGCAGCAGAAATTAAGTATATATGTAATGTTTGTGCTCAAAGTCAACTGTTATTGCAATGGTATTATAAAAATACATTCATCATTGATAGAATAATTGCGTGTACAATTACATCTTGTGGATGGACATATTGCACATTGCATTTTTGTACATACTTAAAACATTAGTGCTCAACATTAAGATTTGTATGTCCGTAAGTAACTTGAAAATGTGCGTTCAAAGTTATGTGCGTACACTTTCCCTTCTCTTCCTCAATGAATATTAAAGGTGCAAGAAAACTTACCATTGTTGAAGTGGCACACAATGACTACAAAGATGATGAATTTCCACATGTTTTCGCTGTGGTAAAGCAGATTACTGTAAGAAAATAAGAAAAGTATATGAGTGATTGAAAAAGTAATTTTTAACTTAAAATAAACACGAAATTACAATCAGGTATAGTTAAAGCTAATTTATAATTATTGTCCCCTCTGTTAAACCTATATTTCATTCTGTCTCCCTTTTCAATTATTTTCTTCCTATAATTATTGAGTTTTGAACTAAATGTATTTTCAAGCTTTTTGATAGCGTTCATAAATATTCTTATGTAGTATGTTACTTTTCCCTTCATAAACTTATATCTTCTCGTATAATATCTAAGAAACTAAAAGTTAAAATATACAAAACGGTAATATTGCCTGTAGTATTATATAGGTGAGAAACTTGGATCGTTACAATAAAAGAGGAACATAATTTAAGAGTATATGAAAATAAAATCCTGATAGTTGGTGTTTTAAGTCCACTTTATGCACAGTAATAAAATCCTTAGAAAAATATGTGGACCTAAAAGGGATGAGGAGACAGGTGAATGAAGAAGGACACATAATTTAGAACTACATAATTTGTATTCATGTCGAGATATTATTAGAATCATTAAATCAAGAAGACTTAGGTGGGCAGGCCATGTGGCACGAATCGGAAAGGAAAAAAGAGTTTACAGGATTCTTGTTGGGAAACCTGATGGTAAGAGACCTGCAGGAAGGCCAAGATGGAGGGATGACGTTGAGATAGACTGAAAGGATGGAAAAGATTGGATTGATTTTGCCCAGGATAGGGACAGATGGAAGGCTTGTGTTGCTGCAGCCATAAACCTTCGGGTTTAAGAAGGCTAGAGTTAGTGTGTTATTTTTCAACAGCAATCGAATAATGAATTATTTGGACTTGTAACCAGTGTATTTGGTTTGTTATGTACACACACACACTAAGGTTTCAGAGACTTGTTGTGAATACGTCTTCAGGGTAGAGTATTTGCTACGTAGATAGTTCCCAAACACAGGATGTGTTTAGAGAGAGCAGCCAATAGGAGCGTTAATGCTTAGGAGGATTATTTAGCGATTACCGAAGCTCCACCTGGTCTATACTATATTAGATGTATTATTACATGAAGAAGAACACCTGTTGGAGTACTGCCTTTCCAAAGTTTAGCACGAATACATCTAGTGCCAAGATTTACGAACCTTTTCGTCAAAGTCGACACGGGAAATCGAACTCAGGACTTGGTTATAAGGCAATAATGTTAACTGTTGTACACAAGGCGACATGTTTGTGACAGTTTCCGTCTGAGGAAATTAATTCTCACGAGCTTATCCCCTTCTGCAATAATTCGTAATACAAATAGCTTTGTACTTGTATGTCACAGAAGAACTACTAATGCAATAATCTTATCATCAAAGGGTACTTGGGTTCGTTTCCTGGTGGAGATATATTGTACTGTCGTTGGTTCAGTCCTGATTACTTTATCGTGCTACAAATTGGACCCAAAATGAACCCTTCTAATTGCCTTCATATGGATATTATATACGGGGTTAGTAAAAAAGAAGGAGCTATTTCAAAACGTTATTTCCAACAAACCATACACGACAGGAACATAGTCAACACATCATTGGATAGAAGAAGGTTCCAAGTTTGAAATTTTCTTATGACGAGACGGCTATTTGTACAATCTACGGCAGAAATCACGTTGCACTTGCGCTATGGTTTCACACTTCGCAAATCTTAGCACACTAAAATGACTTTTCCTATGACGTCATCGTTTAACCGGAACGCGGAAAAAACATCGTTGCTAGTACACCAACGAAACAAATTGTACAACAAAACTTTGAACCTTGATATATACAATGATGTGCGGATTATGTTTGTTGGAAATAACATTTTGAAATTACTCCTTTTTTTTTTACTAACCCCGTATAAGGCTCATTTCAGAATGTTCAGTGTTACATGTTGTCAAATGCGTATAGCATATTTCATGCCCGTCCAAGAAATAAATTCTAGATACACCTAGGAATCACAAATAGCCAAACGTGGAAAACACGTGTGTATATGTACCATTACTGACACCGTTTCTGTATTCCTGTTCTACATCTTGTGGGGCTCTTATATCACCAATAAGAGTTTCCGTAAAAACAGAGTGAAAATCAGAGAAAAAACATAAACGAATCGCAAAACAAAACGTGAAATTACAAATAAATAAAACACAAAAATGCTGACCAAGGCAAAATTCCTTGTAATGTAAGACACTTTAAACGTATCGTTTCTAACCTCTAACAGGGTCTTCTTCAGACAAAGAATCACAACAAATTTGTATGAAGAAAACCCTGATAGAAGATGGAAACGTTACGTTTATATAGTGTCTTACTTTACAATGAATTTTGCCTCGGTCAGCATTTTAGTGTTTTATTAAACAAGTCTTAATATAATATATGAATAGATGTGGACTACAGCTACACAACAAATAGAACTTCTGACATCACAGCACATTACCTGGTTACAGGGTGGGTCTTTTCCTAGGCCCACGAAATTCCCCTTTCAAATTCTTATATCACATATAGGGGAACAAGAACTACCCAGGGAACCACATTGTCCTTATATATGAGACTCATATCTCGTGAACTATTAATACAATGGCTTTCTCTTCCAAAACCGCGGGGGGGTTTGGTGTTTTCTTGTGATATCCCACTGACTCCATGGTTGTTCATTGCCCGATTGTCGTATATGACTTTCACCTTTATCGCGATGCAATTTGACAGCTGTAGCATATAGTGAAATAAGCTAATTGTAAATGGGATAAGTGGGTCAGGTATTATTGCATGTCAAACGAACACTTTCGCTATCTTAAGCTGCAATGTTCGGATCAGAACTAGAATTTTTTTTACGGCGAGCAGTTGTTTCAAAGTTTCTTTACCATGGTTTGAATGTCTTCACAGCAAATTAAATTTAGAGTATTATCTTTTAATTTGAGATTTTAAAAATGTTTACTATTCCTTTGGCTGTTCTTGTGAAAATACAATGTTCTCACGGATAACAATGTAACAACGTACTGCACAACAGGACTTTTACGGCTGTTCAGGGATAAAGCACTTAAGTTTTAAAAATGCAATTTTCCTGCTTATTCCTTTAATAGCAAACATTACAAACATGATATACATATTGTATCATTACTGTTTGCACTCTTTACACATGACCAGTTAAACGTATACCTAAAGTATTTTCTTTAATGCGTAGATTCAGTGTGACTTGAAAAAAATAAACTGAACATCCCAGAGTTATTGAACCATGACTTCACTCTTTGCTGTTCACGTGATCGTTCAGGACAAGACAGGACACGAGTAATCTCGTCGGTTTCGCATTTTTGTTGAAGTTTCGGCCCTGCCTTCTAGTTTTATTATTTGTGGCCCTCTTTCCCTGTCTTGGTTTGCTTTGTTTTGACATTTTCCCCTTTCGCGCTATTGTCGTGCTAATAGAGCATTATGACACTGCATTTCATGTGATACCTATGTAGCTATTATATATTGTTGTAATTGTTTGAATGTTCTCTTTACGGTTACGTATAAATATAATTTATCCATTTTTAGTACCCTCAAACGGAGTAACTTCGTCATGAGACCGATAGATGTCGGTAGGAGTCACATGCTGGAGGAACAAGGAGTGTGAAGCCACACACGTGCAGTTGTGAAGTGGACATCAAGGGAGGAAGTGTGTTGTGTGCAAGTGCATTGTGCTTTGGCGCTGTTTGCAGCATTTTCTCGTTCACGAAAGGACATATAAGAAGGTAGTTGGTGGTCGGAAATATCAGAACTATATCTCTGATCAGGTGCAGGAGGCTTTACGACTGATCGGAAAGGGAAAACTGTCGCTGAAGCATGACGATCTTACCTCTTCATGAGGGTAATTTTGACCTGCTAGGAACGTAAGCAGACATGACGAAGTTACCTCATTTGCTGGGGTAACTTCGTCACGAAAATGCTGACGTATTTGTCACCCTAATATTTTGGAATTTTTTTGGTATTCCTTCAGTACATTTATGAAGGACAAAGTGTTCCTCGCGTATAATTTTCGTGTTGTCACTCGCCACGGATTTTGCAGGGCACATTAGATGCCAAAATCTCTACTAAGTTTGACGGTACTTGTCTACAAAATAACATTTCCTGAAATGTGTGGTTTTGGATAACTGTTGCTAAACGTGAGTATTAGTCGGCTCTAACTTTCAAACGGTATGGTTTGAAATGATATCTTGTTAGTACATAGACATTTCTCTGTACTACAAGATCGAGTCAAAAGAAAGTGATCGAGACCGATATTTTAAACGGATTTATTCTTATATTCACATGACGCCACAAAGGCCAGTAGTCACTTGTCACACTTTATATATACAGCATGTAATTGCACACACAAAGACTCGTTAAGTATATGTGCTTTCTCGATTTCGATTCTTCAGGCACATTATTGAATGATTAGAAATTCAATACTGATACATAATGGTACAGAATCAAATCCAATATTTGGACTTAAACTTCAACCTCCTTTCCGTGGTGAAGAAATTAAAAACGTCCACCTTCAAAATTGAACTAAGCTATTATCAATTAATGTTTCTTTGTGCTGCAAGTTTTTAATTTGATCATAGGATGTAATTACTACAAAAGAACCACAAATAAATCTCCTCATGTACATCGCGAATGAAAATTCAAGCATTATAAAAATATGATGCTCTCAGAATCATTATTCTTATTATTCATTATTAACACAAGTTAAGAAAACTTCACATATATAGAGTAATGTAGATAAAAACAATCTTTCGATGTTACGTCATCATTTAATGTTTCATTGTACTACATAATAAACACTTAAGTAAATGTTTCAGGATTGATTTGCTGTCAAATTTCCTTCTGACGTGAAGTGATACAATTCCTTAAAATTAATATCGGAATTTACTTTATTTTGAATAATTTTGAATCATTTATTTTATTTGCCTTTCCTGCAACGTTTGAATAATTGCAAATATGAGGATGAATTGTGATAAAATGAAATGAAGGAAAGGACAATCACAAATACACATGGAGAGAACACAACACAAGCTATACAGAGAATTACAGACTGACTTTGAATCAAGACGCCAGAGCTTTGTTAGTCTGCAAAATGCCTTGAATTCATGGCGAATGTTCAACATTTGTTATTTACGAGAAATCATTTCATGACAGCCTGTTGACCGCTCAGAACACGTCGTTAATAACTAAGAAAGCAGCGAATCACAGAATACTATTAAGGTCCATTCTGTGATGAAGAGAAAACGACGCAGATGTATCAAAAAAGGTTGTTGCAACTTGTAAGGAAGAAAACACGGAGGGGTGGAACGTCCTAGTCTAAACTTATTTAATTGCGATTGTACAACAAATAATAATGTAAATATTATGATGTAAAACTGATGTGATAATAAGTTAGATTGTACAAGCAACAGTAAAAAATACTTCGTCTTATCCATCCAATATATATATAGCCCCAATCCCACCACTCACTCACTCACTGACTGACATAAATGTTCTCCATGAAGGAAGCCCCGGAGGCGAAAAACGCCCGATTACGACCCCCCATGAAATCGTCCCAAAAGGCCGAGAAAATTCAAAAATCGCTCAATCGGCCCTTCCTTAAGGGTGAAAATGCCCTTTTTTCACGTCCTTAGCAACCGTTGCCACGGGCATTTCTTTCGCACACATTGTTTCCTTCAATTCTTAATTGTCGAGATACATTATATTTCTCACAGATCAATAGCACACAGATGAATCAACTCCTGGCTTTGAAAAGGTGTCTGAAACAAGGGTGACATCTACATAATAAGGAGTTTCAGCCCAGATACAATTACGCATATATTGTTATACTCAATGCGTAAATATCTGCATCGTGCTTGTTTCAACTAAATGTTTAGGGGGTATAATGACATGCAATTCCTTAGAGCTTGCCGTGCTTGTTGTTCACCATGGAAACGGACGTTGCTAGGGAACTTAAAGAAAGTTTATTTTCACCCCGAATGCTACTGTAAGGGAATTATGCTAGAGTTTTCGATTGATTGATTGATTTGGTGTTTTAAGTCCACTTTGTGCACAGTATTAGAGTTTTCGAATTTTAAAATGTGAGCATCAGAATTCATTGCAGAGGAGAGATAGAAATTTGCGAAGAATGAAGGAAAACATTTCTTTATTTCAATTATGTTTAAAAATGTAAAACTGACTACAGAAGTAAAATGTTACTTTTCCAATTTAGTGTCGCTATTGAATTCGTTTACATAAAACATCTAACTAACTATCCTGAAACTGTTATTACTTACCCAGCTTATTATTAAGAAAGAAACCAATAATATTTTGATTATTTGTACATATTACAGCGCATACACACATAAATTTACGTTCAAAACTTTCCAAATAAGCGAACCACGTCGGCGAGCGCACGAGACGTGGCCACAGGCCACGTCGAAAGTGCGCGAGTTTAATTATAGTTTAGATAATGAAAATTAAAAAGAATTGCCTACATATCCTTGGAAGTGGCATGTAGTAGTATACTTTGTGTAATTATCTTGCATCACAGAGTTCCTGTTCTTATATATCAAAATACACCTGTATTGCCTAGAAAATACATCATACCTCTTTCGAGTTTTTGATGTTACGTCATCATTTGGAAGCAAAATGGTTGTCTTTGCTGTGGCTAATTTATCTCTTGCAATAAACATTGACACTTTTCTATAAAATGTAAAATCGTTGTCAAATATTTCATTAATCGCATACGAATGCAATTTCAGAATTTCCAATAAGAACATTGTTCAACGCTTTGCAATTGTCGGTTTTTCTTGGTCATGAATGTTCTGTTGAATTAAATCGTAGCTTTACTATTTTAAATGGCATAATAGTGTGATGAAGTAAATCATAAATCACAACTGCTTACTTAAATTCTCCCTTATCGCTCTCCTGCCTAAGGTTGAGATTAATTGGGACATCTTATATGGGCCTGGGAGATGGAGTCCATCCGATAATTTGCTTATTGCTTTTGTGTGAGAGATAAGGGGATCAAGGCCCTGCATCCCCAACACGTGTCGAAGCCCTAATGGCTCGGCACTCGCTTACTCATGTCCCCAAGATGGACTTCGTTTGAGGTACAAACCTGACAAGATCAAATAATCAAAACGAAGTATGTTTATAGAACCATAACCGTCGTGATTGAGAATGGCAGACACAAGGGAAGATGGAAGTTTCACGTCTCGAACCTCTCTCTCCCTCTCTCTTCCACAACCTCCAGCTCTCCTCTCTAAACAATCTGAACATTTCCGATCACTACTGTCCTTTTTTGCAATCGCACCACGTTCACCCCGGAAGTGACCGAACGTTTACCTGCGAAACTCCTTTCTCATCACTAAGGCTAGGAAGTTGAAGACCTATAAATTGCCAAAAAAAGACCTATAGAAAGACCAAAAAATATCAAAAAAAGGACCTAAAAACAAAAAAAAGGAGGTATAGATGTGATCCAAATTAATTAATAACTTCAGTTTTAATTACATATTTAATGAATAAAAAGAATACAAAATTCTGGTGGTATGGAACACACAGTGCGAAAAAACTGAAAGCTTCAAAACAAGAGAAGGTTTCTACTTACAGCGCGACCTTCCAGACAAGTTAGGGTTAAAGGACCTTGTACCGTACCTGCTTCAGTCGTCCAAAAATGTTCTTTCTCGTTTCAGGGATGGTTCAAATATATTTCTTTCTTTTTTTCTTTACTACAGAAAGGATATTTAAGAGGTGATGAGCTGATGATGATTGGAATTGAGAATGAGCAGTAAAAACATAGTCGAAAGAAGGCGAAGTTCCAAGAAAAGCCGTTAACGCCTAAAAAAATGCTAAAAAAGGACCAATAAGACAAAAAACGCCGAAAAAGCAAAAAAGGACAAATAAAACACACCTTTTTCTGGCCTACAATAACCCAAAATGAACATATATTATGTTGGGCCTCGTCTTCGGACACTAGTAAAAAAAAAAAAAAGATTTTTCCTCAACTTCCGAGACCTAATCATCACCCTTGAGTTGCGAGACTCATCCGTGCACCGACAGATATTCCACGCTATTATCATAAAGAACCGCGTTCGTCAAATCTGTACATACATACAAAGTTGTATGTATACACCCCCACCAGGAGCGTATATTTCAGGCTACCTAGGCTACCTGCGAAGCCTGAAGCCTAGAAAGTAAAATACTGAAGAGACATATCTTAGAAACTGTGAATTAATCTGATTTAAAAAAATGGCTATTCTGAAGTTGGCAATCTGAATTCTTAGAAGTTGGCAACATGAATTCTTAGAAGATGGCAACCTGACTACAGTTGGGATGGCAACGTGGTTTTCTTGAAGACGTCAAGACGTAGGACCAGCTGTCATAGTGAACCAGTCCAGTCATAGACTCAGCATACGCCACTGATATATATATATATATATATATATATATATATATATATATATATATATATATATATATCGCATTATTTTATTCCCCCCCCCAAACTCACTCTGCTTATCTTAAAGATGACGTCATCCTACTTGCAATATAATATAGGCAGGAATATTTGGAAAGGGGAAAAAAAACTGTCCTCAAAACAAACGCAAGGTTGAATACATTGAAAATACAAAATATGCACAAACACAATATTCCTACGTTTAAGGCTTGATTCACATCTCAAGTGAAACGCTCCGCTCACGGTCAGGGACAGGGCCGGATTGAGACGAAATTGAGCCTGATGCTGCATATCGTCGATTTTTTTCTGTACAACTAACTTTCAAGGTGAAAAATTTACTACCTGTGTCTAGGCGTCCGAAATTGGGGCTCCAAATTTCATTCTAAGATTTATTTTCAAGTTAAAATAGCAAAAGAAAACTGTTCAGCTTTCGGAAAATTCTCGTCTGTTTTCATCTGGGCCTATTTCAGGAATGGGCCTAATGCTGCAGCATCAATAGCACCCACCTTAATCCGGCCCTGGTCAGGGGTATCCACACTAGCGGTCAAGCTTCGTCCCGGTCAAGGTACGATCAACGTGAGTCTGGTATTGGTTTCTTCACAGAGTGCACCGATTTTTCTGTATAAAAAGCCTGCCGATTCGCTAACTGCAATGTTTAAGAGATCTTCAACGACGGACTTAGCTGTTGCAGCACAGGCGTTAATTAGAAGAAAATGACAAAGAAGAAAAATAATTGCGAAAGCGGGGATTAATTGACTTGGTTGATTTACTTAGCTTTTATGACAGTTTTGACTAATCGTGAGGATGAGAATGAGTGGTAATATGATTAAATTGATTAAGGAACATCACAATGAACATCCATGCCCAAGCCGGGATTTGAACCTGGTGTCGTAGCACGCTGTGCTAACCACTCGGACAGGAGGTCGGCTATTATAAATATAATGTTGTTAATCGATGTCATACTTTTGGTTTGAAAGCGACAAATGTTTATTTGCAACTACAATGTGCAAATCTGTAAATGTCAACAATGGTAAGCCCGACCCTGTGGCCGAGTGGTTAGCACATCGCGCTGCGACGCCAAGGGTCCCGGGTTCGAATCCCGGTCGGGCTTGGTTGTTTGTGAATGTCCATTCATCAATTTCATCATTTCATCACTCATCCCCATCTTCGCAAATTAGCCAAGAGGCACAAAACGCGAAGTAAAATAAACTAAATCGACCAATCAACAATGGTAAGATAACACTACTTTGTCAATCTAGGTTTGACATGAAAAATTTCGGGCTCATTGTTTCTTATCGACATTGTTGACTATTTCTTTTATTAGAAAGTTTCCGATACAACGCCTGACAAATATACATCACGTTGTAAGCCTAGTTTCAAGGATCCGATTGTTACGCACATCGTGAAACGTGGCCTCCCTCGACTTAACAAAGGGAGTAATTTCGTATCGTTTTCCGTAAACGAAGAACAAGTTTGTTGTTAATCTTGATTCGGGGCTAGATATCAAGAATGATTTTTCCCTTGGCAGAGGGTCGACCACCACCTCATATCCCTATGCACACACAAAAGTGTAATTTGGTTGTCCGGGAAAACATGACCGTCAATAGGATAGCTTTCTGATTTAAGGATTTTAATTGATGAAACAGGTTGGAAAAAGGTCGTTACAACTACTGGTTATGGATCATATTTGTGGTTAGCCCCCTACTGAATTTTTTTTTTCATTGGCTATAATTGTAATTTGGTTGTTTCGGTGAGTTTTTTCTCTAAATTTATATTACCCTGGTTTATGAAATCACATATTTTGACCAATGTTTTACAAACAGAATTGAATTTTATCATAACTCGCCTATTTCTGTGTTTCAATAGGTCTTTGCCTCCTGACGACTGATCTTCTACGCACAAAACTGGGTTACGTATGCACTGCAACGGGGCTGAAGACTGCTACTGAACATTATCAGACGTACACATCAACGATCCAACTTCGCAAAGTCAAGCTCCGCTTCTAACGATCCAGTCAAATATTCTTTCCACCCGATCGTGACCGAACTGCGAGCTGAGTGTAGGACGAGCTTTGACCGGAGCGCCAGGCGTGGATGCTTCTCTTTAAAAACCATTCAACGATATTTGACCGGGCCATGGGGTGGGGGTGGGGGGTGATCTCAGCGTTACTGGAGTGTAGATGTGAATCAAGCTTAAGAGGGAAAAAAACTTCAACCAATTCAAACTGTAGTATGTTATAGATTTGAATATGAAATGTAACATCCAATTTGCTGATGATGCTACTGATGAAGTGACTTTTGATAGTTTTGCTTAATTTATTTCTTTTCAGACGATATTTCTCTGTAACATGTAGTTTTAAACTTCTATCTTTCAAAAAATTAAAAAATGATCACCAAAATTTGATTTACTGTTCGCTTTTTTCAGTTCTTACGGCGGGCGCTCTAGAAGCTGGCAGGGGAAGTGGGGAGCGGGGAAGCGACCAAACCAGCACGATAAGAAACGTAGCGGCCAGTAGAACAAGTTTCACGTAGTACTTTTTCCTGCCGCGTCGTGTCTCTCGGCGCCACTGCTGTTGCCTGGTTGGTCTGTTGCGTAACCCCCGCTCCCCACTTCCCCTGCCAGCTTCTAGAGCGCCCGCCGTAAGAACTGAAAAGAGCTATACCTAAAAGCTGAGATGCAAACTTGTACGCCCACATGATTCGGAAATAAAAGAACTCTTCTCCTTCAAAGTAAGGCCTTATCAATGATGAGATTGGAACTAAATGTTTGGCTCTGTTGTCAAGACCTCCGTATTAAAGAACAACAGCAAACTATCCTCATCACAGTAACATACCAATCATTACTTGTACATTAATATAAATTGGCGTGCCTAGGGTTTTGAAAAGGGAAGGGTTACGTACACATTTTTTGGGCAGTCGGTCCTCATTTTGCCATATTTTACTATTTGTGACGTTCTTGCTTTCAGGAATCCTGGGTCAAAGGGGGGTTATAACCTCCAACAACCCCCCCTTGGGCACGGCACTAAATATAATTACAGGCTATTCATTCCTCCTAACATTACTAAGACACTAATGATAGTTTTTTATATCGCGTACATTGGACTATAATTGCACACTTTAAAATGTTTGGCGTACATTATGGGCAGAAGAGTATGTTTGTTGAGAAATATAGGTACAACGGCAATGTGTTATTATCATAATGATGTTCCAATTAAAATCATTACACTATTTTTACTACGTCCTTAGCAGTTCAACGCCAAGGAGATTACGTATTGAAAATTGGGCATCCCGGATGGCGCAGTGGTTGCGTCGTCGCCTTGTAATCAAGGGGTCTCGGGTTCGATACCCTGTGGATTACTGTGCATAAAGTGGACTTGAAACACCAACTCAACAACCTATTGAAAATTTTAGTTTTTCCATTTCGTTCAACAATATACTAAGTAGGTTTTTGCGTGTGCATTTATCAATGAGTTTGTTTATAATGTTCAAATTCTCTCGTGTGAATTTTGTGCAAACTATTCTTACATTAGTGCTGTCCGAATCGTCTCAATGTGTTTTTAGAGTCCTTCTTTTCTGCTCTGAAATAAATTAATATAATGACAATGTTGAAACCTCTTTATATAGTTAATTTGAGATGTAAATTTTAGGCAAAGGCGGGGAAAATATTTGTGTGAGTGTGTGTGGGGGGAGACTTATTAATAGTTTCCATTAGGCAAGAGGAAATATTCTTAGCTCAAATACAAGGATCATTATTTCAGCATGTTTCTTTAATATTACCAAATTGTATATTACAATAACGAAATACAAATGCAGTAAATGTAATGAGTGTCCCATAAGTCTGGAATCATAGGTATTTTCATATTACATTTTTTCTGTTAATGAGGAGCCAATCCAAGTTATTTTGCTTGTGGGGACATTGAACAGATTCCATGTCTGTGTTGTACAATAATAAGTTCCTAACATTGACTTGTTTCGTTCTTCTCCTATGGTTCCAGACTTATGGGACACCTTGAATTTGTAATATAATTTTATCAGTTTTCATTCTCAATACTTTATTAACATTAATAATATTTTCATATATATATACTTTAAGCATACATACAATAATCATTTCATAATTACAGAAATATAATAATTCTGGTCCGATCAAAACATATCTCCGTTTTTATTATGCGGATTCATTGAAATTAGTTTCTACAACTCACCAGGATCAAATAACATGTTAATATTTTGCATACAGGACCACTGTCGTCGTGAAAGTAACATTTATCTAAACATACTTCATATATTTGGTTTTGGAACTTGGAAATATATACTAATGTCCAAAATTAAAGCAACAAACGGAAATTCTTTCCCGTGTGTCCATTTCACCACATAATACGATCACGTGATAGTAATATTTATGATGTCATAGACAACTAGTTTAAGATAATAAACTAATCTTAATGTGCCGGGATTCAGGGGTGCCCATCCCCCCAAGGCAAATGGCGCATCCCCCCAAAATCATGTCATGCGTTTCCCACAAATCATATCATTCGCGCCCTTAAACCATATCGTAATCCCCACAAAATATTTAATTACGACAGCGTGGCTACCGAAAGTAACTTTTTTCTTAGCTTTACTGAACATTGTAATTGATCTGCCCCTCCTCCCTAAACAGGGGTGCCATCACTCAAGACCACCCCTAAAATCGTTCATCATAAACGAGAATATAGCGTGGATCCCACTTTAAACTATAGGTTCAGTCCCGATTAGCCTTAGAGTGCATAAAGTAGACTTAAAAAAACAAATGAATCAATCGAGAATATCGCTTGTCTTGTAATGTAGCTTTAGTATAAAAACTTTATATTCATCTCATTAAAGCGCCAAACACACATCGTAGGAAGAAAATGTTTACATCCATTTCTTTGCAGGCTTTGAAGAATATTAATTTAATGGGGTTCAGTACTTTCTTAAGATTCCGAGATATTTAGTCTTTTCCTTTTCCAGCTTTTCCTTTTCCATATTCGGGGTCGAAAACGTGTGGATGCCTTATCGCTAAATACAGTCTCCAAAATGTAATGTTTGAACTCTCTCGCAACTACAGATATCCCTTGACAATCTTAAGATTTAACACTTTATCCAGAGCTTTCTATTTCCCCCTTTAAAATTCAGACTCAATCCTAGCACCAAAATTTCCATGCTAATTTTAGACTTACTGTTAATATTGGAGAGTGAATATTGCCTCCTCCAAAAACTTAATTCTCAGTCTCCACACCAGAATTTCCGCAACAGTCTAAGACAATAGTAATACACAAGAATTGGATACCCCCTTCAATTTAATGCTCAATCCCCCTCTAACTAAATTACTCGCCATGATCTAAGACCTAGAGTTGGATACTGTCCCCCACAAAGTTTAATTCAGAATCCCCCTCAGAAGGCACGTGTCAATTAAGGCCTAATATATAGGAGTTCGATACCCCCTCCTTCGATAATGCCCTAAACACTTCCATTTCTTCATCTAATGGATTAAATATGGTGCATTTAAGGTGTAAAATGTTTACATATAGTTTGGAAAAGATATAAATGTTGAATTTTATATTGTTTGAAGGGAAAAATCCCCCCAAAAATATCTCGATGGCGCAACTTGCGCCATCAAACCCCCTTGTGAGCACCCCTGCCAGGATTTATCAACAAAAAAATCACGAGAGCAACAGGTTAAACTTGCAAAATTTATCAACAAAAAAAAATCACACGAGGAAAGGATTTCTGTTTGTTGCTTTAATTTTGGACACTAGTGTATATACTTTCAGTCTTCAAATGAATGTTATTTAGCCACTAGATTTTGGCAAGGGAATTATGTGTGATCCGTTTCCAGTCATTCATTGCTGAAGCAAACGTTTTAAAACTTTGTGGAATTTTCATTCTGAGATAAATGTCTTTACTTGCTACATGTAGGCAAACTACACTCTGTCCCACTTATCTCTGGGGCAGGTGAACGAAAACAAGTATCTGAGCAGCGATAAACACGTGAGAGGAACGGGATTGCGTGGAGGGAGAAAAGCCACTGCAGTTACCAACCTTCCCAGCAACGTGAACTGCGTTGCTCTGTCCAATCGATCCCCCCTCCTCCCTCTCCCCTTCTCTTCCGCTATGTTCGGCTTTGCTCCAGAGATGCTGATATGGTACAGTTAATTGTTTTCTCAAAAGGTACCTCTGTGTGCCACACATTTAAAAAAGAAGCAAGAAAGGAAATTCGACCAATATTCTCCCGTCGTTTAAAACCAAGTATTATCTGTTAGACGAAAAGTTCACGATTGCCAATAAACAGTTTAACCTATCTGAGAGTATGGTGGATGTAAATAATAAAATTTAATACAAAGATTCTCCGAAATTTCTCTTCCATTGTCTACGTCAATGACAGAAATAGAAGCAATATTTTTATTTATTTTCAACCCAATTAAAAGAATGTGGAAGAATTTAAAAGAAATAAGAAAGAGCGGAATGACTGTTGCTCTACCTTAAAAATTGTTGTTCGTCGAGGAAGAAAAATAAGAAGGATTTAGTCCAGCACCTTAACACAGTTCCCCACGAGTCTCTCTTGACTAATACTGTCAAATGTGATTTGACTTTATGAATACAATTGTCGCCTGTTTACGTATAACGTTTTGCACATTTGGCAGTTATCAAACGATGTAATTATTTCGTGTTACCTTATGCAACAGCAAATACATTTCATAAGACTCTTCTGGACACGAGACTTGAGTCAATACACAAGCATAGATCAACGTTTCCTTTCCCTTCCAGGCACTATTCTACGTTATTAGGTGTTTGGCATTCCAGAGAGAAGGAATAAAATAATTCTGCCATGAAACTGACTTTCAAGGAGCTAGATTTATGAACGCTAGATAAAGTGCCTGCTACAATAATTTTAGGTGTCAAGGGGGGCGCTGCTATTACCGTAAACTTTAAGGTGATGACAATTTATTCTTAGATTTCACGGTCTAGTTCTGGCGGTGAAAGCACTCACATGTTTCAGAAATAAAAGAACTCTTTTCCTTGAAACTAAGTCGTTCCAAATAAGGCCTCTTCCATGGTGAGATTAGAACCAAATGTTTGGTTCTATTCAATGGCGTAAATAATAATAATAGTAATAATGAAACCGTCGTTCTTACAACAGACCCTTGACTGAGAGATTAATATAATGGAATAAAGAGTATACATTCAGAAAAAAAAATTAAAACATGAAAAGGATTACATATCAATACAATAAGAACAATTATATATAGGTATATACGCGTATATGTAAAGTAAATGAAAAAGAATAACAGCTTTACCTATAAATTGTTGAACATAGGTATCTAACAGTGGCGGTCCCTCCATGGAACAGATGGAACAGGCTGTTCCCTCCTACTTACTGCGCTTTTGGGCTATTTAAATTATTTATATTAACATAATAAGAACACTTCTTTCTCCCGAAATCAACGTTTCCAAAAGTAACACTGAAGAAAATCTTTCACCGTGGCTGGACGTTTGTTGACGTCACCTACCCCCAACGCATCATGGTTCCCACCCCATGCTCTACCATGGTCTCTTAGTATCATGCCCTCTACTGTCTGAAGCCGAGTATTTCCGACCACGCGCGAAGGTAAACGATCCCCACGGCACCACGGAAGCTGAACACTCTAGCTGTTCCCTCAGAGAGATATTGCGGATTCACTTTTCTTTCAGTTTTTGCTATGTGCTGAAGTTTAATCGCGTCATAAGTGATACTTTTGAGTGTAGATAGTCCATAACTTCCTAATCTCGTTGAGAACTTGCGTCTGACATTCATAACGAACTGAAAAAATCTTCTACAGTCTAAGCGTCTGCTAAATGCCTTGGCTAAACGCTGCGAAATAGCTTCCGAGGGAACAGCTCACATCCACCTGTTCCACCAACCCCAAAGACCAAAGTTCCAAGGCACGCAGCGGCAGGACAAGAAAGCGAATGTTGCGAGTGTTGTATGATCGACCGGCTGAGTACGAAAGCCTATAGTTCATTGAACTTTGCAGAAAATACAACAAACCAGCACACATCCTAACTGAATTAAAAACTAAAACGAAATCACACACAAGGCATTTTCAAACGAGTTACTATAACTCTGTAAAATGATTAACTGGATATTCTTGCAGTGGCAAATTACATTGTTGTCCTTGTTTGATCCTGAGAAGGGAGTCTGGAACAGGTCGGGTTTTGTCACATTAACAACTTCTACTAACAGGGTGGCTACTCACCGGGAATTTCTTTAATTCCGTGAATTATGCGTGAATTATTGGCTCCGGGAATTGTGCGTGAATTCTGCTTGAAATTTTCTCCGTAGACATGAAAAATTGCAACTTTTTAAAATCCCAATTCCATTGAATTTATACATATTTATTAATGACCTGAAACAAGTTTCTCACAGTTTAGGTTTTATTTTTATCAAGGAAGAAAAAGAAAGCTGCTTGGAAAATGAAACAGAATTCTCCCAATCCGTTTACTTTGTTAGTGTTTTTTTGCGGAACAATCCATCTGATAGACGGAAGATTATTGCAAGATAAAATATCTTGAAGTTGATTAGGTAAATTTAAAATTCTTATAGAATTAACAATTTTTCGTAGATTACTATTTCCCGTAACATTTGTGACTTGTGTTTGTAGATGTACAGGGTTATTATAAATGATTGACCCGATTTCATAAATTCACTGTAGCTTTATTATTTGACATATTGTCAAAAAAAACTTTGCAGACGTATAGGAAAACTCAAAAAGTTTTTTTGTGTTGCAGGTTCGCTTCTGATTTCTGCCACGAGAGCGCAGCGGTGAGCATTTTTTCAATATGGCGACAGGCAGAGAGAAAGCTTATGTTGTGCTCGAGTTTCATTCACATCAGTCTGTCGTAACAGTGCAACAACACTTTCGTGAATTCCTAAACAGGAGATTGACAAACCGATGGATCGGTCGTGGTGGGGATGATGATCAGCAATTCCGGTCATGGCCTCCAAGCTCTCCGGACCTAAACCCATGCGATTTTTTGTGTGGGGTTGTGAAGGATACATTGTTTACGCCTCAGCTACCAACAAACCTAACAGAACTGAGAGCTCGCATCAACAGTGCTTTCCAACGGATTCATAGGGACATGCTGCACCGAGTGTTTGAAGAATTTGATTATGGACTTGATATTTGCAGAATTGCTAGGGGAGGACATATAGAGCACTTGCAATATGTCACAAAAAAACTTCTTGAGTTTTTCTAGACGTCTCCAAAGTTTCTTGACAATATGTCAAATAATAAAGCTACAGTGAATTTATGAAATCGGGTCAATCCTTTATAATAACCCTGTATTTATAGTCCCGAGTAGCAGTGGCGTGCCCAGGATTTTTGTAAGGGAGGGGTTACCTATACTTTTTCTTGGTAGTCGTCCCTCATTTTGTCATATTTTCCTACCATTGACGTTCTTTTTTAGGAATATTGGACCAAAGGGGGTATAACCCCTACCACCCCCCCTTGGGCACGCCACTGCCGAGTAGCTATGTGAAATGACAAATGTAAACTCCGCGCCTTAAATTATATATATGTACCGTCCAAGTGAATTAGAATTATTGGATTCATTGGAATCGCACAAACCATATAGGCCTATTGTTAATATAAGAATTTGTTTGTGTGTATGTGTGTGGGTGGTCAGAGACGGTAAAACCTTAGTTTGAAATAGAGAAAACATCTGCTTGAATTTTTGTTCGCCTTGAAAACCGGGAATTATACTTGAATTTTATTATGGTCCTACAGTAGCCACCCTGAGTAATCTAGCGAACGTCATGAAAAAACTCAACCATATGTGTGCCATTATTGCATTGAGGAAGTTTGAATTACAAGAATACTCAACTCTATGAAAAAAGTCAACTTAATCTACGAATAAAGAGATGAAACAGGTCACGACAAAATATTATTTTCTTTCTCTGATGACTCATAAATTTATATTATCAATTTTTTCTTTGTTGCGCATCAACAATTTTATTTTTAATGTTTTCTTTATATTATATCACATTTGCTTTAAAATTATTATTGTCATATAATTTTAACGTCCACCATGTTTGTCACTTCTGACATTTCAATAAGGGTTGAATTTTACTTGATCTACTGTATTATATTAAGACACCCATGCGAGGGGGAGTAAGTGCAGGTGACCTGTTCCCCTGCCTGATTTATCACCGCACGCCACTGGTATCTAATGTTTGTTGCCTTTGTATTTAGTACCCCCGCAACCCCCGCGGTGTGGGGGGGGGGCACACGAACTTCGGGGGCGCAGAAAAAATTATAAGTTAAAAAAAAGATCAATCGTTAACGAAGGTTTTTCTTTCGGCGTTAGAATATATTTTCAATCAAACATATTATATTTTTATACCCCTACAACTGCAAGCAGAAAATGTAAATCACTAGAAAAGTAGAAAGTTAATTACCATATTAGAAGAAAAACCTTCATTAGCTGAATAGTTCAAATCATTGATTACGTCCCCGAAGGGTAGTCGACAGGCAAGAAAATGCGCTGGCATCGCTGACTTTCACCCCCCTCCCCTCCCTACTTATAGCCCGCGTTTCTGCAAAGGTTTGGTGAAACTAGGTTGCTCCTGCATGTTTTTCAATGTACTTTGTAGATTATATTGTTAATATGATTTTAAAATTTTGGGTGTGTGAGCACTTAGGCTATCAGCATAACTGCAATGTCGTGTTACTCAAATATTAAAATATTCTAATTTTCGTTAAAAGCTGAAGCTGTAAAGGGGCACTCAGCACACGTAAAGACAAAGAGAACAGGACAACACACAGAATTATACTGGCCAGACGCCACAGTCTCCTTAGTCTGCAAAATGCAGTCTTCGTGGAAATGAGGTTGACAATTGGGTGTACTGCGTGGAAGATTACCCCTTATACCTCGTTATTGTTAATGAAGTTAGAACTTTTAAGTAGTGCTGATTTTCGAAAAAAATGAATTAAGAAGAGGTAGAAAAGGCAGAGAAATATCCTAAGATCCATTCCTTTTTAAATCCTGGCAGCAGTAGTGATACAACTGAAGATAACAGTGGTTGGACTGGTGGTGGTGATATACATGCGTGTGGAAGGCAAAATTTAAAAGAAAAAAATTAACGCACAAGCTGCTGTTGACTGTTTTTCTGGGACTGCAAATACTCACTGCTTACAAAGTTCCAACCCAAAAATTCAACGATTATATCTAGAAACCTTGACCAAACTGCGTCAAGCCATTCACCAGAAAAGGGTAACTAACGACAGCTAAAGGGTGAATGTGTTGCACGATAATGCACCACCACACACGTCTCAAACTGCCAGGGCTGCGGCTATGAGCGGAAGTTCAGAATAATCAGCCACCTTCTATATTCACTAGACCTGGCCCCCACGGAATTCTTATCTGTTTCGGCATTTGAAGTTACAATTAAAGGGGCAGCGATTTGACGGCGACAAGAAGATCTTGTGTGCTCTGAACTCCTTTTTTAAGTTCTGCGTGAATCTCTCTACAACACTGAAATTATGAACTTGCCATCCAAACGGGAAGTGTATGTTGATAGACGAGGAGACTACATTGAAAAATAAACCAAATGTTTTTTGACCACTTGCTACTTTGTGTGTTTTTCTAAATTCGGCTTGAACACCCCTCGTATTTTCACATTTCTGTATATACCCAATACAAATGTAGGACTGAATTAATATTTTAGAAAAGAAAGATTCTTTTTAAGCGGTGGGAGAAGTTGCCCCCCAACGTCCCGCCACTTTTGCCCCTGCACTCTACTATTTACACTACGTAATTAGCACTTCAGAGCCAAGGAAATTACGTTTTGAAAATTTTAGTTTTTCCATTTCGTTCAATACTCTACTAAGTAGCTCTTTGGGTGTACATTTATCGATGAGTTTGTTTATAATGTTCAAATTTTCTTGTGTTGTGTGAATTTTGTGTAAACTATTCTTACATTAGTGCTGTCCGAATCGTCTCCATGGGATTTTAGAGTCCTTCGTTTCTGCTCTCAAATAAATTAATATAATGACAATGTTGAAACCTCTTTATATAGTAAATTTGAGATGCAGATGCTAGGCAAAGGCGGGGAAAATATTTGGGTAAATGTGTGGTGGGGACACGTAGTAATAGTTTCCATTAGGCAAGAGGAATAATTTTCACCTCAATTACAAGGATCATTATTTCAGCGGTTCTCTTTAAGATTAGCAAATTGTATATTACAATAACTTAATACAAATGAAGTAAATATAATGTGTGTGCCTTAAGTCTGGAACCACAGGTATTTTTATATTATATTTTTTTCTTTTGCAGGTAAACTACAGCACTGACTAAGGATTAGCGAATCCAAGTTATTTTGCTGGTAGGGACGGGTGACGGTTATTTGCACACCGAGAATACCTAAATGGGCGAGATGCACTGCTAAACTCCGAACCAAGGGGTCAGTTGCACCGCTAAACCCTTCGGACCAAGGGGCTTACCCTTTCTCCGCTAATTTTCCCTTCACACTTTTCACAGGCTTAGGACTGTCATGGCTAAAAGCTCATGGCGTGTTTAAAAATTTGCGGATGAGTTTCCTTTGTCTAATTTTACCTCTATGTTTCAATTTTATTTCTTCTAATCCTTCTTTGAACTGTAGTAGGAAATAACCTTTAACAAATCAAATCGTGTTAGTTCTGTATTCTTATATTTCTGCTTCATTCTTTCCATATTTTCCATTCTCTGTTTCAGAAATTTACTACGTTTCTTTGTGACATCTGCACTATTTTTTAAAGCATATACATGAACCTGGGTCTGCTTAATCACTTCAATAAAAGCATAAATATTTGGATTAGGGGCACTGAAATTGGAATTGAGTTTCGCGTGAAACGATTCACAAACATTAGTCGTTCTCTCTCCGTCTACTTTATCTGAAGCCCATAGTATTGGTGGAAATTTGGCATCTTCCGAAATGTATGTATCTACCAAGTAATCAGTGTATTTTTTCAACTTTTCATTCTGAGGAATTTCCAACATGAAATCATGTACAAAACAATCAGCAGCATCCTCATGATTGAAATATAGCAGACCGAATGACCAACGTAGCCACTTACAAATGTCAGAATCCTTATCTTTATAATCTTTTGCCAAACCTACTTCTTGGATTTTTCTCCACCATGACTGAGATGTATGGAAACGACATCCTATGATATTGCTTGTAGGCCAGATCTTCTTAATTGCTGAATGAATGACAATTGAACACGTACTGGAACTGTGTTGTACAATAATAAGTTCTTAACATTAACTTGTTTTGTTCTTCTCCTATGGTTACAGACTTAATGGATACCTTGTACCTATATGTAATATAATTATATCAGTTTCCATTCAATACTTTTTTAACGATATTAATATTTTCACAATGGTGGCAATTACGGGGCGGGGGGCAGTTTCCCCCCCTTTTTATCCAATGTTGCTCCCAAACTATGTTAAACCTTATGTACCAAGATCAAGTA
The DNA here is from genome assembly GCF_977018435.1 of Lepisma saccharinum. Taxonomy (NCBI): domain Eukaryota; kingdom Metazoa; phylum Arthropoda; class Insecta; order Zygentoma; family Lepismatidae; genus Lepisma; species Lepisma saccharinum. Next base: position 508,739 of record NW_028143009.1, on the reverse strand, counting down.
AACTGCTCTTGCCCCCAAATTTTGGAACCCAATCGCCGCCACTTTATTTCCATATATATTCTTTAAGCATACCCACACTAAGTATTTCATAATTACAGAAACATAAAAATTCTGCTTCGATCAAAACTTATCTCTGTTATTATTATCCGGAAGACTTGAAACTAGAATCTATACTGAAAATTACAACTCACCAGGATCAAATTGAGGATTGAGGAAATGACAACCTAATATTTTAAATAATGATCGTAAACGTTATGGCCTCTAATTTTATGTACTGCTATTACACCACTTTCGTCGTGAATCTTGTGCTGTCTAGTTTACTTTCATGTTGACGTCATGTAATTGCTCAGAAAATGTGAATTCTTGCGAATTGCAGATGCGAATGGATCTTTACACAAAGTTGTAAGGAGAGGAACTTTGTTAATTCTAATACTTCAACTGGAACTCGGCAACTACAGCGCAGTCATTTGCTGTTACTACTGTCTTATTTGGGGACCTTATTTATCGCACACATCTCAAACACCTTTCCGGGAAGCCCCGCCCTTCGTCTTCTGACGTCAGAGCGGAATGTTTTCGTTGTTAGGACAGGTATGTAAGATTTAGGTCTCTAAGCATAAATACATTCCCAATTTTCGGGTTTGACCAAAAATGTATTATTTATAGTGAATGTCCTAACATGCTTTTTCTAACAACGAAAGCATTTTTCCTCACCTCTAAAGGTTGCTCTAAAAGGTGTTCGATCATTGTGCCACTTCATTGTTATCGTAGATGAAAAAATTCCCCTTCGCTTGTGCTCGAGTGTCCCCGTGATGCCATATTCATAACTTAACTATGTTGCTTTGTTGTCAAAGGAATCCAATAGCGTTCAATATAACATCTCTGCTTTCGCTGTGGATGGTTTTTCACTCATGATGACATAAATGCCACACCCTGAATAAAGTAAACCAAGATGTGTTGAAGAATGTCTCACACTTTGTCAATGCAGGGTCTGAATTAAGAGGCAGGCAGCTGATAACACCCCCTTTTTCTCTTCATATTCATAGAGTTTGAAAATTCTACCACTGGGCCTGAGAGAGGGATTTCTCTTGTTGGTAGAGCAGTATAGAGTTGAAACGGACCCAGTTTACATTTAAATTGCAAATAAATTCTTGAAACAAATTAGCTTATAAACATATTGAATATCAACATATCAATTATTGGTAGCTTAATTCTTCTTCTTGCAAGTCCGATACATTCTCTCCGTCAGAAACACAAAGAACGCTAAACTTACACCACTTGCTAAAATGTAAAATCCTATTCGAGTATGATACAAAGAGAGTTTTGTTTCTTTACTTAAATCAAAATATCTGAAATTAGGAGCGAAAACTGAGTAGATCCACATATTTGTTAAACCTGACTCTATCAGTCTTCGAGATATCGTGTGGAAATTATCAAAATAAGGAGACCCCTTTGAAATAGCGTGAGAGGCTATAAAAAAGTCCTGCTTTTCGTCCACAATATGCACAAGAGGGTATCCAGTTTCTGATACCTTCTCGGAAACTATTTTCCTTGCTAGTGAATAATAAATAAATGTGACCGCATTTCTTTCGTGTGCAACTCGCCTTAATATATCACTGCTTGAATGCATCACTTCTGCATTACTCACCATGTCACGTAATCTTGAATCATTTCTTCTTTGGAGAATACTTATATAGGAAGGGAACGAAACTACAGGCAATCCTGATGTCCCTACGTCTTCTATAGTGTGCAAGTCGGTATAATATGCTGGAAAAATCATATAGCGCTTCAAGAAGGTCTGGTACAAAGTGCTTATAATCAAGAAAAAGACGAGAGAAAGCAGAAATATGGTTCTTAAAGGTCTTCCTCTTGGTTCTTTGGGCATAGACACTTGTAGGGAAATGGAGAATATATATAAACAAGTAGTACTGAGTCTGGGAATTTCGTCGGCTTTGGAAGTTAAATATTGCACGAAACGTTCAGCAGTGAAGAAGAATATAAACGAAAATGAAATCAATATCCACAGGTGAACATTGAATGGAAGTAAAGCACACATCCATTGAGGTATGCGGTCTGCTTTAGGAACCAAAAAAACGAAATTATCGTAGAAAAATATAGGAAGGAAATCTACAACTGAATAACGATCTGGTGTTATAATAGCAGGCCAGGAAGAAAAATCTGCATACGACTCCACCACATCTCCTAAAGCACCACCCCAAGTCCCGTTAGGATATTTTACACTGCCATCATCCTTATTCCTTTGCACTACGACAGGAGTAAAATTCATGCAGTATATTAATGTAGTTATTATATTAAAACGATGTCCTGACAGGTCTAAACTTCCATCCTCCTTCCATAGACGTGATGAATTTGTTATGCGAAGAGGATATCCGTTAACATTTCGTGTTCTTTCTTTTAGCGAAGGTGAAGTTTCTGTAGTGGTTGAAGAAGTCAGGCTTAAAGTCAGTAGTTCTTCACTCAATGCATTCTGTTTGGAAAATGGACTGTACATGTACCGTCTCATAGAGATGGAACATTCTTTGGAGGATGTTATAGTGCAATTGTAACTAGACCCAAAAACCTCCACATCTAGAACCTTTTCCTTCCAAAGCTCTTGAAACATTTGTGACAGCTGTGACATTCCTGTAATATATCTAATTAAGATTATAAACTTTCCTCTCGAGTTCCAGTATTGCAATCTTTGAGCCTCTGAAATAATTTTGGGAACTGTCAAGTGATCATTTGTAAAAATGAAAAAGCATGAACTTTTCCCAACGTTAATGGAATTTGAGAAGTTGGTAGCGTATTCTGAATCACGTTGCATATCTCGTATTCTGAAAGGCAAAAGACCATTTTTTTGCATCACTTTCTCATTTTCAAATATGCAGTCTACATTTCGAGAATATGTTATGACTGAAATGTGATTGAGATTGTTCATATGTCTGACGCACCGTTTCACACTACGCATAATGTTTATGTATTCTGCAGAACATTTGACTCCTGGTATCAGTGTGTGAGACAGCATAGAGTATGTGGAGGATATGACAAGGATTGTCACACAGAAAAACGTCAACTGAAGCTTCATAGTTGTTTCAGTTATGAATTAATGTCAAAGATGTCCGTCCACAATTGTTGAAATTCTGATTCAAAATCTAAAACAAATAAATATATTTTATGAATTACAATTTTAAAAATTGTCACTTTCTGCATAGAGTACCGGATTTCTTCCCTTAGAGAAAGTGACGTCAGCGAACACGTCACGTTTCTCCTTGAGTTTATGGGAGAGATCAAGTCATTTTATTTTTAGAGGTTCTAAATAATTTATTTGAAGACAGACTTGACATCAGAACTCTTGCTATTGAAGTCTATGATAACAAATGCATCGAGGCACAGAATAATATTCTTTTTAATTCTGTTTTGAAGAGAATGCGACAGAGAAAGTGTAAACACTAGGTTGTGACATGAGGAATGCAAAATAGGAGGACTTCACACCATGATGTTTAATTAGAGTACAAACATTTTCTGGCACATTATCTTTATTTCTTAATACCTGTTTAATTTGCAAAACGCTACTCAATTGTCTAACACGTGACGCGCATACCCCCTTCCTTCCCCACACAAATAGAAAAGGCTAACCGGCGCAAATGGGAATCAGACTAAAATACGTATTTCACACTGTACAACTGCACGTATCAGACATTCACGTGTTATATTTACTTATCGCCCCAAATCTTAAATTAACCAGTACTCTGCATTATTGCAATGGCACATCATTTCGGAACAAGCATGTGGCATTTTTTATTTACCAATGAGGTTCGTGCCAGCCTACACTCTTAACGGTCACTTTCGATTAAAACCCAAGTATTTTCAGCAATTTCCTCTCTTTCCATCATTCACTATGTGCACTATTAACGGAGTTGCCTATGGGACAGGACTTTTGAATCACCCAGTATTTCTATTATCTTGGAATGTAAGCATCAACTTCATGCATCTTAATTCAAACAATAATATATTTCACCTCTCTCATACTTTTACTCTTGAATTATAGGAATCTGTTTATCAAAGTATGTTATCATGCACTACCTACCATTTCCCAACCCTACCCTACGCTAACCTAAATCTAGGCCTCGCATATGGCGCAGTTGTAGCGTAGTTGCGTTGTAATCAAGGGGTCCCGGATTCGATACCCTGTGGAGGCACATAGTGGTTCGGATCCCACTTTAAACTGTAGGTCCAGTCCCGATTATCCTTACTGTGCATAAAGTGTTCTTAAAATATCAAACCAAACTAAGCCAGGATTCGAACCCGGGAACCGTGGCGTCACAGCGCGATGTGCTAACCACTCCGCCACGGGGGCCGGCTCAAGTAGTAGATGTTGATTGCTTTACCATCCGACCATGTCTAAGGTCGATTGATACTAGGGCCTATTTTCACTAAAATTAAGCTATATTTTCATATCATCTGTTGTATTTATCTAATCTGTATGTGTAACAAATTGCCCATCATGCTACGAATTCCTAGGACTATGATGATGACCTCTTCCAAGGGGTCACATGACCCCCTGTTGATTGGATAAGTTAGTCCAGGAATTGGGGTCACGTCAATACCCTTTTGATTGGCTGAGCTGGCCCAGGAATTGGGGTCACGTCATGCCCCTGGTAGGAATTTTGAGAATTGAGCTTGTTCAGGAATGTCTCGCCCTGGGCACGTGACCCCTGTTGATTGTCTAAGTGCATACATATATATTGTTGCTCGGGCGTTGCCATCAGTCGTCAAAAACAGTCGGCACCGAGAATCGTCCTAAGCAAATCTTCGTGAGAAGAATCGTAACACACGTACAGTTACAAGTGCGTTGTAAATGCATATTCTACAGTGAATTGTAAATTATTCGTGTATTTTTATTGTAATATTTAAATATATGTATATAATATAGAGGTAAGCCAGTTAACCAATGTAGTGTGTGGCTTTCTGGAAACTGATACTTAATAGGCTCTAAGACAGAATATTGCCAAGATTGGTTTGTATGTTTTTTCTCTATATAAATAAATACCAGTACCCAAAATATTTTGTTATTCTTGTCACACTTAAGCATAGACTTATGTCTCCAGCAAAACCGATATATAATAATAAAAACCCAGAATAGTTTACTATTCGTGTTACACTTAAGCATAGATTAGTTTCTATTTAGATTTTAAAAGTGTTTGTGCTAAATATATTATCTCCAAGCGAGATTGAAATATCAATACCCTATACAGTAGTGTAGTTACCCGAAAAATTTGTATATAAATACCAAATAAAGAACAATGGTAAACACTTCCCATAAAACTGAATGCCCGAATTGTGGTAAATTCATATCCAAAACACATTTATCAAGACATCGGACAATATGCAGCGGTCAACCGAAAAATCCTATATTACCAACCCAACCCTGTCCCTATTGTGGAAATTCTATTAGCATACCCAATCTGAACAGACATAAGAAGAGTTGCGAATATCAACCATCAACCAGCCAGACTAATCCTAGAAAAAGAAAAGCAGATATAGCTCCAACTCACGGCCCTGTATCGAAACAAACTACTGTAGCTCTTCGACCACACCTAGTGCTACGGCTTTTGGTGGTCGACTCAATGATCACTCCTTCAAATCGAAGCCACGCTGTGATATCAACAATTTCTTGAAGAACATAAAATCTTTCATAATAGAACTCCTGAAAAATAAACTTAAAAATAAATCTATTGAGTTCTATCCTCTGAATATGAGAAAACCGATGAAACACGTGATACACAACGCCATCTTTCCAAGACTCAGACTCTATATTTGAGTGATATTGATAATTTGGAACAAATCTATGCCCAGCTTATGGATGCACTGCTCACATTACACGAGTAATTCGAGGCGAAAGGATCTGATTGGAAATTGTGCGGGAATCCACACAAACAGGAACTGAAAATAAGCCAATTCTTACCTCTCACTGCTTCTACCCATATCCCTCTTCCATTAGATATTCAAAATAAAAAGCAGTGCTCAATATAAAAAATAATCAAGGTAACAAGTGTCTTCTGTAGCGTGTCTTGGCGAAACTTCACCCAGTTCATTGGAAAAACAATCCAGAGTGAGTTCATCATTATAAGCAGTATGAGGCAGTGTTTGAGCGTCCTATGTCAGGTATATATATAACAATATTTGAAAATCGGGTACGAGAATCCCTGACAATCAATGTGTATGCTAATACAGAGAATAATTTTGTATATCCTCTAAGAATAAGCGCCAACGATGATGATAATGCAACTGTCATCAATTTATATATTTCATATAAGAAGAAATTCCTTTACTGTCCTATTCGCAATCTCTCTCGTCTGGTTAGAAACCAAGTAACTAAATATCCCGGGTAAATCAAAATTTGTCGTAGGTCTTTGACAACATTTGAAAATCGTGTTGAACAGAACTTGTATGTCAATTTCAATAATCAAGAAATACCTAACCACAAACTTGAAGTGTACAAACAATGCTGTGATGAAAACAAGCCTGTGCGTATGATTATGCCTAAACCAGGAGAGGTCGAGAAATTCAAACAACATAAGGCCCTGTCGGAGCATCCAGCTATAATAAAAATAGTAGATTTCGAGTCATTTTTCAAACCACTCAACAATTCTAATCCTGAAATCTCTTCGACTACACGCTATCAGATCCATGAGGTCTGTAGTTATGGATGCATTGTTGCATTTTGTAATTCATCAAAACCCAGTGAGCCTTATGTTTACCGAGGACCTCATGCCGTCAAACATTTTTTCCAGAAAATAAAGAAAGAGGTGACGAAAACTGGTAGTGTATTATAGGTATCGAAACCAAGAGTCCCATTATCTGCTGCCGAAGAGGGATCACATGATGTTACTAAGAACTGGCAACAGTGCAAATCATATTTTACAGATAAAGATAAGAAAATTTATAACCATGACAATTTCACGGGGAAAAATTTGGGGCCCTTATGCAATATTTGCAATCTCAAAATACAGAGAAACAAATTTGTATAAATCAAGGTTTTAAGTATTTGCTCATTGAAATAAACAATTTTAGTAAATATGCTTTGTCTGTTCCTCTGAAATCTAAAACAGGGGCTTATGTCACGGAGGCCTTTGAGTCTATTTTCGAGCAAGTCAGAATACCCCGTCACTTACAGACAGAGGATATGAATTTTACAATTCCATATTCACCAAATTAATGGACCAGTATAATATTCGGCATTATTCCACATACAGTGATTTGAAAGCCAGAATAATTGGGCGATTCAACAGCACACTAAAAATCATATGTGGAAGCAGTTCAGTTTACTGGGTAACTATAAGTGGGTTAACAATTTTATCTGGTCTTGTTCATAATTACAATAACTCCATACATACAATAACTGCTGAGGTGACCAAATCTCACGAGATGCAACTGATTTCCACTGTTTACTGTCCCAAATATCAACCCACAAACAAGAAACCAAGTTCAAAATAGGAGATCAAGTGAGTCAGTAAATTCAAACACTTTTTTGAGAAGGGCGTCACCAAAATTTGGAGCACAGAGTTGTTCCCTGTGGTTCGGTTCGAGTATTACCAGGAAATAGGCAAACGTATATAATAAAAGACAATCACAATAAAATATTGAGAGGGCGCTTTTATGAACAGGAGCTCAGCAAAACTAAATTCCCAGACACATATCTCATCGATAAAGTCTTACGTAAAAAAACAGTAATAAGCTATTGGTGAAATGGCTGGGATTGCAGGGAAAAAGTTGGATCGATGCAGATCAGGTGATTCTATGACAGTGACATGGAATGTGGTGAAGCACTTGCCCGATTTACTAGAAACTAGTAAAACAAAATGGTGAGTTGCTACCTGACAATATTCGGTGCCTTATTGTAGACCCATCTGGTTGTGGAAAAACTACACTGCTTGTAGATAATTTTCTGCTTGCTCCCAATTAGTTAGACCTGAAGAATTGATACCTGTATGTGTTCTCAAAAATCTTAGAGCAACCAAAATACCAGCCACTTATGAAACTGTATGAGGGACTAGGCATAGCTACCCTTGGAACAGAAATGAAGCCACTCGACCACTGTCTCGAAAACTCAGTTCTAGCCTTCGACGATGTGATTTTGGAAAATCAAAATGAAATTCGTAATTGTTTTACTCAGGGCCGTCACAGTGAAATAGACTGTTTTTATCTGGCTCACACTTATTCCAAGATTCCCAAACAGTTACTTCGCAATAATACAAATCTAGTTTGTCTGTTTCGTCAGGACCACACCAATCTTAAACATGAATATGATGACTATGTAGGAGGAGATTTAAACTAAATCAATCTTGGAAATTCTAATCTACCTCCTGCAACAGAGATGATTTTGGATTTACTACAATCGACATGAAAACAAATCAATGCAAAATACAGAAACAAAATCAACAATTTTATAAATGTCGTGTCGTTAAGAGATACGTTGTGACGTTATAAATAACCTCTAATGAAAATGACAAAACATAAAATCGAAGACAATCTGAAATTGCCCGACTATCTGACCAAAGGATTTAAGGGCTGGAAATCGGAGAATCCAGGATACTATGAAGGGCACAAGCGTCAGGACAAACCAATTATTGATGCCATCAGTGGTCTTGGTAGAGAAATTAAGGGTGTCACAGAATAAAATAAAGATCTCATGAATGAGCTGGTACCTTCTGCTGCTAGAAATTATGCAGATTTTCCTCCTACACCACTATCCAATATTCACACTCCTCTAGTACTCCAACAACCACCTAAGGCCATAGGAGAACCCACTTCGGAGAAAATCGAGTTGAGTCAATTGGCGAGAGATCATCTGAGTACTGGGAAATTCGACAAAGATGTGGTGTTTGATTGTATCCAACCATGGAGCCTAAGAAGGGAAAATCGAAAGTCAAATTTAAGGGGGGCGATGTGAAAATCAATTTGAGTAGAAAAAATAGCTGATCCAGATATCCCGGCACTGTGGGACTGTGGGAACTCATCACCAAGAAACAACCCAGAGATTATACATAGGAAGATTACCAGAGTTTCTCAGAAATGTTGATACTGTCTTATGCTCTGTTGGAAAACAATGATGTCAATCAGCACCGAGTTAAATCTAGCAGTGGGGACAAATACAAGAATCCGATCAAACCTCTATAGAACCAAATCAAAACAGGTAGTGGTATCAAACGCTACAAAACTCTACCCAAAGAGTTCGTATGGGTAGATGATGTTAGAAAACTCATAGATAGAATGTTGGTCATAGCAGGAGAAGAAAATGCTGACAGCAGCAATTTCTATAATGAAAAAAAAGCATTGTGGATATGGTCAGTGCCATACTAGCCAATTTTATTGTAAATGACATTAAAGGCATAGGTTACTTAATTAAAATTATCAATACTCTACCAACAAATTCTTGAAGGGTCGGGGATTGGATAATGACATCATCAGCAAACTTCCTTTCGAGATGCACTTATCTGGTTACCAATACTGTGGTCCAGGGACCAAACTATGACAGCGACTGGAGAGAGGAGACAGAGGAGTCAATCCTTTGGATACAGCTTGTAAAGACCATGATAAGTCACAAACAAACTGGAATCATAGCACATTTCAAACTGAATTCCGAGTTCATGGTACCGCTCGTCTACACACCTTCGTCTCTAGCTTTCTTAAACCCGAAAGTTCATGGCTGCAGCAACACAGGCCTTCCATTTGTCCCTATCCTGAGCAAGATACTCTTTTCCATCCCTACCGATTTCCTTTAGGTCTATCTCAATGTTATCCCTCCATCTTCGTCTTGGCTTTAATACAGGTATCTTACCATCAGGTTATCCAACAAGAATCCTGTAAACTCCTCTTTTCTCTCCCATTCTTGCCACATGACCTGCCCACTGAAGTCTTCTTGATTTAATTATTCTAATAATATCTGGACATGAATACAAATTATGTAGTTCTAAATTATGTAACCTTCTCCACTCACTTGTCTCCTCATCCCTTTTGGGTCCAAATATTTTCCTAAGGGTCTTATTTTCAAATACTCTCAATTTATGTTGCTCTTTCAATGTAAGGGACCAAGTTGTGCATCCATATAATAATACAGGCAAAATTACTGTTTTGTATATTTTAACTTTTAGTTTCTTAGATATTAAACGAGAAGACAAAAGTTTATGAAGAGAGAAGTAACATGCATTTCCTGAATTAAGCCTACTTTTTATTTCCTCTTTAATATAATTTTCATTTGTTAGTATTACTCCTAAGTATTGAATTTGGAAACTGTTTGAAACGAGTTGGTATCAATAATTAGATTTTGATTATTACCTAACGCTTGGTTTCGGCCTGTAAGCATGTATTTAGTTTTCTATATGCTAACTTCCAAACCTATCTCTTTAGCTGCTTTGAAAAATATTTTAGCATTTCTTCCGTCACCGTCTCTATAGCATCCCGTATTCGTGTCTGAAGAGTTTGCGTATCAGGAACTGGTGAACTAAACACTGTGTCCTTAATGTAACCCCATAAAAAAAAGTTAAGAAGGGTTTTGTCCGGCGAACGTGGAGGCCATGATATGGGACCGTGTCTACTAATCAGACAAAACAAAGAAATAGAAAAAAATTGATGTATTCCACTACTTATTGCCATAGGTTTTATTTGCCTGTCTACCGTGCACGTTGAGATGTAAATATTCATAATCAGGGAAAGACTTTATGCTCACCCTGTATGATATGTCGGATTTCGTAATTGTGCTGTTCCAGACCGGGAGAGAAAAAAATCAAGAAAAAGATTCGAGCAAATTTCATAATTGCAAAATTAAAAATGTCTATTTAAAAAAGGGCGCAATGAAATTTTCCTTCGCGAAAAATATAATCTGGACATTGCGCAGAAGGACTATCTCAAATTATATGAAACATACACCGCTTACAAGAGAGTGACTGAGGGAAACATAGATGTACACTACAGTCTCAACGAATTCAAGGCACACAGACCTATGTTTGTCATTAACACAACCAAAACAAAACAAGTGGATAGGACTAATATCAAGATTGTGTGCTATTTCCATGAGCCCTTGCCTGACAACACTTTATGTACTGTTATTCTTATCGCAGAGAAAACTTTTGTTTATGATGTGAAAAACGAGCGAGTCACAGAACATTTTAGTTGCCGAGAATCTATTAATTTACTAAGAGACAACACTGCTGTCTGAGAACATTTTTAATACAGACACCCGGGAATCAATCTATAGGCTCGTAATTTACTAGGCAACACTGACATAATACTTACTTAAGAAGAAACTTACTTAAGGGAATTATTTTGACAAATCCTGTATGTGCTTATACAAAAGAGTCATTAATGCTTCGTCCTTTGCAACTACCTGTCTGCATAGGGTACAATTCTACTGCAATGCCTCATGCCAACGGTCAATACAGCTGAATTTGTTAGTTGCTACGAGACAAACAAATATGCCTATGGAAATAGCATAACATGTTACAAGCGCTTGATAATAAATATAAAATACATTTGTCATTTGTTTCTATAATTTCCTTTATATTTCCCCACTCGACATGTCAGAACAGAGAGAAAAATGATATATAATTAAGGCTTTTCTGTGAGCAAATTATCGCTGTGACAGATCTCCCCATCTAATATTTATACCATAGCATATACGCCAGTGCCACTGTTCTAGTTTATTCGCCGGCCTTCGTGCATCACGCTAGGCACGTGCAGTTATTGTGGAGAATAATTATTCTTTTGATTTACTTTATTTTACTTCGCATTGTTTCTTGGCTAATCCCAACGATGAGGATTAGTGATTAAATAATAAAAATTGGCGAATAGACATTCACACACAACCATTCCCGAGCGAGATTCGTACCCAAGGCCCTAGACGTCGCAGCCCAATATGCTAACAACCCAGCTACAGGGTTCGGCAGATGCACAGCCAAGCAATATATATATATATATATATATATATATATATATATATATATATATATATATATATATATACACAGCCAATAAACAGGGGTCACGTGACTAGGGCGAGGCATTCCCGAACAAGCTCAATTCTCAAAATTTCTGCCAGGGGCATGACGTGACCCCAATTCCTGGACCAGCTCAGCCAATCAACAGGGACGTGACGTGACCACAATTCCTGGGCCAGCTCAGCCAATCAACAGGGGCGTGACGTGATACCAATTGCTGGACCAGCTCAGCCAATCAATAGGGGGTCATGTGACCCCTGGGCAGGGGTCAGCATCATACTACTAGGAATTTAAAGCTCGTAGCATGATGGGCAATTTGTTACACTTACAGATTAGCTAAATCCACAGATGATATGAAAATATACCTTAAGTTCAGTCAAAATAGGCCCTAGTATTAATCGACCTTGGACAAGATCGGACGGTGAAACGATCAAACTCTACTACGTCTTGAATTCTTCTATTACCCTAACATAGACATACTATATCTTGTGTGAAGGAGCCCTTCTAGACCTTTCTAACGCCGTCCGTGTGACTTCCATAGGTGTCCTGATTGCCGAAATATTGCAAATTAAAGTTAACAAAATGTTGATAAAAACTGACAAAATCGCATAGTTTGCACCACTGCAATTGTGGAAATACAAAATATATGGATCTACAACTTTGTACATTTTCGTACCCCAGATGGTCCTTTCAGTATGACAAACTTCAAATGAGTCAAAAAATGTGAGGTTGAGGACCTTGTGAATTTGACATTTTTTAAAATAGAAAATCCGCAAAACACAATATTCTACTTTAAACTGAACTCAAGAATGATATAGATTTCCAGTGCAACATAACACATCCAATTCACTGACGTAGCTCCTGCTATGATCATTTTGGTTCTTCATCTTCGCCTTGTGACCGATTACTTTGGGTCACGTAAAATAAGGCACACGTAGGACGAAAGGGTGATTACGAGGAACAGGAATAGTGGGTAGGAAGAGTGTTGGATTACAGTGAGCGTATTTTGCATAGTGTCGCAATAGAAGCTGTAGCTAGGCGGGTAAGAGCTTGAATGCTATTGGTTAACATTGCATGGTGTGATTATGCCAAGACCAATCAATCACAGCCTTAGAGTTGCAATGGGGTGAGTGATGCAAAAAGAACGAGAACAGTGCAGTTGGTAACAGAAAAGGCGCAACATCAACTTTCTCGGTGCGAAAAGATTTCCTCGGTTAGCAGTAGTACCTTCGGACGTCGCGTTGCGAGTTCCCCCCATTGATCAAACTTTATCCGGGCGTCGCGAAAATACTTTTATAATCCCACATCACATTCTCTGGCATGAGAAGAAAAGTTCATGACACTGTTTATAGTGTAAAATGTAGTGAATATTGTAATTTAAGATTTATTTTCAAATACAAGGTAAAAATTAGATATTAGTAGTTTATTTCCTTTTGTGTTAATATTTTTACAGTACACAAATTAGCTAACTTAAGACTTGTGAGTGACTGGTCAGTCTGGTGCCATAAACCCAGAGCTCGCAAGCTGAATCAGGTTACTACAATCAAAGCAAGAGTAAAATTAGAAAGCATGTAAACCACCTTAAAATTAAAAACGGTTGAAGCCTAGGTAATTAATTTTTTAAATCAATATTTCGCTCTAACATGACCTTTTCAAATTTTCAAACTTTGCAAAAAAAAAACATGAAAACAAAAATTATACCACACTGCTCGTCCATGTCACCTGAATGCTGAGATACATTCTTGTACACTCACTTGATTCTGTAGTATAGGAATTATCCTTCAAGCTATCCCGTTTCACATAAGGACTTCCCTTTGTTGAGGATTAAACCAATTGTTTGGTTCTGTTGTCACAACCTAGTCGTAAAACGCCAATAAATTACATTTATGTTTATCATACTAACATAACTAATCATTATATATTTCTATGTTAATATAATGCTTTTCGATTCTCCTAATATTACGAGGACACTAATTATAGTTTCATGATATCGGATACATTCCAAATGCTTCAAACACTTTACAATGTTTGGCGTGCATTATGAACAGGAGGATGTGTTTGTTTAGAAATATACGTAAAACGGGAATGTGTTATCATTATAATGAGGTTTCAATTTAAGTCATTAACATTCTGTTTGTTGTAGTTGGTAGTTTAACAACAAAGAATTACGTTTTGAATATTTTAGCTTTTCCATTTCGAGTAAATTGTCCATCACTATATTTATTTCCTGTTTTACGCAATGAGAGCTTCAAGAATTGAAACAAAACGTCAAACAGACTCAAGAGCGGATTAAGGGGGGAGGTCCCCCCTAAGAAACCCTTGAGGGGGCGTCGTGGGCGACTTCCACCGAGAACCAGTTTCATATTTTCGTATATTGAATGAAATGTAACACATAGTGCCAATTAAGAAACATACAAGAGAGGAATAAACATGACAGAGGCATCTTTGGCGAGGCAGGGTGGGTGGGCCGACAAACCCTCAAGTGCCTCACTTCATTTCTTGAATAGTATGTGCATTTGAAATGAAAAAAATTAAATATTGTGGCATGTTATGGGGGAGGAGGAAGCTTAAAGACGAATGCAACGAGTGACCAAAATAGGAGCGACGGATGATAAGGGGGCGACGAGAGATAAGAAACGACAAAACATAACGGCGACAAATAATGAAAGGCAAAAAAATAAATATGCTGACCAAGGCAGTAATTTATTTTATTAAAAACATAAACTAAACGTAACGTTTCGACCTTCTAGAAAGGTCTTCTTCAGACTCTGTATCAAGTACAATAGACTATTAAGTAACATAGGCTTGGAGGCCGCAAGCAGGCATTTAACAAAATCATTTCCTTGTGCGCCGGTGTTCCTTGATTTATCAGAGAACGTACTTCAAACGTTAGTTCTCGAAAGTTCAATACCTTCAGACACTATCAAAAGGAAGATATCACAAACAGTGGCGTGCCTAGGATTTTCGAAAGGGGGTGAATCTGAATCCTTAAGGTTGAAAAATAATTTTTATAGTTTGATTTGACATGGATTGACCCTTCAATGATAACTGTATCGTGTAGCGACAGATTAATTAAGCAAAAATGTTACATTTAGTTTAACTATAATGATATGTTCAAACAAATCCATCTCAATTACAACTGCTTAATTCTTATCACTCTCTTGCCTAAAGTTCAGATTACTTGTTTCAACGTATAAGGGCCCGAAGCATAGAGCCCATCTCAAAATTTGCTTGTTGTTCTCATTATACAGAGTCGCGTTGATCAAATTGGTAGGGCGTCTGCCATGTGAGACATTCTGGTTATATTCCCTGTGTAAGTGATCTCAGGTGAGAAATTTTCCAAAACTGTTCTGAAATGAACCTGCTCTTGGGCTCACCTAGCCCCTGGGTACCTGCTAAAAAGTGAAGTAGATCTTAGCGTGGTGCTGTTAACATCACCTCCATTAAGTGTCCATTAATCAATTTCATCATATCACCATCCATCACTCATCCCCATCTTCGTAAATCAGGAAATGTTGCACACAAAGCGAAGTAAAGCAAATAAATCAATATATGTGTGTGTGTGTTTGTGTGCGTGTATACATATATATATATATATATATATATATATATATATATATATATATATATATCAGGGGCGCCGACTTGTCAAAATTATTGGGGGGCTCTGATCACTCCCTCACTTTTTTAAAAATAAAAATTACGTCTTCGCATAGCAGTTTTTAAGCAGCTATTATATTCCTCATGCAAATGAAATGTAACATGAAAGACATGTGTCTGCTCATTTGTTTTTCAGATAACAATTAACATTTTTACTTAAAAGTAGGCTATGTATTTACATTAAGAGGCCAACATAACAGTTTTATGCCGGCCTCGGTAGCCGAGCGTGTTAGGTGGTCGGCTCAACTAGCTTTGATCCGGAGGTTTCGGGTTCGAGTCCCGGCGAGGGCACGGGTGTGTTTTAATGTCTGCAACAGACTTGTAAAGGAAGGACATGTGACGGGTGCAAAGAACCTTAGTGTTGACGTACCCATAAAAATAACGAATATTTACAATATTTAACAGTTTTATTTAATTATTTACATAAATGCTAACACAAATCGCAGGCAAATATAGTTTTACTTTTTTGTTCTTGCTATAATATTTTACTTTTTAAATTTAATTTTGCAATAATAAATAAACACATAGCACGCCGTGATTTAACAATAATGCCTTTGATCATAGCCGTTCCCGCTTTCGCAATACAGACTTTTCATAAGCTTTCTTTGCGTATTTTACTGCAAGCCAGTGTTCAATAAACTCAAAGACTTTAGAATTATTTTCCCCTTATTCTTTGGACTAGATGAAGAGATTTCGAGGATAACTAAATATCCTACATATCAATATTGCCTGAAAGTCGTGTTTACGACCTCAAATTGTTCAGAATTCACTAAACAACATCACCTCGTTATTTTGAAACTCTTTTTAGTAAAAATGTTAACAATACTCATAATTATATACTTAGTATATAGTAATAAGTCATGTGTTTTGCTGTCTCCGTTCATAGCCCCCCCTCCCCAAAGTTGATGGTTTAGCGGTCTCAGCCCCCCAAATTTGATGGTCTAGAACATTTCAAATGTGTATTTAAAGTTAAGTTCATGTGGCACAATTCAGAGTAAACTTGACAAGAGAAGCAAAATAATACATTAGATCCTCTTAAGCAAAATTATTTGGGGGCTCTGCCACCACATCATTAACATTGGGGGGGGGGGGTCGAGCCCCCCCAAGCCTCATGGGGTCGGCGTCTATGATATATATATATATATGAAAAAAGCTGTGAAATAATAGTTAAAGATATATACATATATATATATATATATATATATATATATATGTATATATGTATGAATGTGTACATGTCGTTCCTTTATTTCTCTATTCGTCTAACTTTCCATATTGTCATACTTTACCAGTGACAAGGACTGAAGGATTGAATCGATTGTTTGATTCTGTTGTCAAGCTCTTGGTATGTGAAATGCCAGTAAACAAAATTACATATTCATGATAGTAATCTATACAATCATTATACGAGTTGCACGGAGGCGCTTGGTTCGTCTTAATATTATATAATAAAAACAGGGATATGTTATCATAATGATATCCCAATTAAAGACATTATATATTCTGTACTTCTGTACTATTTGGTGGTATTCAGACATTTAGGTGCCAGGCCAATTTGGTGCAAGCAATATATTTTGTAAGGTGCAAGAGTCGTTAAATTGAAATGGTAAAGCCTTAACGGTCACTTTCGTTTACAACCAAAGTATTTCCAAAGTAATAGTGTGTGCCTGACGTATATTTTTTGGAAGAAAATAAACAATTTTGGAGTATACTGCTACCAATGATTTCTTTACACTTCTTCACTTCTATTTTTACCCTAACATAGACATGCTATATCTCAAGTGAAAGAGCCCTTCTAGACCTTTCTAACGGGGTCCGTATGACTTCTATAGGCGTCCTGATTGCCGAAATATTGCAAATTAAAGTTAACAAGATTTTGATTAAAACTGACAAACTCGCAGTTTGCACAACTGCAATTTTGGAAATGCAAAATATACGGATCTACAACTTTGCATATTTCCCTACCCCAGGTGGGCCTTCCAGTATGAAAAATTCCAATTAATGAGTCAAAAAATGCGAGGTTGAGGACCTTGTTGATTTGACTCATTTTAAACATACAAAATCCGCAAAACGCAACATTTTACTTTAAACTGAAGAAAAAACTTCACCCATATCGAACTGAAGAATGTTGTAGTTTCCCACGTGAAATATAACACATACAATTCACTGACGTAGCTCCTGCTATGATCATTTTGGTTCTTCATCTTCGCCTATGTTATTTATTCTTTTAATCAATATTTCGCTCTAACATGACCTTTTCAACTTCTATATTTCAAACATTGCAAAAATAAACATGAACACTAAACTTGTATCACACTGCTCGTCTATATCACCTGAATGCTGAGATACAATCTTGTACACTCACATGATTCTGAAGCAAAGGAATTTTTCTCCTTCAAACTATCCCGTTTCACATAAGGACTTCCCTTTGTTGAGGATTAAACAGATTGTTTGGTTCTGTTGTCACAACCTAGTTGCAAAACGTCAATAAATTAAATATATGTTCATCATACTAACATAACTAATCATTATATATTTCTATGCTAATATAAGGTTTCCGATTCTCCTAATATTACGAGGACACTAATTATAGTTTCATGATATCGGATACATTTCAAATTCTTTAAACGCTTTAAAATGTTTGGCGTATGTTATGAACAGGGGATTTGTTTGTTCAGAAATATACGTAAAACGGGAACGTGTTATCATTATAATGAGGTTCCAATTAAAGTCATTACACAATCCATCACTATATTTATTTTCTGTTTTACGCAATGAGACTTTAAGAATTGAACCATAACGCCAAACACACTCGAGAGCGGATTAAAGGGGTTACGTCCCCCCTCCGAATCTTTCGAGGGGGCGTTGTGGTCGACGTTCACCGAGAACCAGTTTCATTTTTTCTTATATTGATAAATAAATTATACCGTTGGAATTAAATGTAACACACATAGTGCTAATTAAGAAAAATACAAGAGCGGAATAAAGCGGGCAGAGTGGAGAACGCCATTTTTGAAGAGGCAGGAAGGGTGGGGCGACAAACCCTTACTTTATTTCATAAACTGAAATGAAATAAATCAATTATTGTTGTATTTTACGAAGAACTACAGTTATGGGGGAGCAGGAAGCTTAAAGACGAGTGCAAAGAGTGACTAAAATAGGGGCGACGGATGATAAGAGGGCGAGGAAGAATAAGAAGCGACGAGAGTGCCAGGGTGTGAACAAAGATAAGAAAAACGAAGGATAGAAGTGACGTAGGGTTAGAGGGCGATAAGAGATAGGACGCGACGAGAAACAGGTGGTGAACAAAGATAGGAATAACGAATGATGGAGACGACGAGAGACAAGGGGCGAACAAAGATAAGGATGACGAAGGAAAAGAGCGCGACGAAAGATAAACACGAAATGAACTTCAGGTGAAGGACTAGTTTAATATTACTATGGTAGATCAAAAGATTCGTGAGGCAACCATCTCTATCCTGAGCATCTAGAAAATATCCCCGCCACTTCTGCCTCCTAACTCATTTTGTACATGCTTAGTCACTGTGGAACAAGGAGAAGGAGCAGCTGGCAAATACCCAGAGCGCAACAAGGGTGACGATGAATAAAATTAGGCTAACAACAAGTATAAAATCTTAGTAGGTTGCTGCAAGGGAGGATGATTGGCTGGAGGGGTCAAACATTCTTCTCCTACGCGCTTCATTAGAGCTTTCTTTTATTTATTGATACATTTGCAAATTTGGAATGAAATACATGAAACATTGTGGCATACTATGACATAAGCGAATAGGTTTATAAGTTAGCAACCATGGAAGGTAACAAAAATTTATGTGATTTTTGAGACATCAGTTATAGTCTTTATTTTATTGAGGTTAAACAACTTAGAATGGTTGGTGTCCTCAGCAAACGTTGTAACATTTTATATTTTGCTATATAAACGAAGATGCAAGCGGTGTTTCAATCTCTGGGACCGTGGACTCCAATCCAGATTTTTCTTTTTTAGTGAATATTCCTCTCTATTTTTGAGTCACAGTTAAATGAAGATGAAATTGGAGAAAACGATAAAATATCCCTTACCGCTTATTAAGTAAAATAGGCTTGTACTAAACCTATGTCAACAGGAGGCCGCAAACGGGCATTTAACAAAATCGATTCCTTGTCCGCCCGTGGTCCTTGATATATCAATAAACGTACTTCAAACGTTAGTTCTAATCTCAAAAGTCCAACACCTTCAGACACTATCAAAAGGAAGATATTACAATCAGTGGCGTGCCTAGGAGTTTTGAAAGGGGGTGTACGTTCTATTATAGAAATACTGGGACAAAGGTGGGCTTATGACTCACACCAACTCCCTTTGGCATGTCACTGATCAAAAAAACTGGAGACCATTCGCTATGTCCCTACTATCATCCTGCAACACCACTATTACTATTGTTTTCCTGAATTTCTTTAATGCTTCATTCAATTTCCTGTGATTATCCGTGATTGTGGCGTCAGCAGAACCTGAATTACGAAACTTCACCCAATAAAATATTATCTGCAGAATAGTGTTCTTCAGCAAAGATAAAAAAACAT
The DNA here is from genome assembly GCF_977018435.1 of Lepisma saccharinum. Lineage (NCBI taxonomy): Eukaryota > Metazoa > Arthropoda > Insecta > Zygentoma > Lepismatidae > Lepisma > Lepisma saccharinum. Next base: position 488,511 of record NW_028143009.1, on the reverse strand, counting down.
ATTCGTCTTGAATAGTGAGCTCAGGCATACGGAATGACTAAACATTGAATCCACTTTGAAACACTCTGCAGATATCAATGCATGCAACGAAGATTTTAGTTTATGCAAATAGTTATTTAACGCTGTATTTAACATCGTTACTTATTTCTTGATTCTTGATTATTCAATCTTAATTGCACATTCATTACTTGCTTTGTTCTAAAATTCAAACTACTAGCAATAGCATCAGTCACATGATGTGGATTTTTAGACATAAAAACATAATAACCAAGAAATTCATAATTGCAGCAGTCCTCATAGCGGAAGAGAAAAATGACAGGTGTTGGCGCAAAAACATGATACCTGCTCCTACAACGTTTTAGTAACGACAGTGATTTTATGACATACTAGGTAGTGCAGTACTTTGGAAAGAAATTGTGCTGGGCGCCGAAACTTCGGGGAGAAGAATCGGACGTCGTATTGGGTATTAAATCCTCCACTGAACAGACTGCTGACAACTTGTGTACCACAAAAATGCAAACCAGTCCTTTAAGCAAACCACGACGCAAGATAAAAATTAATGAAAATCGTCGTGGACAGTTTGCTAAGAAATACTTGTGCATATCACTGTACACTCACATGATTCAGAAATAACAGATCTTTTCTCCTTCAACCTATGTCGTTCTACATAAGCCCTTCCTTTGTTGAACATTATTAAACCAATTGTTTGGATCTGTTGTCACAACCTTGGTGTGTAAAACGTCAATAAATTCAATTATATATTCATGATAGTATGTTAGATAATTTCAGGCGATTCGATCCTCCTAACATTATATCATGTAGTTGCATAATATCGCGTACGTTTGTAATGAATTGTACATTTTATCTGGTGGACGTATGTTGTGCACACGAGAGTAGGTTTCGTGAGAAATAATCGTAAAACGGGAATGTGTTATTACCATAATGATAACTCAATAAAATACATTACGTATTCTGTACTAGTTGGTTGGGAGTGAGTCATTTTGGTGCCACGACAATTCGATTCAAGCAACATATATCTTTGTTGTGCAACACTTATAACGATTAAATCTTGCCAACCATCAGACAAATAGATTAATCATCGTAATAAGCTATAAAAAAAATTGGACTGTGGCTGTTCCTGAGCGAGGAGGCCGATCCTCGGGTTAAAAAAGAAAATACAACTTTGGATCCAATGAACGGATTCGATTGAAATTTAAGACAGCCAAGTATCAGATGCTGATCGGCATCTACGACATCTACAGCGCAACTACGAGTCTGGAATAGAAAGCAAAAAACGTTTTGAAATTATCTTCCATAAAGAAATTACATATGCAAGAAAAGCTCATTACCTTTCGTATAAGAAATGAACGAAATCGGGAACATCATTTTGACTTACGCTGTATATTAATATGTTACAAGAAGCTGATACCTCTGTGTATAGTTAATTTGATATGCAGATGTTAGGCCACTAAAGTTGAACTTCACTGCTCGTCTATGTCACCTAAAAGCTGAGATGCAAACTTGTAGAGTGGGATGCAAAAGTAGTAGCAAGCAAATTGTTAATTACTATATTTATTTTCTCTGCTTTACGCAATGAGAGCTTCAAGAATTGAACCAAAACGCCAAACACACTCGAGAGCGGATTAAAGATGTTAGTCCCTCCTGCTAAACTTTCGAGGGGGCGTTGTGGTCGACTTCCACCGAGAACCCGTTTCATTTTTTCGTATATTCATAAATAAATTACACCGTTGAAATTAAATGTAACACACATGGTGCCCATTAAGAAACATACAAGAGCGAAATAAAGGGGGCGGAGAGGAGAACGTAATCTTTGAAGAGGCAGCGGGGGCCGACAAACCCTCAAGAGCCATAATTCATGTCATCAATAGTATGAACGTTTGAAATGAAATAAAGCAAATATTGTGGCATTGTACGAAGAACTACAGTTATGGGGGAGCAGGAAACTTAAGGACGAATGCAACGAGTGACTACAATAGGGCGACGAGAGATAAAAAGCGACAAAACATAAGGGCGATGAGAGATAGGGAGCGATGAATCATATGGAATGATGAAAGATAAGGGCGACGAATGATAAGGAGTTGAGATGCGGACAAATTATAGGAAGTGTCGAAAGATAGGGGGCGAACAAAGATGAGGATGACGAAGGGTGGGGGCGAAGAAAGATTAGAAGGCGACGAAAGTTAGCAAGCGCCGAGAGACAGGAGGCGAACAAAAATAAGTACGGATAGTATGAAAGAGAGGAAGTGACGAAAGATTATACGACGACAGGGGACAGGGGGCGAACAAGACAAGAATAACGAAGGATGGGGGCGACGAAGGATTAGAGGGCAACGAGTGTGACAGGGCGTGAACAAAGATAACAATAACGAAGAGTGGAAGTATTAGAGGGCGAAAAGAGGTAGGAGGCGACGAGAAACAGGGGGCGAACAAAGATAGGAATAAAGAATGGTGAAGGCGGCGAAAGATACAGGGGGCGAACAAACATAAGGAAGACAAAGGATAAGCACGAAATGAACTTCAGGTGAAGGACTAGTATAATATTACTATGGTGTATCAAATAATTTGTGAGGTGACCATCTCTCCCCAGAGGATCTAGAAAATATCCCCGCCACCTCTGCCTCCTATGTCATTTTTTACAAACGTAGTTACCAGGGAGAAAGAGCAGCTGACATATACCCAGAGCGCAACTAGTGTGACGATGATGAAAGTTAGGCGAACTACAACTATATATCTTAGTAGCTTGCTGCAAAGGAGGATTAAAGGCTGGAGGTGGCGAACATCCTTCTCCTGTGCCCTTCCTTACATCTTTTTTTTAAAGTTATTGATACATTTGCAAAGTTGGAATGAAATACATGAAGCATTGTGATATACTGGGACAATGGTGGCCTTATGACTCCCATCAACCCCCTTTCCCATCTCACTGATTACAAAACTGGAGACCATTCGCGATGTCCCTACTTTCATCCTGGAGCACGACTATTATACTTCATTTCCGGATTCCCTTACTGCTTGATTGATTTTCATGTGATTACCCGTGATTGTGGATTCAGCAGAACCTGAATAACGAAACTTCACAAAATAATATATTATCTGGAGAATTGTGCTCTTCAGCTTGAGTAATGAGCTTAGGCAAGCGGAAAGACTAAACATTGAATTCGCTTTGAAACACTCGGCTCATGTCAATGCACACAAGCTAATGTCTTACTTTATGCAACAAATTATCTAACGCTGAATTTAATACATTTACTTATCTCTTGATTCTTGATTATTCAATGTCTTAATTGCATATTCATTACTTGTTTTGTTGTAAAATGCAAACTACTTGCAATAGCATCAGTCACATGATGTGCATTTTCCGACTTAAAAACATTATACATAATACAATTCATAATTGTAACAGTCCTCATAGACCAAGAAAAAAATTACGGGGAAGTGGGCTTAAAATCATGACACAGAACTCGATCTCTAACCTTTTAGTTACGACAGTGATTTTAGAAGATACTTACATGGAAGGGCCGTAGTTTGGGAAGGAAGTGTGCTGGGCACCGAAACTTCGAGGGCATGAAGGGGATGTAGTATTAGGTGTACGCTCCCTCCGCCACTGAATACTCTGCTGACAACTTGTGTACCAGCAAAGTAAAAATCCAGTCCTTAAAACAAACCACGACGCAAGATAAAAATACTCATGGACAGTTTGCTAAGAAATACTTGTGCATATCACTGTACACTCACATGATTCAGAAATAACAGATCTCTTCCCCTTCAAACTATGTCGTTCTACGTAAGCCTTTCAATTTGTTGAGGATCATTAAACCAATTGTTTGGATCTTTTGGTCCAACCTTGGTGTGTAAAATGTCAATAAATTAAATTATATATTAATGATAGTAACAAAACAAATATTTATATGTCTATACGTTAATATAATTTCAGGCAATTCGTTCCTCCTAACATTATATCATGCAGTTTCATAATATCACGTACGTTTGAAATGAATTGTACATTTTATGTGGTGGGGGTATGTTGTGAACACGAGAGTACTTTTCGTGAGAAATATACGTAAAACGGGAATGTGTTGTTATCATCATGGTATCCCAATAAAAGACATTACATATTCTGTACTAGTTGGTTGGGAGTAAGTCATTTTGGTGCCACGATAATTCGCTTCAAGCAACATATATATTTGTTGTGCAACACTATTTTAATTGAAATATATTTTTGTACTTGAACAGTGGTATCCATTAGTATTACCGTGAAAATTGTCCTTCACCATGTTTGTGCACTATATTTGACCCAATAAGACTTCAAGAATTTATAGAAAACTCAAAACAAGCTGTTCACAATATCTACACCAGCATAACATAAAAATCAATCGCTTAAAAACACATAGCATGTAAGAGAAAAATTAATGAAAATAGTCATGGACAATTTGGACGGTAATTCATGGATCCCACTGTACCCATATTGTTATTTTGTCTTTTGCATAATCCGTAAAGAACGAAAGAAAGTCTGCGTAAATTTTTTATTGAATATTGATGTTATTTAAACTCCCTTGACTTGATAGTTCAATACCAACACTTTCTCAGCTATTATACCGTAATCTCATAAGAATGAGTAACATGGAACTATAAAACACTACCAATTATACTAAGTTACACGAATCATTCGAATTCTCCTATAATTTATCTTACAAGAAGAACATACAATTATACTAGGTTAAATAATTTACACCTAGCTACATTTTGTTATTTGAGAGTCGCTTCAATGTATTCAGCTATAGTGTTACCTAGAGCAGTGTTTCTCAACCGCCGGGCCGCAAGAGGTTCTTCCGAAGTTTTATACTTGCAGTTAGAGCTGGGAACAACCACGTGGTGAGATAGCCTTTTGATCGGGAGGGTGCAGTTTCTACGTTTGAGTTATAAAAGTGTTGCCGTTCTATAGTCAGGGGCAGAAGAGTGTAGCGACTTGCAGCCCGAGCTGGCAAGCACCATCTACAAAGATAGCCTTTTGTTCGGGAGGGTAATGAATATGAACCATCGTGCTTTAGTGTACAGGGGGGTATCTTGGGCAACTAATTCGGATATTGAATTGACAAAATTACGCCAATTTGAGCTCTCTAGGTCAAATAGTTTATCTACAACTGTTTAAAGATTTCAAAATATCGTCAAATTTTGGGATTTTTGCTTTTATGAAAGTTAATAACTCAACTATGAGTGAAGTTTGGAAGTTTTTTTCCTCTTGATTTGAGTTTTAGTTGGTGTTTTAATTCCACTTTATGCGGAGTAAGGCTAATCGGGACTGGATCTAAGGTTTAAAGTGGGATCCGAACCACTGTACCATGTGCCTCCAGAGGGTATCGAACCCGGGACCCATTGATTACAAGGCGACGAAGCTACCACTGCGCCATCGGGGAGGCCCAGTTTTTGTCCTCTAGATAGGTACAATGAATCAACAAAAAAAACTAAAAATCTGATTCCTTAAGGTTCAAAATAATAATTGTTTTCGGTTGATTTGACATGGAATGACCCTTCAATTATAACTGAATCGTGTAGGGACAGCTTTATGATGCAAAAAATGTTACATTTAGTTTGACCAGGATGATAAGTTCAAACAAATCCACCTCAATTACAACTGCTTAATTCTTTTCATTCTCTTGCCTAAAGTTCAGATTACTTGCTTCAACGTATAAGGGCCCGACGCATAGAGCCCATCTGATAATTTGCTTATTGTTGTCATTACATAGAGTCGCGATGATCAAATTGGTAGGGCGTCAGGTTCTATTCGTTGGGTAAGTGATCTCAGGTGAGAAATTTTCCAAAACTGTTCTGAAATGACGCTGCTCTTGGGCTAACCTAGCCCCTTGGTAGTTGGTAAAAAAATGAAGTCGATCGGAACGTGGTGCTGCTAACGTCACCTCCCTTCAATGCCCATTCATCAATTTCATCATATCATCACTCATCCCCATCTTCGCAAAAGAGCCAAAAGTGGCACACAAAACGAAGTAAGGCAAATCAATCAATACATAAATATATATATATATATATATATATATATATATATATATGTGTGTGTGTGTGTGTGTGTGTGTGTGTATGTATGAATGTGTACATGTCGTTCATTTATTCCTCTATTCGCCTAACTCTCTTTATTTTAAACATGACGTCACCCGATTTTTAGTTTAGGTACGGAGTACTTCAAAGAGGGAAAGGGTAAGTTATCTCCAAGCAAAGCTTATGACTGAATATTTTAAAAATACAAAATCTGCAAAACACAATATATTACGATAAATTGAGAAATAAAAAGTTTGAACAATTTCAAACTGAAGAATGTCATAGATTGTATCTTACTACTCGTCTATGTCACCTAAAAGCTGAGATGCAAAGTTGTACGCTCACATGATTTAGAAATAAAATAACTCTTTTCCTTCAAATTATGTCGTTCCAAATAAGGCTTTACCAGTGATGAGGATGGAATCAATTGTTTGGTTCTGTTGTCAAGCTGTTGGTGTGTGAAACGCCAGTAAACAAAATTATATATTCATGATAGCGTGTAAAAGCACATCGGCTTTTATTGGGAATCAATTCTCCGGCTATGTGAGAGCCTGGTGCGAGAGGATATTGGCTGCTAGAGGTACACTTATAGCCTGGGGTAACACCCCGGAGAAACAACAGTAACACGTAAACAAGCAAACGGGGATATCCCCTGTGAAATAAGGAGAACACAAACATAGATTTAAACATTTCGATGGTTGACTATGAGAATAATAGAAAGGAGATAAAGGAACGTTCGTTTACCTCTGGTGTCCTATAGAGCTGATGAGCTCGTTGAATCCGTAGACAAGGCACTGTCCTGAAATAAACTCCTTTCGTACCGTATCTCCAAGTAGTAACTCCGAAGTAACGATTGTTGACGCGATAAATTTCTGAGTACAACTGGGGTGAGAAATGTTCTCTCGAACAATTTATGTGAGATTCGAATTTCCGATCGTTCGAACAGTTGGCGAGCCTCGTCCTTCCGCTAAACGGTGTTTTTAGCATAAAGCTGTGTTTCCTTTTTTTAAAATACGATTTCCGGTAGAATTCTTGTCAGTGGTGGTATGTGCTTGTAAGAAGTCATTTCCAGTATCTCAGCCGGACCCCTTTGGCGAAATGATTAGCCTATTGAGTTATGACGCCAAAGGGTTCGAGTCACGCCTTCGGCGTGATACAATCGTACTTTAAACCACCATTATACGAGTTGCAAGCAGGCGATTGGTTACTCCTAATATTACTATATTGTATAATTCCATAATATCGCATTCATTTGAAATGGATTGTATGGTTGGCGTATATTATGGACATGAAAGTACGTTTGTTGAGAAATATGCGTAAAACAGGAATATGTTTTTATCATAATGATATCCCAATTAAAGACATTATATATTTTGTACTTCTGTACTAGTTGGTGGGATTCAGACATGTTGGTGCCGGTCAATTTAGTAGAAGCAATATATTGTGTAAAGTGCAACAGTCTTTAAATTGAAATGCATTCTTGCACTTGTACGTATATTGCCATTTTCTCTATTGCATAATTCGTAAAGAACGAAAGAAAAGTCTGTTGTTAAAACGTTACTGATTTTCTTTAAGAAAAGAATGACAATTTTGCACCAGTCGTGCATTTATTTCAATATCATCAGAATGGGCACTGCTACTAAAAGAACCCTCGACTATACAAGAGAGTATGAATTTCTCTCCAAGTGGCAAGTGGAAGCCGTTTTTGAAGATGGTTATTAAGCTAGACACGATGTTTAAAAAATATGATCAATAAATATTTACAGAATCCGATGTATGGGAATCAATTTCAACTTCAAGTTACGGATAATCACATGGTGAGTTTCGACTTTTCCTTTTTCCGTCCATGCTATAATCCTCTACGTCTCTTATTTCCCCTTTATAAATAATAAAGAAGTGAGACGTGGATTATATTATCGGCGCAGTGGAAGTTAATTATCATTCAGTAGGTAATTAAACTATTTAATGGAAACTTAACATTCATTCAATCATTATATTTATTAACAAATCATATCAGTAAGTATACTTTCCAAATTTATATATGTATCACATGGTTCATTCATAACCCATCAAAACACCTAAGAACAACATTTTAGTTTACTCAACAAAAATAACCATATGTAATCTCCTCATTAAATTGTAACATTCCGTCCAATTAAATCGTCAAAAGTCAGTACGTAACGGCTATGAGAGTCAACTGCAACCCCGCCCAAAACCCCCACAGCCTTCATGACCCGGAGCAATCTACCCTTAAAAAAAATCCCTCTTTAGCACTTTTAAGAAGTCGAAATAACTATATTAACGTTAGGCAAATTACACCAGGCCATGCAGGCCCAAAAAGGGTGATACACGGAAATACAGTATACTCAGCCTGTGTCCAGTTAGTCCTACGTCTACACAGTCGGAAAGGATCCGCCACGCCAAACTCCTCGCTCATCCAGCGCAGAAGCCTAGCCAATGGCATACCCTTCCTTAGTCACATGTCTATTGCGTCTTCAATGCGTCACCAATGAGCTATCGTACACCATGGGCTTACAAAACAACCCCTCCCTCAAAAATACAACTTTTCCAGCACATAGTGTACTCCTAGTTACACATATCTTCTCGGAATTCACATTTCAAACATACTCTTTATACACAACAAAGATTCAAGCTTTAGAGCGACCTTTCGTAATAATTATAGGAGTTCGCGAATGTCATCCCTCCAACTCCATCGCCTGTAAATATTCAAAAAGAAAAAGAAAACAAACTGGTACCAGTACAAGTTTACAAACATAAACCATTCATTCTCACTATAACACAGGCAACATACACAAAAATTTACAATAATTTACATTCATAAAATGGGAGAATTCTTAATTAACCTTACAGAAATTCTGAGATCTTGTCGATCCAGGTAGTAAATTTACATATTATTGACTCTCCTGGGCTCCAAATATATTTTCAATTTATTCACATGTACTTTGGAACATGCATTTTCATCATCAACTTTCTTAACCAGAACTGAATTCTCTGTTAGAAATTTACTTATGAAATATGGACCCTCGTACATATTAGAAAGACTTTTAGTTATCTTGTCCTCTAAGGAAGATTTAATCTTAGTCCTAACTAATACTTTGTCATTGACTTGAAATGTTATGGGAGCATATCTCTTCTTATACAATTGTTTTCTCTTTTCCCATACCCTTTGCATATTTCTGATAGCGCTTTTCCATTTATCTTGCAAATTACCATCTGATACATTAAAAGCCAAATCAGATAATTCCCATTGGACTTCCAATGGATCCCACAATTGTCTTCCCATAAACAATTCCGATGGAGTATATTTCAATGTATGATGGTATGAACAATTTAAACTATACTGTATCTTTCTCAAACCTTCATGCCATTTAGTTTGATCTGTTGAATAATAACATCTCAAGGCAGTTTTCAAAGTACGTATGTATCTTTCACTTAAAGTGGCCTGAGGATTGCCAACAGATAATCTAATATGCTGAATTCCATGGTTAAATAAATAACTGGTAAATGCATCTGATACAAAATATGAAGCATTGTCTGATACAATCTCATAACAATAGCCATAAGTCATAAAAATATGATCTAATTTATCAATCAAAACCTTTGAACTCAATTTTCTTATTGGCTCAGATACACAAAAGTATATATTTATAACCATTAGATACCGGTAATGGCCAACAAATACGTATCTATGTACAACCTTTTCATGGGAATTGTTACAATTTCAGACGTTAATATATTTTCAGGGGTTGTGTTTTTACCCTTAGCTCGTTGACATACATCACAAGATTGAACTAAATCCTTAACATCCTGAGACATATGCTCCCAAGTAAAGTGTCTTTGCAGACGCTTAAGTTTTTTCAACCAATTACCATGAGATCCTGTTCGCATATTAGTGTGATAATATAATATTAAAGGGTGTTTCAAATTATCTGGTACACATATCCTATAAGGAAAATTCTTGGCTTTAGTACTTGTGTACAAGAAACCACAATGCAATCTATAATCTGGTAAATTTATACCTTGCTCTATTTGTCGTATGATATTAGCCAATTCTGGATCGTTCAAAATTTCTTTCTTCAAGGCATCGGCATGAAATGGGTTCACCAACATGGCCAAATTAACATTACTAACATAATCAGAATCTAATTCTTCCGTCTGATATTCTCTCCAATCATACATACGAGATAATAAATCAGAAGTCACATTTTTTTAGAAGGTATGTGCACCAGTTCAAACTTATAACAAGATTGTTTTTTCATCCACCTCGTATATTTGAAATATTTCCTGGATTGTTTAACCATATAACTCAGGCTCATATTATCTAATTGAATTATGAAAGGATGAATTTTCAAACAGTATTCAAAACGTGATATGGCTTGCATTAAACTTATAAGTTCAATCTCATAAATTGTTCGTTTTCTATCGACTTCCTTTAATCTTTTAGAAAAGAACGCCACTGGTCTCAGATTATTATTTTCATCAGCTTGCAAAAGACAAGAGCCGAATCCTCTCAAGGACCCATCACATTGAATAACAAACGGTTTATTTAAATCAGGTAATTTCAAAATTACATGTTCTCGAAATAAAGTTTTAATTTTTTCTAGTGCTTCTTTTTGTCAGAAACCCAATGAAACTTTATTTCACGCTCTGCTCTTATAATCCTCTACGTCTCTTATTTCCCCTTTATAAATAATAAAGAAGTGAGACGTGGATTATATTATCGGCGCAGAGGAAGTTAATTATCATTCAGTAGGTAATTAAACTATTTAATGTAAACTTAATATTCATTCAACCATAATATTTATTAACAAATCATATCAGTAAATATACTTTCCAAATTTATATTTGTATCACATGGTTCATTCATAACCCATCAAAACACCTAAAAAAAAAGTGCTCCCCTGTGCTTAGCACTACGCCATGAAGGCGTATAGAGGGTGTGGGGGTCTTTCTTAAATCAAAACATCAAAAAACCTAAGAACAACATTTTAGTTTACTCAACAAAAATAACCATATATAATCTCCTCATTAAATTGTAACAGTCCGTCCAATTAAATCGTCAAGTCAGTACGTAACGGCTATGAGAGTCAACTGCAACCCCGCCCAAAACCCCCACAGCCTTCATGACCCGGAGCAATCTACCCTTAAAAAAAATCCTTCTTAGCACTTTTAAGAAGTCGAAATAACTATATTAACGTTAGGCAAATTACACCAGGCTATGCAGGCCCAAAAAGGGTGATACACAGAAATACAGTATACTCAGTCTGTGTCCAGTTAGTCCTACGTCTCCCCCAGTTGGCAAGGATCTGCCACTCCAAACTCCTCGCTCATCCAGCGCCGAAGCCTAGCCAATGGCATACCCTTCCTTAGTCACATGTCTATTGCGTCTTCAATGCGTCACCAATGAGCTATCTTACACTATGCGCTTCCAAAGCACAATTCTACGTCATTGGATGTCTGATATTCAAGAGAGATGGAATAAAATAATACTCACAGGAAACTGACTTTCAAGGAGCTAGATTTACGAACGCTAGATAAAGTGCCTCCTACAATAATTGTAGGTGTCAAAGGCAGAGGGTCGCTGCTATTATCGTTAACTTTAAAATGATGACAATTTATTCTTAATTTTCACCGTGTAGATCTGGCGGTGAAAACACTCACATGTCTCAGAAATAAAATAACTCTTTTCCTTGAAACTAAGTCGTTCCAAATAAGACCTCGTCAATGTTGAGATTAGAACCAAATGTTTGGTTCTATTCAGTGGCGTAAATAACATCCCCGCAACACATTTTCCCTTGGGCGATAAAATATATTTTCAAACAAACATATTATATTTTTATACCCCTACAACTGCAAACAGAAAATGTAAATCACTAGAAAAGAAGAAAAACAATTACCATATTAGAAGAAAACCTTCATTAGCTGAACAGATCAAGTCATTGATTACGTCCCCGCAGGCACGTATCCAGAGGGGGGCTTAGGGGGCTCGAGCCCCCCCCCCCGAAAGTTTTAGGTTTACATTAGATAAAATGAGGTTTTTGATTTCTTGTGGTGTGAAATAAAATAATGTGACAATAATTTAAGGAGAGAAATAATTATCGAGGCAAGACGGAGAATGTTCCGTAACCCTGTTATTGATAATAGAACGTATCCAAGATGGGGCACAGGGGGCTCGACCTTCTCCCCAGGAATTTTTTCAGTTTACGTTAGGTAAAATTAGGTTATTGGCTTCTTAAATAATGTGAAAATAATGTAAGGAGAGAAATAATTATCGAGGCAAGACAGAGCATGTTTTATATCGTGTTATTGTTAATGGCTCGAGGCCCCCCCCCCACCTCCCTCAGGAAATTTTTCAATTTACACTAGATAAAATTAGATTTTTGGCGTCTTGAATAATGTGAAGATAATAAATTTATAAATCTGAGAGAAATAATTATCAAGACAAAACGGATAGTGTTCTATAACCCTATTATTGTCAATAGCACGTATCCAAGGTGGGAATCAGGAGGCTCGAGCTTCCCTTCAGGAATTTTGTCTGTTTACACTAGATGAAATTAGGATTTTGGCTTCTTGAATAATGTGATGATAATTTGGGAGAAATAATTATCGAGACAAGATGGAGAATGTTCTATAACCCTGTTATTGTTAATAGCACGTATCAAAACTGGGGTTGAGGGGGCTCGAGCCCCCCCCCCCAGGAATTTTTTTTATTTTCCACTAGATAAAATCAGGTTTTTGGCTTTTTAAATAATGTGACGATGATTTAAGGAGATAGACAATTATCGAGACAAGACGGAGAATGTTCTATAACCCTGTTGTTGATAATATTGCACGTACACTTTTCTTACGCTTTCGGTTTTGTCGCAGCGCACTTGAGAAACTAATCACTGGAAGGCGGGAGAGGGTACGTTCTTGAATGAGAGAAGGAGTCAACTACTGGCGATATTAACGAATCGTTTTATCTGCGGAACGTTCTAGAATATAATGAGGATATATATACGCGGATTCAATTTTTCGGTTGATCTGTACAAAGAATCGGTTAATGAGATTTCAGAGGTAAGTGTGACAATTCATACAGTCGATTGGTGATCAGATCAGTCAGCGTCCTCTGATTGCTTTATGAGATATAGTGATTCGAAAATGAAGACATTGACGACAGCAGAACTTCCGGCGCCTCAGTGTAGTGCTAGTTCCGTTCGAGGGCCGAAGAGATCAAAGGTCTCTCTCTAAAGTGAATATTTCAGCAGTACCGGATATTGGAATGGTTTATTAAAACAGAAATAAACTGCATAAATCAACTGAAAAGCAAAGTTTTGAGTGATGATTTAGTTTTACCAGAACTAAATTTCGTATATGCAGTCCGAGAATTTCATGGTATAAAAAAAAATACTTTTCTTTAAGCCTACTGGGTTCGAAACAAATTCAAACACTTAACTACCATAAAGAGACAGCCGAAAATTTTATGAATGCCGAGAAGAGAAAGCAAGAAGATGTTGCATATGTAAACATTTTAGACGGAAATTACAGGCTCTACCAGGACCCAAATCAGGGCTCTACCAACCGAACCACCTAGCCATCCTTGACTTCAACCGATTTTTCGTTAAAATGTCGACATAGTATTATACATGTCCTGTGTATATCAAATCGTAAGGTGTTGCCTGTATAGTGAACAAGCACAGAAAACTGAGGAGCATTATCACCGGTTGAGGATAATTTTTTCTGTGGTCAACAAGAGCTACTACTTCGAGGTGACAATGACAGTGACCTAATAAGAGATATTTCACACCGTGTCGCCTGAACGTTAGGTTTGTGTCGCTACGGTGTGAAACGTTGCTGTTGATTGGCCCATTCCAATCGACATGTATCGCGTGTCCCTTCGGTCTGAAACCTTCCTAAGTCTTGAAAATCCAAGTCACAAGGATGAAAAATTAGGCCTTGTTAAGGTTAGGTGTGAAGGCAGGCAGACGACAGCACCCTAAAGGATCATATCCAAATCTGCAGGAAGAAATCATCTTACTTCAATCTCCAATACGATGATAAAAACTTCTGGTGAGTTGATTTTAAAAAATGTGTCCGAGATAAAGAGAGGCGTGTCTTTGACGTTCCTCTTTTTTTAAAAAAAGGAATACTGGGTCAAATGGGGTTATAACCTCACCAAACCTCCCTTCGGCACGTCACTGGAGATAAATGAGTAAGCATTTGATCATACTGGGAGACGAAACATTAGATGTGTTGGGAACGGAAGGGTTTTCACTGTGCATGAATTGTTTCGTAATCCACCTGTATTCGAGAAGACTTCCTTTGTTTCGTGCCGATACATGACAAGACAGCGGAAGCTGTGACAGGCATTTTTGAACACTTGTGAGTGCTAAGGCCTGAATCTGAACAATTTGGTGGGTTTCGGCTTTTATAAGAGCTGCAAACATGGGTGGACAAGACACTTTAGTGGTGTTCAGGCTCGAATCAGAGAGAAATATTCGAGAGCTGTCTGCGTTCAGTTCGCAGCCAACAATTTGAATCTCGTGTTGTCGTCGAGTGGATTGTCCATCCCGTGCATGTGTATCAGCTTCGTAAAAACACTCAAAGACACCATAGATGTTTTTATACCTGATGAGAAGAAATGGACAAACCCACATACTGAGATGGTTCCGGCACACAATATTAATGCATGGAAACAGAGAAGTCGAGTGGTAAAAAATGTTCCGATTTCACGTTCTGATTAAAACGATAGCCTTACAGTGGCAACGATTTAAGGGATAGTTGCTCCCCATTTTTTTATTTTTTTTGCCTCAACATTATGACCTCTTAATATTAAGCCTTGGCTACCAAGAGAAAGTAAACTTTCCTTGCAACGCCCTCCGCACCCCCCCCCCCCCCCCGTTTTGGAACCCAATTGCCACCTCTTGTCTTAAACACACAGTTGTGAGGTTCTTACTATACCCCTTAAAAAATGGTGTTGAGGCCCCCCGAGAGGAATTCCTGGATACGTGCCTGCGTCCCCGAAGAGTAGTCGACAATCAAGAAAATGTGCTGGCATCGTTGGCTTTCACCCCTCCGCCTTCCTACTTATGGCCCGCGTTTCGGCAAGGTTTGCTGAAACTGTGTTGCTCCTGAATGTTTTTCAATGTACTTTGTAGATTATATTGTTAATATGAATTTAAAATTTTGGGTGGTCAGCACTAGGCAGAGGCGGGGAAAATATTTGGGTAAATGTGTGGTGGGGAAACGTATTAATAGTTTCCATTAGGCAAGAGAAAGAATTTTCACTTCAATTACAAGGATCATTATTTCAGCGGTTCTCTTTAACATTACCAAATTGTATATTAAAATAACTTAATACAAATGAAGTAAATATAATGTGTGTGCCTTAAGTCTGGAACCACAGGTATCTTTATATTACATATTTTTTTCTGTTACAGGTAAACCATTGCACTGAATAGGGATTAGCGAATCCAAGTTATTTTGCTGGTGGGGACATTGAACGCGTACTGGAACTGTGTTGTACAATAATAAGTTGTTAACATTAACTTGTTTTCTTCTTCTCCTATGGTTACAGACTTAATGGACACCTTGTACCTATATGTAATATAATTATATCAGTTTCCATTCAATACTTTTTTAACGATAATAATATTTTCACAGTGTGGCGATTAGGGGGCGAGGGGGACAGTTTCCCCCCTTTTTATCCACTGTTGCTCCCAAACTATGCTAAACCTTATGTATCAAGAACAAGTAAACTGCTTTTGCCCCCCCGCCCAGTTTTGGAACCCAATCGCCGGCACTGTATTTCCATATATATTCTCTAAGCATACCCACACTAAGTATTTCATAATTACAGAAATATAAAAATTCTGCTTCGATCAAAACTTATCTCTGTTATTATTATGCTGAAAACTTTGAACTAGTATCTATACTGAAAATTACAACTCACCAGGATCAAATAACTTGTAAATATTTGCATACCACACCGCTGTCGTCGGGAAAGTAACATTCATTTAAAAAATTTCATAAAAATTGTTTTGGGACTTGGAAATATACATTCCCTATCACCACTTTCCAAAATACACAACGGTTTTTCACACATTTCACACGACATACGTCCTTAAACGTTGCACTGTTTTTACAACTGAGGATTGAGGAAATGACAACCTAATATTTTAAATAATGATCGTAAACGTTATGGCCTCTAATTTTATGTACTGCTATTACACCACTTTCGTCGTGAATCTTGTGTCGTATAGTTTACTTTCATGTTAACGTCATGTAATTGCTCAGAAAATGTGAATTCTTGCGAATTAGAGATATTTAAATGGATCGTTGCACAAAGTTGCATTTGTTGTTACTACTATCTTATTGGAGCCTTATGTATCACACAAATCTGAAACACCTTTCTGGCAAGCCCCGCCCTTCGTCTTCTGACGTCAGAGCGGAAAGTTTTCGTTGTTAGGATAGGCATGTAAGATTTAGGTATCTAAGCATAAATACCTTCTCAATTTTCGGGGTTTGACCAAAAATGTATTATTCATGGTGAAGGTCCTAACATGCTTGATCTAACAACGAAAGCATTTATCCTCACCTGAAAAGTTGCTCTAAAAGGTGTTCGATCATTGTGCCACTTCATTGTTATCGTAGATGAAAAAAATCCCCTTCGCTTGTGATCGAGTGTCCCCGTGATGCCATATTCATAAGTTAACTATGTTGCTTTGTTGTCAAAGGAATCCAATAGTGTTCAATATAATATATCTGCTTTCGCTGTGGATGGTTTTTCACTCATGATGACATAAATACCTCACCCTGAATAAAGTAAACCAAGATGTGTTGAAAAATGTCGCACACTTTGGCAATGCAGGGTCTGAATTAAGAGGCAGGCAGCTGATAACACCCCCTGGTTCTCTTCATTTTCATAGAGTTTGAAAATTCTAACACTGCGCATGAGAGAGGGATTTCTCTTGTTGGTAGAGCAGTATAGAGTTGAAACGGACCCAGTTTACATTTAAATTGCAAATAAATTCTTGAAACAAATTAGCTTATAAACATATTGAATGTCAACATATCAATTATTGGTAGCTTAATTCTTCTTCTTGCAAGTCCGATACATTCTCTCCGTCAGAAACACAAAGAACGCTAAACTCACACCACTTGCTAAAATGTAAAACCCTATTTGAGTATGATACAAAGAGAGCTTTGTTTCTTTACTTAAATCAAAATATCTGAAATTAGGAGCGAAAACTGAGTAGACCCACATATTTGTTAAACCTGACTCTATCAGTCTTCGAGATATCGTGTGGAAATTATCAAAATAAGGAGACCGCTTTGAAATAGCGTGAGAGGCTATGAAAGAGTCCTGCTTTTCGTCCACAATATGCACAAGAGGGTATCCAGTTTCTGATACCTTCTCGGAAACTATTTTCATTGCTAGAGAAAAAAAAGAAAGTGTCACCGCATTTCTTTCGTGTGCAACTCGCCTTAATATATCACTGCTTGAATGCATCACTTCTGCATTACTCACCATGTCATGTATTCTTGAATCATTTCTTTTTTGGAGAATACTTATATAGGAAGGGAACGAAACTACAGGCAATCCTGATTTCCCTACGTCTTCTATAGTGTGCAAGTCGGTATAATATGCTGGAAAAATCATATAGCGCTTCAAGAAGCTCTGGTACAAAGTGCTTATAATCAATATAAAGACGAGAGAAAGCAGAAATATGGTTCTTAAAGGTCTTCCTCTTGGTTCTTTGGGCACAGACACTTGTAGGGAAATGGAGAATATATATAAACAAGTAGTACTGAGTCTGGGAATTTCGTCGGCTTTGGAAGTTAAATATTGCACGAAACGTTCAGCAGTGAAGAAGAATATAAACGAAAATGAAATCAATATCCACAGGTGAACATTGAATGGAAGTAAAGCACACATCCATTGAGGTATGCGGTCTGCTTTAGGAACCAAAAAAAACTAAATTATCGTAGAAAAATATAGGAAGGAAATCTACAACTGAATAACGATCTGGTGTGATAATAGCAAGCCAGGACAAGAAATCTGCATACGACTCCACCACATCTCCAAAACTACCACCCCAAGTCCCGTTAGGATATTTTATATTGTCCTCATCCTTATTCCTTTGCACTACGACAGGAGTAAAATTCATGCAGTTTATTAATGTTGCTAATATATTAAATTGTTTTGACAGGTCTAAAGATCCATCCTCTTTCCATAGAATCGATATATTTGTTATGCGAAGAGAATATCCGTTGACGTTCCGTGTTCTTTCTTTTAGCAAAGGTGAAGTTTCTGTAGTGGTTGAAGATATCAGGCTTGCAGTCAGTACTTCTTCACTCAATGCATTCTGTTTGGAAAATGGACTGTACATGTACCGTGTCATAGAGATGGAACATTCTTTGGAGGATGTTATAGTGCAATTGTAACTAGACCCAAAAACCTCCACATCTAGAACCTTTTCCTTCCAAAGAGCTTGAAATATGTCTGTTAGCTGTGACATACCTGTAACATATCTAATTAAAATTATAAACTTTCCTCTCGAGTTCCAGTATTGCAATGTTTGAGCCTCTGAAATAATTTTGGAAACTCTCAAGTGATCATCTGCCAAAATGAGGAAGCATGAACTTTTCCCAACATTAATGGAACTTGAGAAGTTGGTAGCGTATTCTGAATCACGTTGCATATCTCGTATTCTGAAAGGCAAAAGAGCATTTTCTTGCATAACTTTATCACTTTCAAAGATGCAGTCTACATTTCGAGAATATGTTATTACTGAAATGTGATTGTGATTGTTCATATGTCGCACGCACCGTTTCACACTACGCATAATGTTTATGTATTCTGCAGAACATTTGACTCCTGGTATCAGTGGGTGAGACAGCATAGAGTATGTGGAGGATATGACAAGGACTGTCACAAAGCACAAGGTCGACTGTGGCTTCATAGTTGTTTCAGTTATGAATTAATTTCGAAGATGTCCGTCCACTCTTCTTGAAATTCTGATTCAAAATCTAAAACAAAAGAATATATTTTGTAAATTACAATTTTAAAAATAGTCACTTTTTACATAAAGTACCTCGAAGAAAACATTGATTTCCACCCTTAAAGGAAGTGACGTCAGAGAACACGTCACGTTTCTCCTTGAGTTCATAGGAAAGTTCAAGACTTCTTATTTTTAGAGGTTTTAAATAATTTATTTGAAGACAGACTGTGGACATCAGAACACTTGCTATTGAAGTCTATGATAACAAATGCATCGGGACAGAGACCCGTGGCGTCACAGCGCGATGTGCTAACCACTCCGCCACGGGGACGGCTCAAATGGAAGAGGTTGATTGCTTTACCGTCCGACCATGTCAAAGGTTGATTGATACTACGGCCTATTTTGAATAAAATTACGCTATATTTTCATATCATCTGGTGGATTTAGTTAATCTGTATGTGTAACAAATTGTCCATCATGCTACTAGCTCTGAATTCCTAGCACTATGATCATTACTCCTCCCCAGGGGTCACATGACTCCCCTGTAGATTGGCTGAGCTGGTCCAGGAATTGGGGTCACGTCACTCCCCTGTTGATTGGCTGAGCTGGCCCAGGAATTGGGGTCACGTCATGCCCCTTTCAGGAATTCTGAGAATTGAGCTGGTTCGGGAATGTCTCGCTCATATATCTACGGTATATATATATATTTATATAAAAGGTAAAGGTAAAGTGTTCCCCTGTGCTTAGCACCACACCATGAAGGCGTATAGGGGGTGTGGGGGTAACGCCCCACACTTTCTTGATCCGGTCGTGAGTGGGGGTGATGTGATCAGCATCGCGCCCCTGACCGCCTTTACCCCCTAGGGTTTCCCCCAGGTACCCATGTTATTCGACGCTGGGTGGGCGCCGGGGCCGCTTTCATATTTAGAAAAGTTCCCGGATTTGAACCGGCCGGGAATCAAACCCGGGACCTTTAGCATGGTACTCAGACGCGTTACCGACTGAGCCACCGCGGCCATATATATATATTTGCTTGTCTTTGCCATCAGTCGTCAAAAAACAGTCGTCGCCGAAAGTTGTCGAAAGCAAATCTTCGTGAGAGGAATCTTAACACACACGTACAGTTACAAGTGCGCTGTAAATTCAAATTCTACAGCGAATTGGAAATTCTTCGTGTATTTATATTATAATATTTAAATATATGTATATAATATAGAGTTAAGCCAGTTAGACAATGTAGTGTGTCGCTTTCTAGAAACTGATACTTAATAGGCTCTAAGGCACAGTATTGCCAAGATTGGTTTGTATGTTTTTCTCTATATAAATAAATACCAGTACCCAAAATATTTTGCTATTCTTGTCACACTTAAGCATAGACTTATGTCTCCAGCAAAATCGATATATATAAACTAATACCCAGAATAGTTTACTATTCATGTTACACATAAGCATAGATTAGTTTCTATTCAATTTTTAGAAGTGTTTCTGCTAAATATATTATCTCCAAGCGAGATTGAAATATCAATACCCTATAAAGTAGTGTAGTTACCCGAAATTTTTGTATATCGTCTCATATCACTCTTGACTAGCTGAACTAAAATAATAATTATTACTTATGCGATATTTAAAATGCATTTAAATACTAACATCACTAAAAACTGAAGAATCTATAATTCTCTCAACTCATTCTAAAGTATGCTTAGCATATTATTGTGGCAAAGCTTAAAACTAAAACCGTCGTGGTTTAACCATAATCATTCTGCGAAAGCAAAATGGATTTCCAGGATTTTGGTCATGATCCAATATCCGAAGGAAATTACTTGTTATTTGAGCGCAATAAAATCTTGTCGTCTACATATTCATATAAAATAAATATTCTCAATAACTTGCGCGTGATACAAAACTTTGCTAATATAAACGTTTACCTTCTTCTGAAGTGTAACTATAATTTTTTAGTGATGTACTTGCTAAGCTAGTATTCTTTAATACCTGCTAAAAAATGTTGTGTCTAAAACACATTATTAAATAATAAGTCTGCGTTTGACCTTTAATATTATTAGTACCATGATTATTATAAATGAATATTAAAATATTAGACCTGTTTAACATTAATAAATGCCGTAAGTTGAAGAAAAATTGCAATATTTATATTTTAAAATTTAAAACAATCTACATTTTAAAATTTTTAGCATTCGAAGCTATAACATACTAAGGATAAATATTCGACTGTCAAACAAAACAACATTTCGAACAGAAAAAATATATAAATAACTGTTAACTGCTCTCCTAATAACTTCTAGTTATCCATATTAAGTTGGCTTTGCCTAACTGTGGTGCTTAAAGCATAAGTATAAGTATATATGTGAACGGACTCATTCACGTCACTACTGCTAATTTGTGTACGGACATTTCACGTCACTACAGCCTATTTATACGCCTATTACTTCTAAACTAGAAGTTTTAATTAATCGGGCGGTTCATACTCTAGTCTTCACTCTAGTAGTGCCACTCTAACTATATACGCTTGGTGTAATAGCGAACATAATTGCTACCGCTTGTCTAGGAATATAATGTCTCTTTACATATTAACATGAATTTAAAAATTGAGGCAATGTATTCCTACGTTAAGGTAACATAAGGCAAGTGACTATCTCGTACATTCTTGACTATCTCCTTAATCTAAGCCCCCTTCTTGAGGTGCTAGGAGACTTTATACATTAAGAATATAAATGAGTGGTCCTCGGGACCTTATTCCTTCCCAAAACTATATATTGATTTATAATGTAATATCCTCGTTGCAATAAACTTAGCAGTAACAGTTCAAGATTCTAAATCATTTTCAAGTTACGGTCAATTCTAAACAAAATTTAAATTAAGTTTTTAAGGAATTTCAATTAATAATCATAAAAACAAAATATTGACTCAGACAAGCATACTCTCTGCTATGACTCGTTAAAATGCACCATAGTGCCACTGAGTCAGAGTCAATAAACTCTAATTTATTTTCCTCGTTCATGATGTAACTTCAATATTCACTTTTAATTCAGGTTTTTAGTTAATTAATATATTAAGGGTAAGCATAAGCACCGTCTGAGCAAATTGCACAGGAATGTAAAGTCTATAAAATAATCGTTTTAAAATTACTGTAGCTTACTGCATTATTTTAACCCATATAAACAACGCTGTGATAAATTTCGTATTCAAGATCATGTAACAAAATTTTCCTACCTTTTACGTTCTAAAACCACTGCAAATTCAAGAAACCATCGAATCTAAATGCCTTAGCTCAAAATTAGATTAAATTCTGGAAATGGTGGAAATTTTCCAGATGGTAGGTCCGTCATAGCCAGGGTACCGGGTTCGCGAGCGAACCACAGCGCTACCAGGAGCGGATTGATAGGGAAACGTCCACAGACGTCCCGGGGCCGGCCATATTTTTTATGAAATTGGCCTTCTAAAGTGCGACATAAAACCTTTCGCCACTTTGCGGGTGCCCGACCCTGACTTGAGGTCGATAGGTTTCATCTGACTCATCCTCGAGTTGGAACTCGACATCTATCATTGTTTACTGCACTTTTTTCCCCGCTGGTACTTAATACTTAATATAAATCCGCGCGCAACTTTCCAGATTCCGTGCAGATTTGTGCAGACGTATTTGTCAGTTGTTTGGGGAAAGTTACGAATTGTACGGGGATTAGATTGTTATAATATATTGCCACAAAATTGAAGTTCCGACGTTTTGTAACTGTTCTTATTTGTTGATCAATCATTCCATCTATCTATTGTTTTTTAACATATATCTTACTTGAGCAATAATGAGGGAAAAGAGCTACGTTACATATTGGATTAAGATAAGATCGTAACTATAAACCATCTTGTTTTGTGCATGTTGAGATTGGATCCGTTTTCCGTGGCTAGACGACCAAGAATACGGAAACCGATTGCTAATCGCGACTGCTAAATAAAAGGGGAAGGATACGGTATGCTTGGGATCGGATGCTCGAGATCCACGATATTTTGTGAGTCAGCATAAGGGGGCCAAAACTTGATATCTCTGTGGTTATAGCTGGATATAAAATTTGGGATGAATGATGATTTTGCCCCAGAGGTAATAAATGGTGGTTTTGAGTAAAAAGGGAAAAAGGTTGCGGGTTTGTGCATTTTCTTACAGGTCCAGCTATAAGACATTAAACCTTTTTTTCTTTTGCTCTAAGTTTGGCCAATGCTGATGTGAAGTGGTCGTGGGCTTCGTGTTTTAACAAAACATATTTTGTAATTTTTTTGCTTCCAAAATTTTACCACTTTATTTTAATGCCGCGACCATGTCACAACATTCAATGGTAGCAGAGCAAACGAGCACTGCCCCCACACAGATTACTGTAGTCTTTTTCCTTTCAGCTATAGCATTATTACCTTTGTAGGGAATTAGTATGTCTCATGTTTTGGAATCTAGTGTTCTAAGCTTTCAGGCTGTTCCTTCCACCTTTCGTGTCAGGCCATTTAGCAAATCTTTAGAAATTATACCACAGAGTCCTCCCAGTGACAATTCTTCCGTAAATGTAACCCCCACTGCTAACTTAACACCTCAACCGTCGCGAACAGTTCCGTTGCAGTATTCTCCTCAGTTAGTTCGTGATAGAGTGAGTCCATTTTTGGGATTTTTGCAGACGCCTTCTCCAACGCCTGATCTTTCGGAAATTCAACTCCAGATCCGTTATAATACGGTGATTTTTTTGTTACAAGATTTCCACTCTGTCGATGGCACTGATTTCCGTTCTTTGTTTGCATTTATTTTGGCCATTGAACATGTAATCAAATTAAATATTTTTGACTCTGAATCCATTTTACTGGAGTGTATACCAAAGACTGCGGGTATACTACGTACGTGTTGGCTTGATTTTATTTCGATTAAGTTCCCATGGCCTGTGTTTAAGTGAGCACTTTGGCCGCAGCGCCTTGTCACCCGTAATGCCTTGCAGGAACTTATTTCCGTCTTTGTTACTCGTAGTCAACTTCCAATGGAGAGTTTGTATGACTACCTTAACGAGGTCATAGATGCCACCCGTTCTTTGCAATTGACATGGGCTGATAAACCTTTAATTGAAGAGATCATCTCGAAGCTCTATGAATACATGTAATCGCCTCTTTTGCGAGCGTAAACCCCGCTCCTTGCAGAAAATTTTTGAATTGGCTCATGACATTTGGCATATTGAATTGGAGGACGGTATTCCTTTATGTTTTCCTCCCAGGAACTTAAGTAGAAAGGAACAGCAAAACGCTTCGAGGAAGCACACATTATCTAAAAAAGTGTCAAACCTCAGTACCTTTACGTACCCCGGTTGTTTCCCATACTACGTGTGTTTCCACGCCGATTGACAAGAATAAACTTGAAGTTTCACAAGCTCACAAACTGAAACAAAGTTTTAAGTCTGATATTTCAACTACTAGATGTCCTGTTCTTGTTTCTACAGTTCGGACGCATTCTGTGCGTACCTTATTGGATACAGGTAGTTCGGTGTCCATTCTTTCTCGAATCATGTATAATGTCTTGTATTTTGAAGAACCATATTCAGAAAATGGCCAAGGAGTGTGTAATTTGTCAGCAGAATAAGCGCATAAAAGGAGCACCATATAGAGAACTTTTAACATTCAACTCACAGAAACCATTCGATAGAATCGCTTTAGATTCTAGCGGACCGTATCCACCAAGTGGTTTGCTTCGCCATAAATATATACTATGTGCAATCGATCATGGTACTCGATTTTTAATTGCTCAGTCAGTAGCAGATACTTCAAGTGAGACAACAGCTAACTTCCTTTTTGAAAATGTAATTTTGCGCTACGGTTGTCCTTGTCATATAGATACTTCATTCACGGCTAGTTTATTTAAAGAACTATCGGAGAAATGTGGTATCCATCTGAAATTCGCTCCAGCAGATAATCACAATTTAATTGGATTATTGGAACGATCACATGCTATTTTACATTGACTTAAGAAAAACTTCGTGAACTCAAAACACACAGATTGGCTTTTATACTTGCAATCGGCCGTGTGGTCGTACAATGTTAATTGCCAGGAGAATTTGAAGAACAGTCCATTTTTCTTCTTCATGGATTTTCGCCTAGATTAGTCTGGGAGAGCGGACTACATTTATCGCCCAGTGTGAATGTAAAGAACGAGATGAGATTCAAGATTCTCGAAAAAGCACGAGCAGCAGCTTATGAGAGTCTACAGAAACGCCACCGACAAGCAAAAAAGTACTACGATAAACGTCACCAGTCCATTGAGTTTACGCCAGGAGAATTGGTTCTAGTATATGATGGCAGTCATCGTGTACACACAGCTAAATGCTTTTCGGGAGTATGTAAAGGACCTTGTAGAATTATAGCAAGGGAAAATAAAAGTGGAATATAAGACAAAACGGAGACAGACAGTCGTGGACTCAATTTTGGTACAGAGATTGAAGAAAGACTATGCTTCGGAACACGGTAGCGGCTATGAGAATGTAAATGCTGATGATCAGAATGAAGAACAGGAACAGTCAGGAGTGAATGAGTGAGAACATACCTTTTACCCTGTACGTAACTTCCTTTTCAGTACTCTGATGCACTAAATAAATTTTACATCTTGCAAATATTTTTTTAAATGAAAGAAATACTAAAATTATGTGGAATATTATTGTTTAGCCCTTAATAATTGCACGGCAGTGTAAAACTAGTTATTACCACAGTACAATCATTAGTTATAACTCGTAGCCATCGAGGTTTCATAATAATGAACAACAAGTACAGGAACGCGCGAAAATAATAATAATAATAATTAATATTATTGTATTCACGAATAGTGAACAAAGTGAATGGTGATGAATATAAATTGCGCGCAAGGAATTTTCCTCAGGTTTCTGTAGGCCTGCAGAGATTTTATGGAAATAATCTTTTGTGAACTACAAAAGATAAATAGTGTAAGTCAATAATAGACTTTAGTATTTTTTTATGAATAAAATGTGTTAAACACATTCGGTAAGGAAAAATGAGAATTTAAATTCTCTATGATTTAGCGTGGTTAGTCAAAATAGGGTTTAAACAAGTACACATTTTAATATTTTAATTGTTAAATATAAGTAATAATTACATTTATAATTTTAATAACTAAGTAAATGACAGAAATATGAGATTATCAGCTTTATAAGATTTAAACAACGTTAGAATAAAGAGAACAGTTATAATAAGAGCTGAATATGCATACAGCCAGTAAATTAGTCAATTAAACGAGTTACAGATCAATAATGACTAAAATAAGTATTGGGATAATAAGAATTATAATATAGATAATAATAATACGAAGAGAATAGTGAATATTTTTGTTCTTGGATAATTATAAAGCTCAAATAAAATGTATCACATGGAAATAATATAAATATTAAGATTACTTTTATAATTTTATGCATTCTATATTATGAGTTAATTATTTTCTATATCTTTCTTACATAACTTTAAATGAAAGCTAGATTTGAAATCTAATATGAAGATTAATCAGTCAATTAAGAGCATAGGAGAAATAAGTAGTATTTTACACATACAGATACGATCGCGAGTTATCAGCAGCCACTTGTCATATTTTATTAGCAATTTAACGACACAGTCATGAGATGAATTACGACAGTCTTAAAGAAGTAAAGTATCTTTCATTAAACATGTAACTTACATTGATCCATCTAATTTGGGATATTTCATTCCAAATACGACTCAATTAGTTTATTGAATGTTATAATCAAGTTACTTAGAGTACTTCCTATTTTTTTTCTTCCAGATGGTAGAAATTTCCCATCTTGTAAAATTCCCACTTAAAATTTCCCTCACATGTATTTCACACTTCTCGAAGCGATATCCAAAGTCAATTCCAAATGCCTTCATGGTAAAATGTATTTCGTCAGCAAAAGGATAAAGTTCAACTCGGATGCACCGGAAAATTCCTTCCTCTTTAAGCAATGGGGAAAGTTGAGTTACATTCAGAAAGACAAAACAACTGAAGACATATGCAAGTCAGGCATTCTATTCGTTTTTTACTGCAACGATATCTCGACACATCGTCTGAAGAAAATTCTTTCTTGACATGGAGTAACTAACACGTTACAAATTAAACAGCAGATATCTCACATTCCAGACTACATGGGGAACTGAGCAAAATTTTCGATCAAGCAATCCTTCAGTTCAGGATATAAACCACAAGGATACAAGGGAACATGGAATTTTATGTCTGTTCCGAACGCTATTTCTTTGTGAGACAACATTTTTAATACACATTGGAATTAAGTTTTCATTTTTATATCATTTAATGTTAGGTGCATATGCATATAGTCAAACACTACGAATTGTTAATTACTTTATTATATACACAATTGTATATTATTTTTTTAATATTCTTAGACTGATAACAATATCATTATGGCAGAAAGAGTCAATAATGGACAACAAGATTTCGGATTCTTAGAATATTATCTTATGTATTTCAATTTATGTGGACAATATTAGCAAGTGCAAAGGAAATTTTACAATTAATCTTTATTAATGACGATATTTTACCAATATTATACTAACAGAAGGACGATTGATCAACACATTATTTTTGAGTAATATTTAAAGTATTTCATTCAATTCAATTGTTATTTATAAATATTTTCAGTCAATTTAAGCGTTCATATATTTTCACAAATCAATTATGATTTAAATTTTGCAGTAGCATACACTCATAAATTCTCAAGAGTATTTACAATATTACATTCAATTCATATGTAAAGTTCAATTTGTTTTCAGTAATTATTAGCAGTTATATTTATTTTTTTCTCTTCTCAAGATTCTAATTATATTTGGTGTGTAAAGGATGGCATGAATCAGAATTTGGGTAACTTATAGTAAGAGTAAATGTTATAGTAGAATGACAGCACTATGTTCCTACGCGTCAGCAAAAATTTGATGCGCCTGGTGTTATGTTAAATCGGGTGTAGCGGGGTACGAGCGATTTTATTGTTTAATCCTATTCATCCCTCCAAATTATCGAAAACTGATAAAAATAGGTGGGGAGCTCCCCCCGAAAACGGTGGGTGATGGGGGAAAACGGGGGTCATATTTGGATTCAGGAGGTCATTTTACATAAGAATCGGCAGGAATAGTGTAAGGGCCGATTTTCATGCAGACCAGTGTTATCAGCGTTGAATATCAGGTCTCACTACTACTTGACTTCAGTAGGAGTTAATTAGAATAGGATGAAGGAGATCCGTGTTAAACGATTTGGTGCTTATCAACTGATTTCGCTGAACTGCGTAATTAAATTTCATCAAAATAATTTCTCTGCGTCCTTCAGGTGTAAATCGTGTTGATTTCTTATTTATCCAAGGTTTTAGCTGGTGACCATCTCTAGACGTTGACATCTGTGAAAAAGCTGAGCTGAGGACTGTTAACATGGTTTCATAATATTGTTAAAATGTTCATTTATCCGTTAAAATTTGAATTATCTGTGAGGCAATTCAGGTAGGTTTTGGAAATAAAATTTGCATCATATACCGAACAGGCATTTCCTCCTGATCGTTAGTGTAATGTTGTTTGTGAGAGAACTTAATATGTCGGTATGTGTAGAGGTTTTGTTCAGACAAGGGCACCTCTAAGTCACCCTTATTTTAAAAAAATAGTACTTGTAAATATTACAAGTATGAAAAATCTTGTAGTTGAGGGTTTTTATATTTTAGGAAATGGAATTTGAAAAGGAGTACCGATTCAGTCATAACAGTAGAATGACAGCACTATGTTCCTACGCGTCAGCAAAAATTTGATGCGCCTGGTGTTATGTTACATCCGGTGTAGCGGGGTACGAGCGATTTTATTGTTGAGTCAGCAGAACGTGTCTGATCACGTTGAAGGCATCGGAAGCGGTGGGGGAGGGGGTCAATGGATTTGTCACGTTGTTTCTTGATGTATGCTAACCTAACACGTGCGTATGTTTGTGTGTGTGTGTGTCTGTGGAGGAAATGCGCGCGCAACCATTGCGTATGATGCAAACACATGAAGAAATGATTTAAAGATGGCGCCGAATTTTGCTCTACCCCGAAAGCTTAGCGGCTAAGGTTATTGCTCTGTAAAACAAGAGGCGTCGAGGGTTCGATTCCTGGTAGAGTCAATATTGATTGATTGATAGATTGAGTTAGTTTTTTTAAGTCCGTTTTATGCACGGTAAAACTAATCAGGATTGGACCTACAGTTGAAAAGTGGTGATTCGGACCACTATGTGCCTCCACCGAGTATCGAACCTGGGACCCTTTGATTACAAGGCGACGATGTCAATATTGAATGGTCTCGATTAGCCTGTGTGTAAATAAAGCCAACAAAATGGTTGAGTTCGAAAATCGAGTTGGGTTAGTGGTTAATGTTGTCACCTGGCAATGAAGAGGTCGCGGGTTCGATTCTCTAGGTAGTTAAATTACGCCAATTGTTTAATCCCGCCATTATAGGTTCCGATTAGTCCATCTGTGCATAAATAGTGATTGAATAAAATCAATATGGTGGCCTTGGGGTAGTGGTTAATGTTGTCGCCTGGTAATGAAGAGGTCGCGGGTTCGATTCTCTAGGTAGTTAAACGAGGCCAATTGTTTTGTCCCGCCATTATAGGTTCCGATTAGTCCATCTGTGCATAAATAGTATTTGAATAAAATCAATATGGCGGCCGCGTTTTGTGTTTTTGGCTGATAATGATGTTGTTTTTAAAATAAAATAAAAAAGAAGTGTGTTGAGTCCCCATTAGTATTTAGGCAGGAACAGATATTAAAAATCAAAACAAAATGCCTTTTGATTACAACGCAAAGACTTTACCGCTAATGTATAGAGATAAATTAGAATCTGTTGTTTTGCCGTGTGGGGCCCCAGTACCGATTAGCTTAAATGCATAAAGAGTAGGTAAAATAAGCAAGATGGCCGTCACTATTGTTTTGTGATCAAAGAGGAGTCACAGGTTCGATTCAATCAAAGGAGGCAAGATTCTATGTTTCAATTCCATGTAAAAGTCTAAAGTTACGTTTCGATTAACCTCAATGCATAAAGAGGAATTAAACAAAAACAAGCAAAATGGCGACAGATGTGATAAAAGAAAAATTGAATTAGTTTTTTATAGTGACAAGAAAAAATAGCGAATCATTGTTAGAAATAGAATGAAAATAAAGATACTTGCCTTTGCGTGTCCAGCGCTGTGCAGAAAAGCTCTCATGCTTTATCTCCGACAAGTCCACAATACACATTTTTTTTATTGTATAGTTAATTATTAATGTTGTTATTAACACAGATTTTTACCAGTGTGAAGAAAAGCTCTCATGCTTTATCTCCGACAAATTCACAATACACACTTTTTCATTATATAGTTAATTATTAATGTTGTTATTAACACCGAGTTTTACCAGTGTGAAGAAAAGCTCTCATGCTTTATCTTCGACAAGTCCACAATACACACTTTTTCATTATATAGTTAATTATTAATGTTGTTATTAACGATTGTTACCAGTAAAAATATAAACCATGAGGATTTTTAAAAGGGTGATAAGTGAAAAAAGCCAAGACATATATTTTATCCCTGTTTATTACCAATATTTACAAAATTCAAAAGAGCCGCACACACACACACACATACATATGTAAAATGTTTATATTGTGTCACCAGTTTATCAGCATGTTATTTAACAAGTTTTTATTCTTCAAGTTTGTTCACTCACCCACATAAGGAATTGTGTCACTATCATATCCATTTTCTGCTGCAACCACTGAATTAAAATGTTTCACTATTTTTTCCACAAGCATGTTCTCGCAAAAAACAAACACTTCTTTGGAAAGTCTTTTTCCGTCGATGTTTTGTATAGACAAAGGCTCAGGTTTTGTACATCCATGTAGATGGGAAAGCACAAACTTCTCCTTATTACATGCATGGACAGGGGAAATATCTGTGCAACCGAAACATTGTTCGCGAAGGTCGAGAATGCAAGATTCCACACAGTTTCCAAAATATGATTTCAGATACGGCGACACTGTTTCACACATAACTTTCGCATGCTCGATGCACACAAATATCTTCATAAAGTTCCGCCACGAACTTTCTGCGATGAACACTATCTCCAGGGAACCGTAAGCTGGTTTCTTCCTTATAATGATCTGACGGCGATTGTACAGTGTGGTTATCAGCAATTCATGTTGCTCACTTAGTGGGTAGGAAACACGAGGCTGCTCACCTGGAATAGCGATGTAATTGTCGATTACTGGAAACAATTCCTGAAGAGCGTGCCACTCCTGCAACTGTAGTTCAACACCGGCCGCCCCGCTTCTGTGTAGCCTGACCACAGGTTGGAAATCCAGATGAGAGGAAAGTCCGATTGAGATAACTTTTGTTTTCGAAGCATTCAAATAGTAGACGTGATCGAATAATATCGACTGGCGTATAAGACTAGTTACTTGTTTTTGTTCTTCAGGTAAATGCTGATCGCTCTCTTTCTGAAGAACCCCTTTGAAATTAGTGTACGGTTGAAATCTTTTTTTCAGCGGCATCGAAATAGAGGATTCCATGACTAAGAACTGCGAGATACTGTATGTCGCAGCGTGCAGGTATACATTTGAAGAAATGCGTGGGTGTGTTTTTGAGACGCATGCGCGCGTAGCAAACCAAGCATGTGCTGGACAAAAAAGGTGGAGGGGGCGGGGCATTACAAAGATCAATGGTGAGAGAAAAATCAGCAGAATATCATAAACGTCATATTGAGGAAATATTGGATAACAAATATTAATTAATTTAATTAAAGCATCAACCGCATTGTCGATCTGAAATTAGGTTTATAGACAGGGGGCAAAATGGAAAATATCGACGATGTTCTAGTATTGGATTGTTTCTGTATTTCCATCGGTATAATCCTCCACCACATTTGAAGCATACTGTTTTATCCTCTTTTTGAATGTAAAATAATCCTGCTTCGGACAGAGCTTCTACAAACGGGAATTCTTTTGATTGCCAGTTTCTGAAAGAGGACAATCTAGCATTGAAAGATTCCATCTGTGGATATTGCGTCATTGTTCTGTAAAGACACAAAACAAGATAAATATTATAAGTAAGCTGTTGTAAACTGTAACGCTACAAAATTATTAATATACTATTAGGACTATATGTAACTTGTATAAAATTTCAAACAGTATTTACTGTCAATATTTTCTAGTATACGTACCGAGTATTATAAATTTAATTTACGAGTCAGCAAATAAGTTGTTATAATATTGTCGTTTTTTATCGGTACTGGGAATAAAATTTGAAATTTATGCATGGGTTTACCAGAGGCTCTATGGAATAAATACAGAAAACAGTAATGCCCACAGTACACAGACCCGTAACTTTGTATCTGATGAGTGTTGTACGTATAGAATTTAGAGTTATTTTCCAAAAATCGCAAATGGTTATGCACATGTGGAGGTTTTCCGTAACTATCAAAAAATTCCCCCCGGGAGTTACTGTCTATGTAAATTGCTACCCAGTGCTCCCCGGGGCTATCTTTGGGATCTGTATTTACAATCAACGCTGCTGGTAGTTCCACATGTACAGGTAATTCATTAGCTGCGAAAACCCCAACATGATGATTGTCAAAGGCTCTATTTGATATTAACCCGTGAAGCAAATTTAAAGTCGACAGCATTGCTGGACACTAAATAGTAATATTGTGCAACTCACCTTGTTATACAATTAATCCAGATGAATATCTCTTTGATTATTAATTTCCATGAGAGCGTCAAATTCAGAGTAGATAACACAAGTCACAGTAGATTCCAAAGCCGATTTGAAGTGGACTTCCAAGCTAACAGCCCCTTGCCGTTGAAGACTGCAGTGGGATATGGCAATTGCAGCTGCGTCTGGTGTTATATCGAAAACAAGTAATGCGTATCCCTGGGGGTATTCCTCACGCGATATATTGTTTCCTTCATCCATATAGTGTATCCCTGTTCCAGAGAATAATGTGTGATATGCTGTTATGTACTTGTTGTTTTCAAAGTCTGGTTGAAGCGGTTTGCCGGGAATTTGGACTCCATCAACATATAAAGTAAAGAAGTTGTAATTGAAATGTTGAAAATTGAATGGGTTTGTAGACAGTGTGCCGTTGAATGCATCGTTGGTAACAAACCCCACAACTAATCGTTTCGGAAGACGTCCAAGTATCACATTGTCAATTGTTTTTGAAACAATATCTTTTGGAATAGTTACAGCTTTAAGTTGTACTCTTGATAGAGGGTATTTTGCTGTATGTTTTTGCAATATGCGATTGTGACTAAGTTTGATGGATGAACTGACCGATACTTTTCTCACATATAGTGTAGCATCCAGAATTTCCACTTTGCCTTCACTGTCATCTAATCCCATCAAGCAGAAAGTGTTTTTCGAAGGAATCAGTTTTATTCGCATTTCCACTCCATTGATCAAAAATTTCTCTTGATTGAAAATATCATAATGCAAGTAACCAAACATATCAAATGTTTTACTCTGTTTTGTTAGTTGGTTACGTTTTGTAAAGCCTTTGTTGTCTTCCGAAACGTTATCAAAAGCGCCTGCTGTATCCTTGTACCACAATGCACTTTGGAGATGAGATGATTTTGCAGATATGTCATAGTTCAGTGCTTTTTCAAAATAAGACCTGTATGGGTGCATATGAGATGGAAACGAGATGAGTTTGTTATTTAAGTAGATTTGTACTTCGCTGAACATTGCATTGAGAAAATCATTGACAGGTCCAATTGTTTTATCTGTGGGTAGCAGTAACTGACCATTCGCTTTTACAATTCTGGCATCTATATTCAACATTGTGTGTGCTAAATCCATATAATCATCACCATGTCCAGGTATTACAAACTCGGTGGGGGCATTATCTGCCAGAGAACTAACAGGTTTGTATCCGATGGTGTGGTGTTCTAAGATGCTTGTCTGAGTAGCATTTACCGAGAAAATATCCAATTCACTTTTAAAACACTCACATGATTTCTCCCTAATTAGCGCCATATCTAATCAAAAATATCTGATGTTATTTGAATTTTCTTACGGTTGCGTTTGGTTGTTTTCTTGGTGTTTGTATTGGCACTGGATCTCTTCTTTCTCTGAGCGATCCTTTCAGTTCGCTGTCCCGAAGCAGAGTGATTCCTTTTGAAATGTTTATGCCCCTGATAACCTGAACCAATCATTTCCTTGAGCTTTGTTTCAGCTTTTCTTTTAAGATTTGATCTGGCATCCGAAATTCTGGATTGTAGTGACTGTTTTAGGGGTGTTTTGTCTACAACATCACCTAACACATTTACCCCTGTTTTTAACATTTCTTTCCCTACAGCTTTCGCTCCTTTTTTGATAAGAGGCAAAGCTGACCGAAACAGTCCTCCAAGAAAACTTCCAATGCCATGTCCTTTTTGATAGGCAGCACCGTAATATATGTTACCTACACCAGATCCAGCTTGTTGATGGTAGTATTGAAAATATGGGTCATTCATAATCAGAGCTTTTCACCACAACGTCTAAAATGAAGTTTCAAACACACTAGTCCGAAGGAGAATGGGATGTGTGCACCAGTGCTATCCCTTAAGTCAATTTCTATTTGTTCGAAATTATGTTTCTGCACTGGGATGTAATGTGGTGAATCGAAAATTTGCACACCATCACTTCCAAAAGTATGTTCCATAGGATTAATGTTTATAATACGTAATAGAGGGGTAACAGCATCTCCCACCATATGTGATTCCGCAATATCTGTGTAAATATACATCTGGGAAGGAATTTCTCTCACAACATTTGGAGGCGAGCGTCCAATTTTTACTTCTGATAGATCATCGGTCGGTTTAAAACCTAATATCCGTGCCAGTTGAGGTGACAATCGTACATTTATGTTTCTCTGCTTGGTAGATATATCAACAGTCTCATGTTTGTACGCAGGATGATTTCGGAGACTAAAATTTAATGTTTCAGAATATTTATTGATTTCTGCAACAATGCTGTTTATAGATGCGTAATAGCCTTCGGATATTCGAAGTTCGTTCCATTTGACATCATCCATAGATTTATATTGAATATAGTTGTTAAATCTTGTAATGTTTAGTATTGAATAAGGATAATGCACTTCTACCAATGCCATCTCCCATTTGTTGGTGTCCAACTCCACACGGTTCTGAAGCTTTGTGGTGTAATTAGTTAGAGTATTACTTGGGAAATATTTCATGGAACTGTTACTAGGCAAAGTAAGGTAGAAAGCGTTTGCTTTTCTCATGATGTGTTATGAAGGTTATTTGTACCACTGATAAGAATACCTACAAAAATTTATGCCTCTCTCTCTCTTTTTTTGACTCCAAAAACGATGCGCTAATCCAACTGTCAAATAATCTGGAGTAACCTTTCCAATGAACTAACAACTTTTTACTGGCTCCTTTACCTTTGGTCGCAAGGATTTTATCAATTTCATGCATATCCGGTAAGCGGACCAATTGCAACTCTTCCGTATAAAATGTTCCATCGATTTTATGTCCTTGTAGATCTTTTAATTCAAACACTTGAGGATTTCTTTTCAAAATACGTTCCACCACAAATATTTCTCTTGTCCAATTTTCCATGTAACCTTTGTCAAAGCGTTTTTTGGTTTTTGTTATTCTCACTGTATCTCCTATTTTGAATGGCATCTTCAATGACAATAGTGGAGATGAATCAGATTTGAGTTTTTTGTCATACATATTGTGCCATACTTTCAAAACCTTCTCAGGAGTAACATCTGCTGGTGCCATTTTAATACTCGAGTGAATTTTATGATTATAAGCTTTCAAAAGCTTTGGGAGTACATTAACATAACAGCTGGTTCTTTGCTTAGTAAAATACTTCCACATGCGTTCCTTTAAAGTTCTGTTGAATCTTTCAACAATACTAGCTTTAATATCAGGATTCTTTGTTGTAAAATAAATTACATTTTGTTTTTTGAGATATTCCTGCACAATACTGTTGGTAAACTCACGGCCTTTGTCAGTTTGTAATTTCAAAGGTTTTCTTTTGCTTTGTTTGAAAATTTGCTGGAAAGCCTTTTTTATACATACACCAGTTTTATTTTTTACAGGGACAGCCCAAGCATGCCTGCTAAAAATATCGATAACTGTGAGTATATATCTGTACCCTTTGTTGTGATTCCGCAAACTCTGCATGTCATTCAAGTCAGCCTGCCATTGGTCATCGATATTATGCACAAAATAAAAGTTTCTCGGAAATCGACGCTTTACAGGTCTATGCAAAGTGTATGCAGTTTGCTTTGTCAACCAATGTTTGATTGTTGACAATGGTATGGATTTTTTTACAGCTTTCCATAGTGTTGAAGCTGTAGAATAGGATGCTGGATGAGATGGATTGTACCAGATATTCTCTAATATTTTTTCGCTCATGGTTTGTATCTTGACCAAACTGGAACAGTACGTTTACGTTTGTGCCCTGGAAATGATGATACAAAAGAAATTGGTTCCTTTTCTTCTTCTTCTTCTTCTGCTTCTGTTAATTCTTGTGCCTCTTCTTTGTTAGCTCCGGACAGCGGAACATGGCGTCCGGGGTTGCCAAAAACAATCTGTTGAATAAACTCCTGTCTCCGGGGGTTACCTATATATTCTTGAGGAATATTAGATAACGCCAGAGCTCTATTGAATAGTTGCCACCCAACAGGATTGCTTGTTTTTCGTGGTCGAATTATATCCGATACTAGATCGACAATATTTGAGCCTTCAATTTTATTATTGTTAATAAAAACTGCCCCATATTTATCCCAATCAATATTACTATTATGTAAAAGACGTTCATACAACAGTTCGGCTTTTCTACGATACATGCTAGGTGTAGCAGCTAGAATTTCTTCTTTCATATCAGTCAACTTCTCAGTAGATTCTGTAATCGGTAGCGACACAGGTTCTCTTTGTTTTCGAGTAATAGACAGAAATTTTTGGAGCACAATACTGTAACGATTCCATTTTTCATCATCCGAAAGACCTTTGAGATTCAAAATTACTTGCATATCCTGATCCAATTGCGATAAGGATGTAGACGGTGCAGACATAACAGGATGTCTCATGTTATCCATAAATTCTTGAGGTATTATAACCATTTTTTTGGCATGCTCCATGTTCAGATTTTTTTTTCACTTAAATAAACTTGATAACACACCTCCTATTAAAGGGGCTAATAACGCAGGTAAAAATCCTCCGTGTTGCACTAGTATCTGTTTCTTCTGCTTTGTAGAGTGTCCTTTGGCAGAGAGATTACGTATCACCTTCTTGTACCGGCTCAATCTTGTTTTCTGAGGTGTTGAAAGAGGAACATTCCCTTTTAGAACATTGTAACAACACTCACAGATTGAATTAACTAAGGAAGAATCAGCAGCTTGTAATATCGCTGTGCGAAGAGCTGGTTTAGCATCCGACAAAACTTGGAGCACTTTAGCGTGTTTCACTCTTGGAGCCATGATGACAGAATAAACGACTAGTGATTATGCTTGCTTTTTTTGTAGGAATATATACATAATTGATATCATCGTCGGGAAATATCCGCGACCGAAAACGTACTTCTTCCGGAGTGTTCTGCTTCAGATCAAACAGCAAATATCCATGGGGTTCAGCGGTGGCATTGTAATATGCATCTTTTATAAAATTTGGATTCTCCGGGTATACTTGTCTAGATAAATAATTAATTTGGGCTCTGTCTCTTGGATTTTTGAAGCATACAATATAATGACTATTTAAAGATATATATATCCCTATTCCCTTTTCCCTGATGGAATAGATTTTGAGTGATAAAGAAAAGACTAATATCACGATGATGACACCCTTTTGTAAATAAATCTGTGACTCTTTGATCGCATTCCCTCACCTGATCATCGATAATAATAAGATGAGGTCCAGAATTTGGCACAAATTGGTCAATATTAGGCATTCCTTTCCGAAATTGTACAAAACCAGGGAAATCATTGTATGCAGATTGCCATTCCCCGTAGCACACCAAAATATTGTTGAATTTTACATTTACCATTTGGGGTAAACACTGGAGAAAATGCTTCACAAAATATGTCTTTCCACATCCTGATGGACCAGCCAATATTGCAGAGAACGGGTGTTTCCACAAGCACTCCATTTCTCAAACTGTGAAGAATGTTTTAAATTACATATAATATAAAAGTCGAATGTTATGAATATTTTTCTAGTTGTTAGATTTTACTGATATGTTCTATCTTCAAATTACATATATATATATTATATTGTATTGTATTATATATATATATACACTTCATCAATAAATAAATATGCGTGTGTGTCTGTATATATATATATATATATATATATATACACACACATACAGACAATTTTCTTATAGTACAAAATTCATTTTACAACAGCACAACAAATGCCAGATAGCATTGTACGCATGCGCGTTTGTAAACCCCGCCTACATATTCCGAGCATCAGCGTTGTGTTAGATACCTCTCCATTGTTTCAACAACGATAAACAGCTTG
This sequence comes from Lepisma saccharinum, assembly GCF_977018435.1. Lineage (NCBI taxonomy): Eukaryota > Metazoa > Arthropoda > Insecta > Zygentoma > Lepismatidae > Lepisma > Lepisma saccharinum. The sequence continues at coordinate 449,875 of NW_028143009.1, read as the reverse complement.
GTGGCCCAGATCAAATTGGTTCTGGAATCTACTGTGACGTGTACCGTCTACTTTGAAGTATAAAAAGGTGAGTTGCACAATATTACTATTTAGTGTCCAGCAATGCTGTCGACTTTAAATTTGCTTCACGGGTTAATATCAAATAGAGCCTTTGACAATCATCATGTTGGGGTTTTCGCAGCTAATGAATTACCTGTACATGTGGAACTACCAGCAGCGTTGATTGTAAATACAGATCCCAAAGATAGCCCCGGGAAGCACTGGGTAGCAATTTACATAGACAGTAACTCCCGGGGGGAATTTTTTGATAGTTACGGAAAACCTCCACATGTGCATAACCATTTGCGATTTTTGGAAAATAACTCTAAATTCTATACGTACAACACTCATCAGATACAAAGTTACGGGTCTGTGTACTGTGGGCATTACTGTTTTCTGTATTTATTCCATAGAGCCTCTGGTAAACCCATGCATAAATTTCAAATTTTATTCCCAGTACCGATAAAAAACGACAATATTATAACAACTTATTTGCTGACTCGTAAATTAAATTTATAATACTCGGTACGTATACTAGAAAATATTGACAGTAAATACTGTTTGAAATTTTATACAAGTTACATATAGTCCTAATAGTATATTAATAATTTTGTAGCGTTACAATTTACAACAGCTTACTTATAATATTTATCTTGTTTTGTGTCTTTACAGAACAATGACGCAATATCCACAGATGGGATCTTTCAATGCTAGATTGTCCTCTTTCAGAAACTGGCAATCAAAAGAATTCCCGTTTGTAGAAGCTCTGTCCGAAGCAGGATTATTTTACATTCAAAAAGAGGATAAAACAGTATGCTTCAAATGTGGTGGAGGATTATACCGATGGAAATACAGAAACAATCCAATACTAGAACATCGTCGATATTTTCCATTTTGCCCCCTGTCTATAAACCTAATTTCAGATCGACATTGCGGTTGATGCTTTAATTAAATTAATTAATATTTGTTATCCAATATTTCCTCAATATGACGTTTATGATATTCTGCTGATTTTTCTCTCACCATTGATCTTTGTAATGCCCCGCCCCCTCCACCTTTTTTGTCCAGCACATGCTTGGTTTGCTACGCGCGCATGCGTCTCAAAAACACACCCACGCATTTCTTCAAATGTATACCTGCACGCTGCGACATACAGTATCTCGCAGTTCTTAGTCATGGAATCCTCTATTTCGATGCCGCTGAAAAAAAGATTTCAACCGTACACTAATTTCAAAGGGGTTCTTCAGAAAGAGAGCGATCAGCATTTACCTGAAGAACAAAAACAAGTAACTAGTCTTATACGCCAGTCGATATTATTCGGTCACGTCTACTATTTGAATGCTTCGAAAACAAAAGTTATCTCAATCGGACTTTCCTCTCATCTGGATTTCCAACCTGTGGTCAGGCTACACAGAAGCGGGGCGGCCGGTGTTGAACTACAGTTGCAGGAGTGGCACGCTCTTCAGGAATTGTTTCCAGTAATCGACAATTACATCGCTATTCCAGGTGAGCAGCCTCGTGTTTCCTACCCACTAAGTGAGCAACATGAATTGCTGATAACCACACTGTACAATCGCCGTCAGATCATTATAAGGAAGAAACCAGCTTACGGTTCCCTGGAGATAGTGTTCATCGCAGAAAGTTCGTGGCGGAACTTTATGAAGATATTTGTGTGCATCGAGCATGCGAAAGTTATGTGTGAAACAGTGTCGCCGTATCTGAAATCATATTTTGGAAACTGTGTGGAATCTTGCATTCTCGACCTTCGCGAACAATGTTTCGGTTGCACAGATATTTCCCCTGTCCATGCATGTAATAAGGAGAAGTTTGTGCTTTCCCATCTACATGGATGTACAAAACCTGAGCCTTTGTCTATACAAAACATCGACGGAAAAAGACTTTCCAAAGAAGTGTTTGTTTTTTGCGAGAACATGCTTGTGGAAAAAATAGTGAAACATTTTAATTCAGTGGTTGCAGCAGAAAATGGATATGATAGTGACACAATTCCTTATGTGGGTGAGTGAACAAACTTGAAGAATAAAAACTTGTTAAATAACATGCTGATAAACTGGTGACACAATATAAACATTTTACATATGTATGTGTGTGTGTGTGTGCGGCTCTTTTGAATTTTGTAAATATTGGTAATAAACAGGGATAAAATATATGTCTTGGCTTTTTTCACTTATCACCCTTTTAAAAATCCTCATGGTTTATATTTTTACTGGTAACAATCGTTAATAACAACATTAATAATTAACTATATAATGAAAAAGTGTGTATTGTGGACTTGTCGAAGATAAAGCATGAGAGCTTTTCTTCACACTGGTAAAACTCGGTGTTAATAACAACATTAATAATTAACTATATAATGAAAAAGTGTGTATTGTGAATTTGTCGGAGATAAAGCATGAGAGCTTTTCTTCACACTGGTAAAAATCTGTGTTAATAACAACATTAATAATTAACTATACAATAAAAAAAATGTGTATTGTGGACTTGTCGGAGATAAAGCATGAGAGCTTTTCTGCACAGCGCTGGACACGCAAAGGCAAGTATCTTTATTTTCATTCTATTTCTAACAATGATTCGCTATTTTTTCTTGTCACTATAAAAAACTAATTCAATTTTTCTTTTATCACATCTGTCGCCATTTTGCTTGTTTTTGTTTAATTCCTCTTTATGCATTGAGGTTAATCGAAACGTAACTTTAGACTTTTACATGGAATTGAAACATAGAATCTTGCCTCCTTTGATTGAATCGAACCTGTGACTCCTCTTTGATCACAAAACAATAGTGACGGCCATCTTGCTTATTTTACCTACTCTTTATGCATTTAAGCTAATCGGTACTGGGGCCCCACACGGCAAAACAACAGATTCTAATTTATCTCTATACATTAGCGGTAAAGTCTTTGCGTTGTAATCAAAAGGCATTTTGTTTTGATTTTTAATATCTGTTCCTGCCTAAATACTAATGGGGACTCAACACACTTCTTTTTTATTTTATTTTAAAAACAACATCATTATCAGCCAAAAACACAAAACGCGGCCGCCATATTGATTTTATTCAAATACTATTTATGCACAGATGGACTAATCGGAACCTATAATGGCGGGACAAAACAATTGGCCTCGTTTAACTACCTAGAGAATCGAACCCGCGACCTCTTCATTACCAGGCGACAACATTAACCACTACCCCAAGGCCGCCATATTGATTTTATTCAATCACTATTTATGCACAGATGGACTAATCGGAACCTATAATGGCGGGATTAAACAATTGGCGTAATTTAACTACCTAGAGAATCGAACCCGCGACCTCTTCATTGCCAGGTGACAACATTAACCACTAACCCAACTCGATTTTCGAACTCAACCATTTTGTTGGCTTTATTTACACACAGGCTAATCGAGACCATTCAATATTGACATCGTCGCCTTGTAATCAAAGGGTCCCAGGTTCGATACTCGGTGGAGGCACATAGTGGTCCGAATCACCACTTTTCAACTGTAGGTCCAATCCTGATTAGTTTTACCGTGCATAAAACGGACTTAAAAAAACTAACTCAATCTATCAATCAATCAATATTGACTCTACCAGGAATCGAACCCTCGACGCCTCTTGTTTTACAGAGCAATAACCTTAGCCGCTAAGCTTTCGGGGTAGAGCAAAATTCGGCGCCATCTTTAAATCATTTCTTCATGTGTTTGCATCATACGCAATGGTTGCGCGCGCATTTCCTCCACAGACACACACACACACAAACATACGCACGTGTTAGGTTAGCATACATCAAGAAACAACGTGACAAATCCATTGACCCCCTCCCCCACCGCTTCCGATGCCTTCAACGTGATCAGACACGTTCTGCTGACTCAACAATAAAATCGCTCGTACCCCGCTACACCGGATGTAACATAACACCAGGCGCATCAAATTTTTGCTGACGCGTAGGAACATAGTGCTGTCATTCTACTGTTATGACTGAATCGGTACTCCTTTTCAAATTCCATTTCCTAAAATATAAAAACCCTCAACTACAAGATTTTTCATACTTGTAATATTTACAAGTACTATTTTTTTAAAATAAGGGTGACTTAGAGGTGCCCTTGTCTGAACAAAACCTCTACACATACCGACATATTAAGTTCTCTCACAAACAACATTACACTAACGATCAGGAGGAAATGCCTGTTCGGTATATGATGCAAATTTTATTTCCAAAACCTACCTGAATTGCCTCACAGATAATTCAAATTTTAACGGATAAATGAACATTTTAACAATATTATGAAACCATGTTAACAGTCCTCAGCTCAGCTTTTTCACAGATGTCAACGTCTAGAGATGGTCACCAGCTAAAACCTTGGATAAATAAGAAATCAACACGATTTACACCTGAAGGACGCAGAGAAATTATTTTGATGAAATTTAATTACGCAGTTCAGCGAAATCAGTTGATAAGCACCAAATCGTTTAACACGGATCTCCTTCATCCTATTCTAATTAACTCCTACTGAAGTCAAGTAGTAGTGAGACCTGATATTCAACGCTGATAACACTGGTCTGCATGAAAATCGGCCCTTACACTATTCCTGCCGATTCTTATGTAAAATGACCTCCTGAATCCAAATATGACCCCCGTTTTCCCCCATCACCCACCGTTTTCGGGGGGAGCTCCCCACCTATTTTTATCAGTTTTCGATAATTTGGAGGGATGAATAGGATTATTTCAGCCTTTACATTTCTTCTGAGGGGCTAGTGAGGTGAAAAGTTCTAAAACATGAACATTTGTAGCAGAAGATAGATAGGGGGGGCGGATTTACCCCCTTAAATTGTAAAAAAAATCATTAAAAATGATCGATTTTTCCAGTTTTTTCGCAATTTTTTTCACTTATTTCATAAATATTCTAGCTTCCAGCCCCCTCATCCTGCCCCAAACACCCCCAAATAAAAAAAAATATTAAAACTAGATACTAAGATTAATAGGTTGTATGAGAGGCAGAACATGTGTTATATTAATCAACTTTGAACGATGCAATCCCTTCTTTTGTTCGCTTGGTGACGACTTTTCTGTGATGCTCGACTACCCTCAACAAGAATTGTTTTTCTTCTTCGTCCCTGACCGATTCGTTAAACTTTCTTATCAGAGCAATTCCTCTTTCTGCTGTATCATTGACCACCTTAAGGGCGTTCACATGGCTTCTTAGAGAATCACTGCAGTATTCTGTCAAGTTGTGGATCCCAAACAATTCAAAGAACGTCTTTGTTTTATTAGTAACGAAATGGCTCAGGTAATTTCCTTCAAAAACTAGGTTTTTACCCTGTAATAGTTTCATTTCCTTTTTCTTTGCAGGTTTGGTTTCTAAATTTTTAGTCATACTTTCCTTATCAGCCTGAGTAATACGTTCGTCCAAAAAAGCCAATCCTACTTTTGTTTCTGACAGATACCAAAGGTGTCTCTTAGCAACTGTGAGAGCACTTTTTTTTGACGTCTGCATCTGGGTAAGTGCTCAGAAGCTGCACCATATCCAAATCATTCTTTATAGCCCATCGACTTACAATTACCTCGTGCCAAAAGCGAACATGTATAAGGCTGACAAAATGTGCAACCCGTTTCATTCCTTTCAATTCTCGTTGAGGAATATTCAAGTGTTTAGTGAAGAGGACAATTTTAAGTGCATATATTGCCTTTGCCATCCACCTTGCTTGATGCAGAGCCCCTGGGATCCTGAAACTGAAGTCGTTTTGAGACCAACCTCCTAGGTACAGGAGTGAGAGTTGTAATAACTCTTTGTAGTCTTCTCTTGGACGACTTCCGTCTTTTAGGACATTTTGGATGTAGTTAACCATTTTCACTCGTTGTTCTTCTAGAAAGCCTTGAACGGGACTTCTTCATCCAGCATTGTCGTATATGACTTCTTATTAAGTGAAGCCCACAGACTTTGGAACTTCCGAAAAATCTGAATGTCAGGATCACTTGATGGTACGCCACAACACTCCTTTTAATATTAGTTCATGGGTGTGATGACGGCAAGCCAACCACAACAATGTTCGTCCGAATTCCCTTTCAATTCTGGTACATGCCCATTGGATCATTTCTGTATTATATGCTGTAGTATGAAAACACACACCGATGATATTGTCACGTAGCCCAAATCGGTCCACTTCCCGAATAACTACTTCAGCCATCTGTTCACCAGTGCTTTTCAGGGCAACAGGTACACCAAGAAAATGCTCAAAATCCTTGCCAGTCACTAGAACTGCAACTCTATCTTCCAAAGTTTTGACACTCCCGTGGGCAACTGGGGGCAACAGTTTACAATCCCAATGCAAGAGCAAATGAGGAGGATTTTCAAAGAGTGACTCTTCGATTTTATTTGCCATTTTACTTCTATTGATTGCCCGAGATCGGTAAACGGTAGCTGGAGATACGAAAATTTTTGAAACATCGTGGCCAAGGCTCTTTGCAGTCGCTATAAATGAAGTTGCTTGTCGAATAGAGAGCTGTTCCCGATCTCAAGTAGACGTGAGTGTCTGAGCAAGAGGTTTTAATCTAGGACTTGAACGTAATTTCTTCGTTGCTGGAGGCAAAAACTCTGTCTCTTCGTCACTAGGTGCTGATGATGATGGAGATGAGTCTTCCAGTATAACTGTCTTATTGATTTCAGCGATAGCTTTGTAATGTTTATTCTTATACGAATCATTTTTGTCTTCTTTTGTACACTTAGTTCTTACTTTCGAGGCGAAAACCTTGTCTACTACACTCATTGGCGAACTCATACGATCTTCTCTTTGTGACCTAAGAAATTCTTTATCTTCTTGTGATACGCTAGTCATGTCCATCACATTTTGCCGGGAAATGTCAAATAACTGGACGAGATCACCTTTCCAAATCTGCCGTTTCACAATTGCTTTATCCGTGTTTCTCGATTTCTCTTTACCCAGATTTTGGTATTCTTTGTACAGCTTCTGTATACCAGCATGGATATTCTCCTCAGTCTTTAAGAGGGATATTTGCTTTAATCCACACTTCCTGTAGTTTAGTACTGGTAGATTTAGCAGCATCCGAACGTGTTTCTTTCATTTCCTTGTGATGGTAAATAAAAACTAAAAGTACTTGTTCCTTTGAAGGGAGCCGAGCTCCTAAAAACTCACCACTAGGCACCTTTTCTCTTTTGGTTCCCATTTTAAAGTTATAGAAATACATGAGAAGCCCATTAGTACAAAGCACTTTAATATTAGAAATTTCACTAGTTTGAGATAAAAGTGATCAATGTGTGCAACCCCTAAATATTATCCAATCTTCTTGAAATTTGGCATATATATCTTTTATATCAATGAGACTCGGGGCGTAAGCAAAGTCATATGAAAATCACATCTTTGGAAAAATGAAACACCCTACAGTCCATGGACAATTATAACAAAAATGCCACAAATTATGGGCACAGAAAGTCTTTGGACACTTAGTAATAAAACATTAAAAAGGACCTCTGTGAAACATAATCAATACACCTGGACTGCCATACACGTACCACTGACCCCTTCAAGCTCCGGGCTCACAGATGTCAGTTTGCAAGTCTCAGTACCGCAATAGCTCAGCCTCATTGAACACGATAGTGCAACATAGGTCCCGGAAGGAGAGAGTTCACAGTTTTTGAACGTCGGCAAGTTATCCGGCTACACAACCAGTGCAAATCGTGAAGGAAAATATCACGCTTGCCATGAATTCCAAAATCAACAGTGCACGTGATCATAGATCGCATTAGCGAAAGAAAAACAGTAGAAAATAAGCCGAGGAGTGGACCACCAAGAGTGCTTTCTGTGCAAGACGAACGGTTTATTTTTCGAGGTATCAAAAAAAAAAAAGACCCCAAAACTAGTGCTCCGACGTTGGCTGCAAGCCTTCAAGACCGAGGTAAGCAAGTTTCCTCCGGTACAGTTCGTAACGTATGCCGACGAAATGCCTACCATGGACGCGTGGCAAGGAAGAAATTTTGGGTTAGTGCAATAAACAGAAAGAAGTGCCTCGAATTTGCCCTATATCACCGCAATTACGATGCAGACTTCTGGAACAAGGTCATTTTTTCGGACGAAAGCAAGTACAACTTATTTGGGTCGGATGGTAGGCATATGGTATGGCGGCAAAGAAATACAGAGTTGGAGCCGCAAACCTTAATCCCAACTGTCAAACACGGTGGCGGTTCACTCTTAGTATGGGGTTGTATGAGTGCTGCTGGGGTCGGCAAGTTGCATTTCATAGAGGGAACGATGGATCAGTACATATGCATTGATATATTGTAGAATAATTTGAACGCTAGTGCGGCTCAAATGAACTTGGGTAATGATTACTTGTTTCAACAGGACAACGATCCAAAGCATACCGCCCTTAATACAAAATTGTGGCTGTTATATAACACCCGAAAACAACTTCACAACCCTCTCAATCCCCAGATCTGAACCCCATATAAACATTATGGAGTGTATTAGAGGAACAGATAAGAAAAAGAAACATATCCAGCAAATCCGACCTAAAATTAGTATTGCAGGAAGAATAGAACGCTATTTCACCGGGCAGTGATTCGTGCCAAAGGAAATCCAACAAAACATTAAATGTTTTTGTTTTTGCAAAGACTTTCTGTGTACAAAATATGTGATATTTTCGTTATTATTGTTTATAGATGGTTTATTTTTTATATTTTGTATTTTCCTGTTGTATCAGATAAACAAGTATGTGAAATAGAATAATGTGCTTTTCATTCCACTCGCCTACTTGCACCCACAACCCTGAGCGGATCCCTTGTTTACGTACCATCAATGGTGTCCAAACACCTTTTACACTCACTGTAAATCTTACTTAAGCAATAATGAGGGAAATGAGCTACGTTACATATTGGATTAAGATAAGATCGTAACTATAAACCATCTTGTTTTGTGCATGTTGAGATTGGATCCGTTTTCCGTGGCTAGACGACCAAGAATACGGAAACCGATTGCTAATCGCGACTGCTAAATAAAAGGGGAAGGATACGGCATGCTTGGGATCGGATGCTCGAGATCCACGATATTTTGTGAGTCAGCATAAGGGGGCCAAAACTTGATATCTCTGTGGTTATAGCTGGATATTATATTTCGGATGAATGATGATTTTGCCCCAGAGGTAATAAATGGTGGTTTTGAGTAAAAAGGGAAAAGATTGCGGGTTTGTGCATTTTCTTACAGGTCCAGCTATAAGACATCAAACCTCTTTTTTTTTATTTTGCTCTACGTTTGGCCAGTGCTGATGTGAAGTGGTCGTGGGCTTCGTGGTTTAACAAAATATATTTTGTAATTTTTTTGCTTCCAAAATTTTACCACTTTATTTGAATGCCGCGAGCACGTCACAGCACACCTACCTATGTTTGTCATCAACACAACCAAAAGAAAACAAGTGGTGGTCAATGATAGGACTAATATCAAGATTGTGTGCGATTTCCATGAACCCTTGCCTGACAACACTTTATGTACTGTTATTCTTATCGCAGAGAAAACTTTTGTTTATGATGTGAAAAACGAGCGAGTCACAGAAGATTTTAGTTGCCGAGAATCTATTAATTTACTAATCCACAACACTGCTGTCTGAGAACAATTTTAATACAGACAGCCGGGAATTAATCTAGAGACTCTCAATTTACTAGGCAACACTAACATAATACTTACTTAAGAAAAAAACTTACTTAATGCAATAATTTTGACCAATCCTGTATGTGCTTAGACAACAGTGTCCTTACTGCTTCGTCTTTTGCAACTATCTGTCTGCAAAGATACAATTCCACTGGAATGCGGCATGCCAACGGTCAATACAGCTAAATTTGTTAGTCGCTAAGAGACAAACAAATATGCCTATGGAAATATCGTAATAATATGTTACAAACGCTTCATAATAGGTATAAAATACATTTGTCATTTGTTTCTCAAATTTCCTCCATATTTCCAACACGACATGTCAGAACAGAGACACAAATTATAGATAATTACGGCGCTTCTGTGAACGAATTATCGCTGTGACAGATTTCCCCATCTTATATTTATACCATAGCATATAAGCCAGTGCCACTTTATTCGCCGGCCTTCGTGCATCACGCTAGGCACGTGCAGTTATTGTGAGTTAGTTTTATCCAGTGATATGTTGAGTATCTCTGGCTACATAGAGCTGAAATAAATTGTTTTGGTCAGGAGAATAATTATTATTTTCATTTATTATATTTTACTTCGCATTTTGTGTTTCTTGGCTAATCCCAACGATGAGGATGAATAATGAAATAATAAAAATTGGCGAACAGACATTCACACACAAGCATGCCCGAGCGAGACTCGTACCCAAGACCCTAGACGTCGCAGCCCAATATGCTAACAACCCAGCTACAGGGTTCGGCAGATCCAATGCCAACCAATATATATATATATTTTGTGCAAAATTCCGTTTACAACGCGGAGGAGGTGAACGCCAAGTGAAATGAAGAAGAAAATGTAAATGGAATTTTGTCGAATGACGCACCGTGCCAGAGCTAGAGGATGCCGAAATCGTGTGAAAATGGACTTCACACCTCCATATGAAGACAAATAGTACTCATAAAGATGATGTGGCACGATATCCCCAAAGAAAACACACCTGAGCTAGCGAATGATGCACAAATCGCTTGTCGAAAATGAATGCGGCAGGGATTCTCCACAAGAAGTGAGGGATTCTCGGGAATACGTATGTCCGACATAGAACGCAGGTATCGAATGGAGGTACAAAGGAAAATGACGGAGGTCACAGCACATGAAGAACATTTCGCCAGGAAGTGTCCGAAAAGCAGGCTGCAGAAGGGGATTCCAGTGTCCAATTTGAGGACGAAGTGTTGGACAGGATACGGGAGACGCCAGGCACCAGCACCCGTGCCATTGCCCATGTGCGACACACGCACCATACCAATGTGTTACGCGTGCTGCACGATGAGGGTATGCACCCATACAAAGTGCAGAGGGTGCAACACCTGCAGCCGACGGACTTTCCCCTACGCCTTGATTTTTGTCAGTGGTATTTGCAACAAATCCTTGCAAACCTCAATTTTCCAAATGCAGTGTTTTGGACCGACGAGGCACTATTCACCAGAGAAGGCGTCTTCAATACCCATAATAGTCACGTGTGGGATGTGCAAAACCCACATGCAATCATTGGGCGTCATTTTCAGCGACGGTTCGCAGTGAATGTGTGGTGTGGCATTGTCGGGGACAACCTGATAGGTCCGTACGTGTTGCCCAATACTTTGTCCGGTGGGAACTATTGTGTGTTCCTACGGGAAGTTCTACGTGAACTGTTGGAAAATGTACCCCTTGCAATTAGGCAAGATGTATGGTATCAACATGACGGTGCCCTTGCACATTTTGACCGCCGAGTCAGAGCTGTACTCAACAATACATACGGTGATAGATGGATTGGTAGGCGTGGACCTGTTCTGTGGCCACCTCGGTCACCCGACCTCACAATGCTAGATTTCTTCTTGTGGGGCGAAATGAAGAGGCTACGAAACCCCGGTGGAAAGTGTGGAGGACCTCGTTGCAGGGATGATCACTGACATGCCCAACGTATTTGAGCATACCAGAGCGTCCCTGCTATGCCGATGCCGTCTGTGTGTAGATGTGGCTGGCGGACATTTTCAACAACGTCTGTGATATGTGTCGTATGTCATTTCCACAGCCAATAAAGAATACTACTTGTGTACGTGTGTGTCATCATACACCTCTTGCACATGTTGTCTGTGTCCCCTCTTCTCTGGGGAATCTCCTTCTGCAGCCTGCTTTTCGGACACTTCCTGGCAAAATGTTCTTCATGTGCTGTGACCTCCGTCATTTCCCTTTGTACCTCCATTCGATACCTGCGTTCTATGTCGGACATACGTATTCCCGAGAATCCCTCACTTCTTGTGGAGAATCCCTGCCGCATTCATTTTAGACACGCGATTTGTGCATCATTCGCTAGCCCAGGTGTGTTTTCTTTGGGGATATCGTGCCGCATCATCTTTATGAGTACTATTTGTCGGCATATGGAAGTGTGAAGTCCATTTTCACACGATTTCGGCATCCTCTAGCTCTGACACGGTGCGTCATTCGACAAAATTCCATTTACATTTTCGTCTTCATTTCACTTGGCGATTCACCTCCTCCGCGTTGTAAACTGAATTTTGCACCACCCTGTATACACACACTCAGCCAATGAACAGGGGTCACGTGACCAGGGCGAGACATTCCCGAACCAGCTTAATTCTCAGAATTCCTGCCAGGGGCATGAAGTGACCCCAATTCCTGGGCCACCTCAGCCACCCAACAGGGGCGTGACATGACCCCAATTCCTGGACGAGCTCAGCCAATCAACAGGGACGTGACGTGACCCCAATTCCTGGACCAGTTCAGCCACCCAACAGGGGCGTGACATGACCTCAATTCCTGGACGAGCTCAGCCAATCAACAGGGGGTCATGTGACCCCTGTTCAGGGGTCATCATCATAGTAGTAGCAATTTAGAGCTCGTAGCATGACGGACAATTTGTTACACTTACAGACTAGCTAAATGCGCAGATGATATGAAAATATAGCTTAATTTTAGTCAAAATAGGCCCTAGAATCAATCGACCATGGACAAGGTCGGACGTTGAAACGATCAACCTCCACTACATCTTCAATTCTTCTATTACCCTAACATAGACATGCTATATCTCGAGTGAAAGAGCCCTTCTAGACCATTCTAACGCCCTCCGTATGACTTCTATAGGCATCCTGATTGCCGAAATATTCCAAATTAAAGTTAACAAAATGTTGATAAAAACTAACAAAATCGCACAGTTTGCACCACTGCAATTGTGGAAAAATAAAATATATGGATCTACAACTTTGTACATTTTCCTACCCCAGATGTCCCTTCTAGTATGCCAAACTTCAAATGAGTAAAAAAATGTGAGGTTGAGGACCTTGTTCATTTGACTTTTTTAAAAATACAAAATCAGCAAAACACAATATTCTACTTAAAACTGAAAAAAAACTTCAGTAATTTCGAATGATATAGATTTCCACGTGCAACATAACACATCTAATTCACTGACGTAGCTCCTGCAATGATCATTTTGGTTCTTCATCTTAAACTATGTAATTTATTTTTTTAATCAATATTTCGCTCTAACATGACCTTTTCAACTTTTCAAACTTTGCAAAAATAAACATGAAAACTAAAATTGTACCTCACTGCTCGTCCATGTCACGTGAATGCTGAGATACAAACTTGTACACTTACATGATTCTGTAGTAAGGGAATTATTGTCCTTCAAACTATCCCGTTTCACATAAGGACTTCCCTCTGTTGAGGATTAAACCAATTGTTTGGTTCTGTTGTCACAACCTTGTTGTAAAACACCAATAAATTAAATTTATGTTCATCATACTAACATAACTAATCATTATATATTTCTATGTTAATATAAGGCTTTTCGATTGCCTTATATTACGAGGACACTAATTATAGTTTCATGATATCGGTTGCATTTCAAATGTCCTTAAACACTTAACAATGTTTGACGTACATTATGAACAGGAGGATTTGTTTGTTTAGAAATATACGTAAAACGTGAATGTATTATCATTATAATGAGGTTCCAATTTAAGTTATTACACATTCTGTTTGATGTAGTTGGTAGTTTAACACCGAGGAATTAAGTTTTGAATATTTTAGTTTCTCCATTTCTAGCAAATTGTCCATCACTATATTTATTTTCTCTGTTTTATGCAACGAGAGCTTCAAGAATTGAACCAAAACGTCAAGCGGACTCAAGAGCGGATTAAAGGGGGGGAGGTTCCCCCTATGAAACCCTTGAGGGGGCGTCGTGGGCTATTTTCCACAGAGAATCATTTTTTCGTATATTGATAAATAATTTACACCATTGGAATGAAATATAACACACATAGTGCCAATTAAGAAACATACAAGAGCGGAATAAACATGACGGAGGCATCTTTGAAGAGGCCGGGTGGATGGGGCGATAAACCCTCAAGAGCCTTACTTATTTCTTGAATAGTATGTTCATTTGAAGTGAAATATAGCAAATATTGAAGTATTTTATTAAGAACTACAGTTATGGGATAGGAGGAAACTTAAAGACGAGTGCAACGAGTGACTAAAATAGGGGCGACGGATGATAAGGGGACGACGAAAGATAAGAAACGAGAAAACATAACGGCGACAAATAATGAAAAGCGATGAAAGATAGGGAGCGATGAATCATAATGAAAGATAATGGCGACGAATGATAAGAAGGTGAGAGACGGACAAATGATAGGAAGCGACGAAAGAGAGGGGGCGAACAAAGGTGAGGATGAAGGAGGATGTTGGCGACGAAAGATAGGATACAACGAGAGACTGCAGGGAACAATGATAAGACTGACGAAGGATGGGGCGAATAAAGTTTATACGGCGACGAAAGTTAGTAGTCTACGAGAGGCAGGGGGGCGAACAAAGATAAGTACGGAAAGTATGAAAGAGAGGAGTTCACGAGAGATTTTAGGGCAACGTTGGACAGCGGGCGATCAAGAGAAGAATTGCGAAGAATGAGGACTACGAAGGTTTAGAGGGCGACGAAAGATAGGAGGGGTCGAGAAACAGCGGGCGAACAAAGATAAGAATAACGAATGATGGAGGCGACGAGACACAGAGGGCGAACAAAGATAAGGATGACGAAGGATAAGAGGGTGACCAGAGATAAGCACGAAATGAACTTAAGGTGAAGGACTAGTATAATATTACTATGGTGGATCAAAGGATTCGTAAGGTGACCATCTCTTACCAGAATATCTAGAAAATATTCCCGCTATCTCCGCCTTCTATCTCATTTTCTACAAGCTCAGTCACTGTGGAAATGTCGTAGCCAGTGAGGAAGAGCAGTTGACATATTACCCATGGGCGTATTTAAGGGGGGGGTTACCGGGTCCAACCACCCCCTTCTTGGTTCAGTAAATTTACCAGATTACCTGTTGTATCCGCTATGCCCAGAGACTTGCTCCTAAAAATTTCTTCAGATTTATTTTGTTCTCATAAATTACAAGCGTATAGAACGGGATACGGATGGTAAAGAAATTAATTCCACACACCAGATGGGACTGCAAAGCAAATGTCTGCTATTTACTTCGGAATGTCTCTGGAAAATAGTCAGAAAACTCCTGATATTTCACAAATTCTATAATGCCACATGTAATAATTTCTGCCCGAAGCAGCTGCTTGTGAATTTATAGCGCGAACATTATATTTTCATTAGAAGTTCCCGATATGGTTTGTTACCATTCAAGATTTAAGTATTTCTCAGGTTCTAATTTTTTGATAATTTGAAATTTCTTAACTGTTTGATAATCACGAAAATCGAAAAACCATTTTCCAAACTCTAGATCGGAATGGGAACCTTGTCCCTAGTGGAGATTGTAACTGCATCTGGGTTAGCTTCAGCTATTAATACTTCTACTCTCTCTGGGTTGAGTTGGTGTGGATTTAGAAACAAAAATAGTTGGTGAAGAATATGATGATGCTGATGGAATTGGTTGTTAATTCAAGAGGTGTAATAGATGGTAATTTCAGAGAAGTGTCTAAAAGCAATTTTTGTACATTGTTCAGCACATATTTTAACCCTGGCTATTGGCGATTTCTGTGGAATTTCTGCGATATTGGGAATGTCAAATCAGTTATAGTTTTTTTCCCCTCGAGTCTTCTCAAAGAAGCAGTCCCCCGTGGTTAGTATATCGTGGGTCCCGGGTTCGAATCCCGGAATAGCCATGGGTGTTTGTGGGTGTCTATTGATCAATTTCATCATGTCATCATTCATCTCGATCTTCGTATAGCCAAAAGTGGCACAAAAAGCGAAGTAAAATAATGCAAATAAATCAATCAATCTTCTCAAAGTAATTTGGTTGTAAAAAATGCAGTGCAAGATAGCTAGGGAAGTTCTGTAACATTCTCAAGTTGTTCGACACAAGATGGACAGAAAAGTATAAATACTCAGTAGGGTGACTTGTAAAATCTTATACACCAATAGTAGAAACTTTACTGTTGTCCATTTTTGGACCATTTTGTAGTAAAAATGAACTAAAGTCAACACATTGAAAAATTGCCACAACATATTCCAATATTAAATACCCTTTCCTCGTTCATTGGAACAGTGTGTCAAAATGTTGGATGGCCTGGTTGATATTTTTTTTACACTTTCAAATCTGAATGAAAAATGTGGCAGTAGAAAATTGTGACAAGCTCTTGTACTCGAATATACACAAATTTTTGGTGATCTTGGCTACACTGCCAGTTTCATCTTCAACACCCGAGAGGTGTTGTTTAACATTAACGAGGTTGAAATAATGTCGTCGCAATTCAACAGGAGATCCTCGACTAATGGACCCTGCACTCTTAAGTCTGCATACGAATATTAAAATAACACTCATTATGTTATTTTCAATTTTGTAGCAAGGAGGAAAATACTAATTTTAACATTGTAATTCACTTTTAAAGAGAAGCTGGGATTAGCTTTATCAAAACAATTTTCTGCTCATTTTATGTAGCAAAGTTAGAACTTCGTAGATAGACTTCATTTAATAAATGTGTGGCTTTTCATGTGGTGACAGAATGGATTTTGATAGCCAGATAAAACCTAGGAACGCTATACGTCCAGGGTTTTCAGGGACAATCCTCAAATGGCATCATTTGTGCCAATATTCCGAATAGTTTCTTCGGGATGCACAAATGTCCTGGAATCAGTTGGGAAAGAAGAAATGATTAAGACTATACTTTCCTCAACTTTTATTATATTTACCTAGGTAAATGCGTGGACGTAATTTTAAAATACTCATTTTATACAATATAACTCTACATTGAACCATTCCCTCTCTTAAACACAAAAGTTACCGAGATACAGACGTCTGCTAGCAGTGCTAAATTTCAGTTACGATTCTCATCCTGGAACACGGCTATCATTATTCTTTTCCGGATTTCTTTACGGCTTGATTCAATTTCCTGTGATTATCCGTGATTGTGGCCTCAGCAGAACCTGAATTACGAAACTTTACCCAATAAAATATTATCTACAGAAGAGTGCTCTTCAGCAAAGATAAACATATTCGTTTTGAATAATGAGCTCAGGCAAACGGAACGGCTAAACATTGTACACTTCGCAACATCTTATTTGACCGCCCTGAAAAATTTCAAAGTCCGGAATTCGTAAATTTGGCAGCATAGCGCTTCAGAGCCAACTATGAGTAGCCAACTTTGCAACATTTCTTCTTCCTGAATGAAAACGCTCGTGATTTTTTTTTCATTCTTCCACATTCCATAAAGTAAAGATACCCTAAAGCAGTAATAAATTATATGAGTAGACAAAAAAATGGGTAAAAATTTACTATCCTTCGGACACCTCTATTTTTTTGGTTTCGTCAATTTTTGACATTGATACTTACGTATCTGCTTCGCGGAACATTCCTGAAGGTGTATTAACGTTGTTTTGATGAAATTAATTGCAATTTTTCACATTACCAGAACGTCTTTCTGGTAGGTGTTTTCCCTTGCCTGAGACACAATATCGCGAGTACACCTTCCTACATAATTTCGCGTCCGGCTTCTCTTTTGCCAAATTTTTGACATTCAAACTTACGTATCTGCTTCGCGGAACACTCCTGAACGTGTATTGACGTTGGTTTGATGAAAGTAAGAGCAATTTTTCACCTTACGACTACTTCTTCCTCCTACCTTTCCGTTTGCCTCACACACAACATGGCGCGCACACCTTCGTAAATAATAACGCGTAGGAATGACGCATCGGCCTTGTTTTTTCTCGATTTTCTATTGTTATGCAGTGTTTCAACCTTCGGAACTCAAGAAAAGCCCGTCGGCAAACTTAATCAAATCTATTTCTTTTTAACTTTATTTTTCGCGTTATGACACCAAATTTTAACTATGTATCCCAACCTAATCAACTAACCTATCCACGCACCAATGGTTCGTGGGGCTAGCGCCAATGGTTTGTGGGGCTAGCGCCAATGGTTTGTGGGGCTAGCGCCAATGGTTTGTGGGGCTAGCGCCAATGGTTCGTGGGGCTATCTTTTTCACTATTGAAACCTTTGCGTGGCCTACTAACCTATCCACGCGCCAATGGTTCGTGGGGCTAGCGCCAATGGTTTGTGGGGCTAGCGCCAATGGTTCGTGGGGCTAGCGCCAATGGTTCGTGGGGCTAGCGCCAATGGTTCGTGGGGCTATCTTTTTCACTATTGAAACCTTTGCGTGGCCTACTAACCTATCCACGCGCCAATGGTTTGTGGGGCTAGCGCCAATGGTCCGTGGGGCTATCTTTTTCACTATTGAAACCTTTGCGTGGCCTACTAACCTATCCACGCGCCAATGGTTTGTGGGGCTAGCGCCAATGGTTCGTGGGGCTATCTTTTTAACTATTGAAACCTTTGCGTGGCCCTACTAACCTATCCACGCGCCAATGGTTCGTGGGGCTAGCGCCAATGGTTTGTGGGGCTAGCGCCAATGGTTCGTGGGGCTATCTTTTTCACTATTGAAACCTTTGCGTGGCCTACTAACCTATCCACGCGCCAATGGTTTGTGGGGCTAGCGCCAATGGTTCGTGGGGCTATCTTTTTAACTATTGAAACCTTTGCGTGGCCCTACTAACCTATCCACGCGCCAATGGTTCGTGCGGCTAGCGCCAATGGTTTGTCCACACCCGGCACAAACTTTACAACACACCCACCACACGTCATTCTCCAAACCCTCGATCCACAGTTCTAACTCTCGTCGCAAACGCAGGGAGTTCGAAACACTGGATACCAACAAAACACAATCACGACACGTCATGATAGTCACGACGGTGTATGAAGGTGATGGTGTATGAAGGTGTACGAACTTCATGGTATACGAAGATGTACGCGCCAAACGCTATCTCCGTCGGAGAATTAATTTTCAACGAACAACATGAATTTCAGCTCTGAAACATTCCCAAATCACACAAAACACCTTCCTGATGTTCGACAATGCTACAGGAACTAATTACGGTAAGTAGTTTCTTCTGTAAAAATAAATAAATGTGTCCGAAGGATAGTAAATTAGTACCAAAAAATGTTAAGTAGAAATACGACTGTTGAAAATATTTCAATATTCTTCGTTCTGGATTTGAAAATAGGAAAATGTATGTGCATTGTGAAACACTGAACAGGTTCTCATCCACCTGGAAAGAATTGCGGTCACATTTGAATGCAAGAAGGCAAATTTATGATTATTTTATGCGAAATGTTTTGTAAAGATACCTTGCACAACACCAAACGATTCTGCAAAGTGTGTCTTTTCCTTGGTTCTTGGCGAAAAATGGTTCGAAACTCCGGCACAATGTTGCTTCAACTGAGATTAACATGTTTTACTGAGTTTTGTCTTAGCAATCTCCTGGAGTAGTTGGTTAGATGACAGCGCTTTCGTTCTTTTTTCCTGTTTTCGTCAAGATCGAAACATCGTAGGTTCAAATCCCACCCTTTCCTTATTATTTTTTCTTTTTTATTTACCGAGTACGAAGTGTTCTAATAACGTAATATAATATTATATGATGTTACTGTAAATATTTATGCGATGCATGCTCAGTGGCGGCGATTGGGTTTCAAAACTGATGGGGCAAGGTGGGGGGAGGGGGAGGACCAGGACAGTTTCTTTCCCTTGGTAGATAATGTTTAGCATAGTGCGGGGTCATCTGCCCCTTCACACTCCATAATTGTCGCCACTGTGCATGCCTCAAGTAATGATTCTACTAATGTTTTTAATCTTTCAGTGATTGGCAGGATTTTAGGAAATATTTTTCCTTTCATTCAGCTGTTATAAGTTAACACATATTAAGAACTTACATGTCAACTTTCTGCATCCAGAAATGCCGGACATAAATCGCATAAATATCAACGGAAATATCCAAGAAACGTAGATAAGCATTCTCGTCCAAAGCCAGTAGTGTGATTTGTGATAGGATGAGCACCACTTATAGGTGTAGAAAAGAAGAGGTCATTTCATTAAACAGCCCGATTTGCCCACACTTAAAATTATGCCAAGATCCTCTTATTCCCCATTTCTTCAAGTGTGATATGCTCTTAATCCCCAAGAATTTTGAATCCTAGTGTAGAGAAGAAGAGTTCATATGCCACTTAAAATTATGTCAAGGGGGGGCATATAGCCCAATCGGCCATGTGTGTACATATTTAAATCTAAAGAATTTTGAATTCTAGTGTAGAAAAGAAGAAGCCTCAACAGACAGATTTGCCCATGTGTGTAAAAGCTACATCTCTCAGTTTGTTGTACATAAACTTGTCAAAAATATGCCCTCCCTTGATATTGTTTTGGCTACACTTAAAACTAAGGCAAAAATGCTCATAAGAGCTTTTGCTTACACAATAATATAATGTAATATATGCTTAAATACTTGTTGCTGTTATGTTAATATGTTACCTGGAATATGCTCAATATTTTAATTGGACACCAGCCTCAACTTGCATATCTAGTACTAAGACAATGCATTGTGCAAAAATCTTCTAGAATTGTTCTGTGACTCTCTCATTTCTTACATCATAAACATATGATTTTTCCCCTATGAGAATAACACTACATATGGTGTCATCAGGGAGTGTATCGTGGAATTCACAGATAATTTTAATGTTTGTCCTGTCATTAACCACAACTTGTTTCCTTTTTGAAGTGTTGATGACAAACATGGGTCTCTGTTTTTTTAATTCATCTGGTGTGTAATACATGTCAGTATTGCCAGTAGTGACCCTTTTGTATGCTGTAAATGCTTCATATAATTTAAGGAAATCATCCTTGGACATGTCTAAATTATAATTTTCTCTAGGAAATACCTCATTTCTGCCATTTTTAAGATATATGTTCTTGATGTTGCAGTTATCAAATCTACTTGAATTTTTTTCCTGATTATTGTGTCTTCCAGTCTGAAACAATACCACCACAAAATCCGGCATATCATATTGTATACTGGAGAATGAATTTGTAGCATCAAACTCATAATAAGTACCAGCGGCAGGCTTCTGTACACATTGATATGTATAAAATTGTAAAGGAACCTGTGGATTTTTTATTATATCTGCTTTGTATTTAAGAGCATAACTGGCTTCATATTCAACAACTGGGATTCTTAGCTCCATAGTCTGAATAATGCATTTGCCTTCATCAGGTAGGGTATTGGGCAGAGCTTCCCCTGTAGAGTTTAATGTGCTGTACCCCATCAAAGCATTATTATCATTGGCAGCTCTTCTAAATGTGATTCTTAAACCACCCTTCCACATAATATATTTGTAATCTGAGAAGAATCCTGGCAACAGGCGCATAGGGAACAGCACTGTGTGGCTCTTAGATATAATTTTATCACCAGCCTCAAATCCACCTATTTTGTAGTAAGAAGCCTCGGTTTTGGATAATTTTAGTGTGGCCAAAGCTGTGGAGGTAATGCCGGGATAATCCACTCTGTTTATAACAACATCATGCTTTCTGATCTCAATTTCAGAGAACAGATGCGGCACAAAATTATCTACCAATCTTATATTTGAATTTGCCGGATAATCTGTTCCATCGAGCTTTACAACATCAAATAATTTGATGTATAGATCTGCTCTGTGGGGGTGTATAAAGCCATCCCCTACATCAAGATCAACCTCAATCTCTGTGTTGGGTTGATTTAAATTTGCAAATGTCCTCCTGTTTGGGGGGAATGATTGTAGCTCATAACTCTCAATATTTTCCATTTTTTTGTATGTATTTTTATTTAAATATTAATCTCTATGATTGCAGTTGTTGTGGCTCCAGCAAAATCAACTAATTCTTCTTTTTCATTAGTGACCATCAATTCAATATTATCTATTCTATTATGGCACACAGGAAAATATAATGTTGGGGATGGAGTGCAGATGATGGGCTCCATAAATTCAGAATTAGGTTTAAATGTTGCAATGATGTCAGTTTGTTTGTGAGTGCCTATGCCATTTAATTTGGTGATCATACCCTCGGCCACATTACAGTGAATATTCAGAGTCTCTATGGCTAAGAATTTAGGTATATTAATAGCAGTGTGTTTGATGGCTGGTTCAAGTTTTGTGTTGTTCTCAAAGCCTAACAGCTCTCCTATAGTACCCAGATCCACTGTTTCTGTAGCAGATACAATCTCTACTCTGTGAGTGACAGAATTTTGAGTTAATACTATACCTCTGGGTAATTGAGCATTTAAAGTGGACAGATTATATTGCCCTGGAGTGATGACAATTTTTTGATCCCCTACTGCAATTTTGTTGTTGTGGTGTGTAATATTAGGGATCAAGTACATGCCATAAAATGCTCTGAGAGCTATTGTTTTGGGATACACTATATCATCATGTAATTTGAGTTTCAATATTGAATTTTGGCTGGTGAGATGGAATACCCTCATGATGTTTCAGATACCACAAAGCTTTTTGAAAATCTTCAATTGATGGTTTATTTATTTGAGACATATATCTAAGAACAGATAAACGCAAATGTCCACAATTAACATCTTTGAAGTTTTGAACAAGGGCATTATTGTAATAAAGATTAGATGATTTTAGATATTTTACTAAATTTTCAGGTGGATCACCTCCAAATGAATCAAACACAAATGCCTCATCTTTTAAATATTTAAGATAACAAATCCAGTGAGTGCCCTGATTTTTGTACTTATCCAAATTAACAATGCCACACTCTTTGTTGAGTGGTTGTTCTGGTAAAGAATCAGACATGTACACACCTCTAAAATTTTTGATGCCCAGTGGCTTAATTAAAGCTTCAATATCTTGGTTTGTAAGCGGCTCTTGTTTTTTTAAACTTATTAATGGCTCTCTTAACACCTTTGCCTTGTTTCTCCATGGCCAGGTTATGGCGCTTCAATTCATCTAATTCTGCCCTATTTTTCTTGGCATCTATTACTGTTTTTGCTATGGCAGCTGATCCCCCAGCCAAGCTCCCAACAGCCCCAAGTGCTGCTAAGATGGCCGGGATAGTAAATATGAATCCACCCACATGTGATTTTTTTCTAGATTGTTGTATTTTTTTAAATTGGGGGTACTAAGTAATAATTTCATACAATGGCCCTTGGCAATACAAGAGCTTTTTTTCTTGCGCTGCTTTTTGGTTAAAAGACTATCAATAGTTTTAAGAGATTTAAGACCTGCATAAGGTATTTGATACATAACACCCTTGGCCTTCATTCTAGGTTTATTATATACATATTCACAGCCCCCACCCCAGTTTTTCCTTGGTGTTCATAGCTATGGTGGTCCCCAATGCTGCTATTCTCTCACTCAAAGAAGCATCTTTGCTTACAAATCTACCAAATGCAGCCTCTTCTAATTTCTTGTCTGCAACATGTCTCTTGTCAAGATCAGTATGTGTGTTGTATGCTATGTCATGGTCTCTACAAGCAGCATCTAGGGGATTAACACCAGGATCACCTCTGTTTAATCTATGGTCCAATTTTGTACCGGGACCACAATACTGATAGCCTGGAATATGTAGTTCAAATGGCAGCTTGTTTATAATGTCATTAACCAACCCCCGACCCTCAGAAATATTCCAAAATTTAGGTGGTAGAGTATTAATAATTTTTATAAGATATCCAATCCCCTTAGTGTCATTCACTATAAAATTAGACAATTTTGTGCTTATCATGTCCATAATTCCAACCTTTTCATTGTAAAAATTGTGGTTGCCAGCATTTTCCTCCCCAGCTATCACCAATAACCTATCTACAAGTTTCCTGACATCATCAACCCAGACAAATTCTTTAGGCAGGGTGTTGTATTGTTTGATTCCACTGCCAGTCTTGATCTGTGACCATATGGGCTTGATTAAGTTGTTATATTTTGCTCCACTGCTAGACTTGACTCTTTTTTGTGTGGGATCATTGTTCTGGTATAGAGCAAGGTCTTATCAAATTGGCTCATTGCAGATGTTCGAAGCTCTGTGTTTGTATCAATATATGGCTTCAACCATCTTGAGTGCCTGAACCTCAAAACTTTTCCAATTTTGGTCACTTGAACACCATGTTTCATCAGGAACTGGAGGTTTTTGTAATATATGACATAATCCTGTTTCGGCTCTAGAGTCATCATCAATTTCTTCTGTTTAGAGCCAGGTGAACACTTAACCTCAGGAATTGGGGGCAGATCAGAAAATGTGTTGTGTAAATCATCAGGAATTGTCCGATCAACCTCTAAGAACAGGCCATAGTTACTGTCATCAAAATCCTTAAGATCTTCAATATTGAAATCTTCGACCCACTCAAGCCCTGCATATGGCAGTTTTTTCATCATGGCATAACCATAGAGGCTGTTGGCATCTACATAAAGTATATAATTTGATGGCAGTGCTGGATCATAATCAGGAATATATTTGATATTTGCTCTGGCATATCTCTGAGAACATTGCACCATGCCTCCTCGTATACATTGTTCCATAAACAGATACATATCTTGATCCTGGATCAGATCCAATTGCATTTTAGTGTTTAAAAACATTGCAGACCATGCTAGGCCCGGAGCACTGTAAAAATACATTGGATCCAGCTTTTAATTTTGCATGGAAGATTTTCTGAATGCCTGCAGTATATCAGCTAAGAGGGTCACATCAAGTTTTAAATAAGCCTTGTGATAATCACCAAATGTCTGGCATTTTAAATTGTTCCACATCAACTGGGCATGGTGATAATCTTCATCAGTGATTCCAGATCCTCTGATTTTGCTGTAAAACTCTTGTTGTGGTGGCAGAGAACACTCATCAAATTTAGAAAAATCTGTAACATAATCATATGGATATACACCCTTCCGCCTAATTAATTTCAGGTCCTGATTTGGAAACAAAGCACATGTGATTTTGAATTGATCATCAGATAATTGAGTGGCCAGTGTAGCCAGGCTAGCCGATAAAATTCTGTATGAATCAAGAAATCTTAAGTGAACAGGAACACCATTAACTTTAATTATTTTGCTAATGGCAATATATTTCTCATTATTTTCAGCTAAAATATTTAAATTCTGCTTGTCAAACCCCTCGTACCTGATCAAATGATGAAAATCATAATTGGATGCACCATGGCAAAATATAGGGATAAATTTTGGTCTCTGGATCTTAATATTACAGCTATTACACAGGGTCATTAAGAATTTACCATCTGTATGAGAATGGTGTTTCACCTTGATATTTGTATCTGAAAATTCACAATCACATACCGGGCATTTTTCTGCATTGTTGAAATCTTTAATCTGTTTCTCTGTTAAAGGCAACATAGGTTTTGATTTTAATAAGACATTAGATGCTATGTCATGGCACTCATTTTCTATTCTATCTGCAAATTCTTTGATGGCATCTGCTCCCATGTATAAGTGTGGTTCACTAGCAACACCATTCTGTATAATTATATAACAAAAACTAGAAGGTTCATGTAACTGGTATGATGTACTTGAAGATTCATCAGGATCTGGGCTACAGAATGCAAGAGGTTTGAGATTTGATTCAAAATCACAGACTATATATGCTGGGTGTTCCAACAAGGCTTCAAATTTTTTAAAATTGGCTTTTTCACTTGGATTAGGCATCACCATATAAACAGGTTTATGGTTGCCACAGTATTTCAGATGCTCAATTAACTTGTTTTTAGCAATTTCTGCATTCTGTTCACAAACACCATTCAACATTTTTCTACCATCAAATACAATTAAACATCTTCTACACAACTTGAATATTGTATTGGATTTGTCTAGTTGTTTTCTGACTAAAGCTTCAAGATTATGTATCAGAGTGTAATGATTTGTGTCATCCCCTTCAATTAAGAGCAGATCAATCGGAACAGCAGAATCATCATCAAATATACTGATTCTGAGAGGTTCTATCAAGCAATTGCCACGGCCAGTAGAACAAATAAAAATATTAATAGATAATTGTTTGCCATTGATATCCCTGGCCTTTTTTCAAATTTATCAATATTCTGGACAGACATTGAATATTCTATGCCCTCCATTGCTTCATCAAAATTGTGTTCATATTGTTTATAATAAGTTATTCTCTGAGGATTCCTTAAAACTGGAAACAAAGCAGCTAAAATACACCACAAAAAGCATTTCTCATCATTATTTTCAATATTGACCACGGCTCGTTTGTTTTTAATATTGTCAGGTAATGGCAGATATGTAGATCCTTGTAATGGGCTGAATTTAGAAATATTAATATATAACTTGTGTGGAGATCCGAATAGGCTCCATCCAGACTCTTTTGCTGCAAATTCAGAGTGTTTAATATTCAATTGATCTATCAAACTGCTTATTATTTTGTCTGAATTTGCATTTGAATATATAGGTACAGTTTCTGTTATGTGGGGCTGTGTAAATTTTGTGCCATTTGGCTTCTTATATTGTGTAAACAATTTGAGGGACAGCTTATAAGAGCCATTTTGTGCATTTAGAATTGCCTGCACATCAGAATTTATACTGTTCAAAAAATTCTTAATGTCACATTTTGGCTCTGATACAAACCGGTGATCCCTAAGTTGGCCATTAAAACTGCTATGGATGGGTTCATAGCGTGGCTGCTTTGCCGGTCCAGCATTAACAGGTGTTTCATGCTTCCTTTTCAGACCAGATGTAGATGGTTGTGAGGGCAATATTGATGACTGTTCATAACAAATACACTTATACCATTTGTAATAAGCCTTGCTTAATATATTATGGCATCTTGGACACATTTTTGTAGCCTTTCTGCATTTCTTAGGGTCACAAATATGGCGATGCCTAGACCAATTAGAACTAGATATATTTTTTTTGCATTGAATGCAATATTTTTGATTTGGCATTTTTGTTGTTTGTTTATATATGGACAATATGCCAAAACAATTATAACAGCAGCTAGTGGCTGAGCTGGTGCTTTTATACCCAAACAACAGCAATAACTAGGCTCTGGTGATCCCCAACATAAAATAATTTTGCTCTTTTATGCTGTTGTACAACACACTTTACCAGGTTTCAAACCTCAGTTGTATATCAGCTAGCAGTGAATATTCTCAAAATCTCATGTGTGGAGATATTATTTTGTCACATGTATTTAATCTTACATATTTTATCAGGACTCAAACCCAGAGCCTCTTGATTACAAGGCAATAATACCAACATTTTGCCATCAGGGGAGGCCCACACACACTACCAGGTTTCAGACCTGGGGGCCTCTTGATTACAAGGCAACAAGACTAGCACTTCTCCATAGAGAGGTCTGAAACCCAGAAGCCTTTGATTATAAAGCATATAAGCCATGGGACTATGTCCACATGCAATACACATTGAATATCAGAACCCAGAAGTTATGAGCTCTATATCAGCTAAATACAATTCAAAGTTGGACTTTGAAATATGCAATGAATATTCTGTAAGTTACACACTCGGTATATATTATCACAACAAGACAAAACCTGAATCAAATTCAGGCTTATATGACAACATGCAAGAGGCCAATGTTCTTTTTACTAAGAATTTCCCTTGGAGTCAATAACATGATGGCATGTATAGGGAATTTTCCCTGAAAGAGCACAGTGTAGATTTTATCTCATGCATGCAAGCATATTAAATCTCCCAGGCGTGGATAATTTATTGCTGGCCGAGACATGAAACTGATCAAAGATTAGAAAAAACATGAAACAATTTGCAGCCTGACCTTGTCCTATTGTATTGATCTGTAAGTTGAAGAGCATGAGAATATAAGCATTTTTGCCTTAGTTTTAAGTGTAGCCAAAACAATATCAAGGGAGGGCATATTTTTGACAAGTTTATGTACAACAAACTGAGAGATGTAGCTTTTACACACATGGGCAAATCTGTCTGTTGAGGCTTCTTCTTTTCTACACTAGAATTCAAAATTCTTTAGATTTAAATATGTACACACATGGCCGATTGGGCTATATGCCCCCCCTTGACATAATTTTAAGTGTGGGCAAATCGGGGCATATGAACTCTTCTTTTCTACACTAGGATTCAAAATTCTTGGGGATTAAGAGCATATCACACTTGAAGAAATGGGGAATAAGAGGATCTTGGCTTAATTTTAAGTGTGGGCAAATCGGGCTGTTTAATCAAATGACCTCTTCTTTTCTACACCTATAAGTGGTGCTCATCCTATCACAAATCACACTACTAAAGCCGTTTACTTCCCGGAAAAGATTTTGCAAAGAAGTAGGTTTGAACCCATGACCTTCCATTCCATAAGCAAACGATCCCCTTACACCACACGGTTCACGATATTTTATGCACTCGGTTCGGATCCCACTTTATACTGTAGGTCCAGTCCCGATTAGCCTTACTATGGAGAAAGTTGACTTAAAACACCAAATCAACCAATTCATCTCCTTTCAGAGTGGGCCTTCTATAATCTGTAGTCGGCCAGCATCCGAAAATACAGTTCTGCTTCACGTATACCAGAGTGTAATTGCATTTAATATTGTGACTAATTTTACTTTAAAACTACAGATTAAAGCGATAATAGTGTCTAGAAAAAGAACCTCAAAGTAGATCTTCACACAAAGTATTTTAATCCTTTGCCAAACATGTCAGTTAAGAATAATATTATTTCCATTGACCGTATTTTCGATTCATGGTGAATTTGCTAAAAGGACCATGTCAATAAATCTAAATATGTAAGTTTTACTAGTAAATGCATTTAAAATGCACGAAACAACAGGGGAGGAAAAAAAATAAACCTCAAAAAGAAGTAAAAATGCAACAAAAACTGTTAAAAATACTGACAAATAAACTAAAAGCCAAAAAAGGCCGAGAAATGAAAAAAAAATTGAAAATAGAAAGTTTTTTCCGGCTCTAACTGAAGGGAAACGGACATGATATGAGGTTTAGCATTGTTTTTAAGGGTCAGAAAAAAAGTTGATTTTTCATCAACTTCCGGACCCTAATTAGTAATTCTGACCTTTGAAAAACTTGGAGGTAGCTTACTTAAAATTTTCTTGCTGAGGGATCGTATCGTCCCATATCTCCACTTCATAACAAAGAAAAACATCAAGTTCATATTTCGAAAATGACTTGGAGTTTTCCACAACGAAAATATGTTTTTCATAGTTTGAAGTTCGTTAGTATTATCTTTCAAGGTTCCCATTGTTTTAATTTCACACATATTTTATATTTCATACGTTCCTCTCTCTTTTCATACAGTCTTTGGAAAAAATCTGAAGTTTCTTGTCAAACGGGGTCTGGTTCAAATGACTCCTTTTCGCTCTCCTGTTCCTACTTTCAACAAACAACAAAATACTTCGTAACTAAACGATTGCTTGTTCAAAACACGGAATTTTTTTACACAATTTACAAAATATGACAAAACGCCAATAGACATGTTCATCATTTTTCCCTTTCAGCGTTTCTCGATTTTATCTGAATTCGTTTCCTCATGAAAATTGCCATGAGGAAATTACAGATATGACGTTATGTGTGAATTGGTTTCTTCAAACTGGTAGCAAATTTTAACATGAGCTACCTGGAGAAGAGGTAGCGTGGTTGATTCTTACGAGGGAGGCCTCCACCTAGGCAGGATTTTTTTCAGGAGTATATCGTTGGGTGTAAAGTTTATGCACCGTGCTAAGAAGTTAACATTAAAAACCCATAGCGCGACAGCCCGTGAGAGCCTTGGCTTACCTACCGACAGCTGGTCTCCCTCCCACACTGTTCCTCCGTCACCTGTTATAGCGTGGAGATCTTAGACCAGTATTGGGGCGACGGGTGGTCAGCCCGTCGAACCCACAGCTGTTGTAGATCTTCGGAGCTCCCCAATTTCCTCACGATGGTGGGTTGCCACCGGCCCTATACGTAGGCCGAATAAATTCCGACCAGAGCCGGATTCGAACCTACGCCGTCCCTCAGCGAACGATCTCAAGACGAGTGAACGCCTTAACCCGCTCGGCTACGGAGGTGGACAAGAAGTTAACATTGGTCTCTGTATTTCACGAGAGGAAAGGAAATAGTAAGAGAAAGTTATGTATCTGATACTCGTACTTTCTGTTCAAAGAAGACAAACATTTTAGATACAAAGCAGTGAGGAATTAACGATCATTATGAGGTTTTGAATTTTTTGTTTGTCACTCACTATATAAATACTTATTAGTAGTTTCTTATCGAATCGGCTTTCGTCGCAATAACAATTTATTTATGTTAATTAGCGATTTACTATTAGTTTTAGACGCATGGTAAGATATTGGTGAGGGGATTGACAACAGTCATTACGAAGGAACGGACATAAAATTATCAATCTCAGCAATTTGAACTCATTAAACGCTCTCCTTCGTTACAGTACTGCACTACATCACTACTTAACATAACTGTATATCTTTTTTTAGTATATCGAAATCAAATAATCAATATTTTAGGTGTCAGTGAAGAACAAACAATACATAACTAAAATAACATTACATTTTGCATCCTGAATACATATATATGATTTGTGAATTAATCATGATGTGTCTGTTAACACAACGCATGAACAATAACTAAAAATAAAAGTTTTAACTTTAAATCCTGGAAATCTCCAACTTCTAAGGGGAATTATGCGCAGAAGGGACGTCCCTCAAGTGTGCATCGGATTCATTTTTTTAAATATTCTAATATCAACGGTATCTGTTCAGCAAACAAAAAAAGAAAAAAAAGAAAGAGGAGAGGGTGGGATTTGAACCCGCGACCTTTCACGCTTGATGAAAAATAAGGATAGGAGCGCCTAACCAACTGCTCTACGTTAACTTAATGACGTTAAACCCTTAAAAACATTTTGACGTTTATGAAGACTCCCACCTTCCTGTGTTTCAAGCACATTTTCTCGACAAGTCGTGTAAAATATATGTTTTTGAGAACTGTTCGATATTATGCAAGGTATTGTAAATAAAATGTCGCATAAATTCCTCAAAATTTGCTTCTTTCTGCACAAACTTGATGGCAATATCCTCCAGGTGGAGAAAAACTCTATTCAGTGTTTCAAACCCCCCAAATTTCAATTCGAGCAAGCAGAATCGTAAATATCCTTCAAGGTTCTTTTTCCAAATTATTATTTCTGTTTGATTGCGTATTATAATAGTGGTTTATAGTTTCTAAGTTCATGGAAAGTGTTAAATTGAAAACCTATCACCGCAGCGTTTTTCGTCTAGTGGAAGGACCTACTCAAAGTTGGCTACTCTCATCTGGAGCTGAAGTGCAATGTTGCTAAGTTTACGATTTCGGGACTTAGAATTCTTTCGGGGCGGTCAAATAAGATGTTGCGAAGTGTACATGCTGTGAACGTTTTTGATTACCAAAACAAATTTTGGTTGTGTATGAATTTTCATGAAGTTTAGAATAAAATTCATGTTATTTAATGACTTCTCCTCGTACATTTTTCAATTTGCTTACCTGATATTAAAATTGATACATTTTAGGTATTTTCATGACTTTTGTACTCCAAACATTATAAAATAGAAAAATGTGAAGACTTCAACATCAACCACTCAGCATATAGTTGTGGTTTAAACATGGAAGTCACCAATTTTAGCAAATTTCACACACATTACAATACAAAAAAAAAAGAAATTCCATAGGAACCCATTGCCGTCCAATTACGAAATTATTCACACAAATAGTCATTTGAGATCTTCAAAACATATATTTTTAAAAAAATATATTTTTGAAAATTTGAAAAATCATTTTTAATTAATGAAAATATTTTTTCAAGTTTTTTAAAAATTATAAAATTCAAATAGCACAGTCACGTTGTATTTCAAATTGAAGCTAATTAAAGCAGAAGAGAATCACACCAGTTTTAACTCTCTAGGTCAAATTGATAATCTACAGCTGTTTAAAGATTTCAAAATGTCGTCAAATCTTGGAATTTTGCATTATTGAAAGTAAATAACTAAAAAACTTAGAGCCGAAAATATCTGAAGTTGGGCAGATTTTGTCATCTTGATAGGTAGAATGTATAAACAAAAAATCTAAAAAATCTGATTCCTTAAGGTTCAAAAATTATAATTTTTGTCGGTTGATTTGACTTGGAATGACCCTTCAATGATAACTGAATCGTGTAGCGACAGCTTAATTAAGCAAAAATGTTACATTTAGTTTAACTAGGATGATATGTTCAAACAAATCTCTTGCATAAAGTTCAGATTACTTGCTTCAACGTATAAGCGCCCGAAGCATAGAGCCCATCTGATAATTTGCTTATTGTTGTCATTATATAGAGTCGCGATGACCAAATTGGTAGGGCGTCTGCCATGATGGACATTCTGGTTCGATTCCCTGGGTAACTGAGCTCAGGTGAGGAATTTTCCAAAACTATTCTGAAGTGAAGCTGCTCTTGAGCTCACCTAGCCCCTGTGTAGCTGGTAAAAATGTAGTCGATGTACACTTATAGCCCCGGGGAAACAACAATAACACGTAAACAAGCAAACGGGAATATCCCCTGTGAAATAAGGAGAAAGGAGCATTGGGAAAGTCAAGGAAAACTTTAGACTATGTATATTTTTCTGAGCCAGTGGCGTTCATTCATTAAATTTTCAAGGGACAAGTTTTATTTAAGGAGATAGCCGTTAGATATTTTATTTAACGATAGAATTTATTGTTAACAACGTTAGGGATATTTTAGCCTAAATAGATAAAATTTTACCATAAACGCATTTATGCACTTAGGTTAAATACAATAATTAGATTTATTTTAAGTATTTTTTTTAAACAACTTGCAAGACAGATTAATTGATACGTATTATCGCATGTATTTGGACCAGCAGTGAACCGTCACAAATAGGCACCGTGACTAATTGTTACTATGTTTTAAAGATCACAAATTAGCACCTTTAGGCATGTCACTAAATACTTTCACTTTTAAGGTATACTCATTTCTCTATTGACAACAAGATATTTCTCATAGCACAAGGGAAAACAATGTAATAGTTTCGATAAATTTAACAAATATTTCATTGGTCTCTTTATGAATTCTCATATAAATGTGACAGAACTGATTGATTATAAGCTTACCCATATATTTTATTATTCTAATACTTATTAGTCCTTTTTTTTAATTTGCATTTTCATAGTAATTTATAAATGTTCACGCAAGGTATGGCACAGCATTGGAATTTTGTTATTTGTGTTAATAAGTCTAGATCAACACCCCTTTCCTCATTTCCCGTCTACGAAATTATACTTTATCCTTTACCTAAGTCTGTCTATTCATCACACCAGTCAAAAGCTATCAACAGGAGAAGGATTTTCCCAGCGTATCTATTGGGAATCAACATGCAGCAGTTTGGCCAATCACCAGCGAGGAGAACGGGATTCGAACCCGAATCCGCACGCATCCCGATGGTTTACCTCCACAGGAAAACTGCATGCAACAGCCATGGGAGCAGGCACTTTAACTCCAGTTCGCATTCCCCAACTTCATCAACGGAAGATTCCTGCAATTCCTTCCCTTTTGTTCACGACGAAAGTCGCTGGAGTTACCAAGTTCCAGCAACAAAATTCTCCACAATTCTCCACACGAAGAAAATCCCCACAACGGACTAAGTTTTACAGTCCCTTTCCCCAATCACTGTTCCAGTATAAGACGAAAAGAAGAATAAGAAGTAAAGAAGAATAAGAAGAAAAGAAAAATAAGAAGAAACGAAGAAAGAACTAATAAGAAGAAAAGAAGAATAAGAAAATGAAAACCGAAGAAAGAAGAAAGCAGAAGAGTGTGTTCCAGAAAGTGCGTTGACCCGTCCCAATTAAGGTCACATTACGCCATCAAACAGTGCAATTTACACGTCTCAGATTACCTTACGTGTAATGTATTAAATATTTACAAGCCTATGTAGATAATCAATTCAAAAGCCACAGAAGAGGAAACTAATCTGCAATGAACCTTAGTTCCACAAACTTCATACCCATTGTTCCAAAATTTCAATACATGACCCCTCCTAAAATGGTCATGTCCCAACGCTTCTAGAAGTGCATCGATGTGATATAGTCAACAAATCACATCCAATTACACACGTTTTCATGCAAGACAGTTTTGAAAAGTAATTTTCCAGTATGTGAAACCTTCCTTCAACGATTAGTGCATAGGAGTGTACCAAGTGAGAAAACATCAGGAATTGTTCACTTCTCAACAATGTATATTAAGAGTGCATTTGATCCAGTTTAAGTGAACGTGCAGCACGACAACATTTATATTTTGAAAGTGCTTACCAGTTTCATTGACCGTTTTCTCTTCTTCTCTCTTAGTTTTTAGAAAGAAAATGTTGGAACGGAAATCAGTGTATGCAAAAATTTCTAACATAGATTGTGTTTCACTGGAATTATCATCCACAAGAGTACGTGTGTGTTTCCTGGATACAAATAAATCATACTTACTTCTGTAGTTCCAGTTAGTGTCTCAGCGATCCTAGGAACCTTTGTGATCAACGAACTATAGTGACACAACACTTTCTGCGAACACGTGTGTTTTATAAAACTACTGTGTGAGCTCCAGTGTGGATTGCATTCGTAACATTGTGTCAATGTTATGAAATACAGTTCTTCACAACACGTAATTGTGTAAACAGGCCGCTCGCCTCCGGCGCGCCATCCCCAAACACATGCGACATCGAAATTCTTGGGGACAGTCACGTAACTAGTGGCCGGCCATCTTTGTGCACCTAGCCACGCCCTCGAATTATGTCCATCTTAGTGTTATTAAGTGATAACCACGGCGGCCATTACAACATAGACGTTGGGCTCTGGCCTCCAGTGATTATGACACCGACAGACTGATTACGTGCGGAAAACATTGCTTACGCTAACCAAAACATTTTTATTCTCTCTTCGAAAACACGTGCGTTTGTTTTGCTTACCTTGTTTTTACGGCCAAGTACATAAACAGTTAAGACTTATCACATTACTTATGGCCTGTTACCGCATCTGCACTTGATATAATCATACAATTTTAATTTCGTTAATATTTGGGTTTTGGCAGGGAAAATATGGTTTCTTTTATTTTGTTTTATTTCCTTCTCTACGTTTTAATAAAAAAATTCCAACTTCTAAGGATAGATCAACATGGGTATTTCGAATATAAATTTCAATTTGGGAAATTTTTTTCCCAAGGGAGGTATCGTAACAGGTTCCCCTGATTAGAGAAAAGTAGCAAGCCAAAAGCAATAACCTCCTTCGTCGGCCGTTCTCTCTCAAGCATTCAAAGAATGCTAAGTCAGTATCAAATCGATCTTCCTGGTTGATTGAAAGTAAGTTGTTGATCAACTGGTATTAGGGAGCAATAACCAGGTGGTGGAAGAAAGGATAAGTTAGAGTGTAACGGGCGACTTGGGGTCTTTTGCTTTGGAACGAGGAACGAGAAAGATCGGGGAGCTTGAACGAGTCTGCATAGAGCACTTCTAGGAGTTTTCCTCCGAGCATTTCTTCATCGTCGAATAGACAGGTAATATCCTTCTATAACCATGTTGATCTAAACTGGAAGATATAAACCCAAATTCTTAGTGTTGTGCCATTTCAAGTGTGAAAGTAACCTCTCGCCTATTACCATCGAGTTATCTGCCAAAGGGCGAGTGCACACCAGTGAGGATGAATGAATGACGAAGCTACATCACCCAAGCATAATGGTTAGGATTCTGGTAAGATCGTTACGATATGTATTTTTATTATTGAGCTATATGTTATGAAAGGAAGCGCGAAGTCTACTTTAATTCCCTTTTGAACAAGTTTGTTATAATTTCTGCATAGTCTGATAACAACTGAAGATTTATGTATATTGTTTCTCGATTTATCAATAAAAAAGGAAGCAAACACCTAAAAATGTATGGATTGTATGGTTGGCGTATATTCTGTACTTCTGTACTAGTTGGTGGGATTCAGACATTTTGGTGCCAGGCCAGTTTGGTGGAAGAAATATATTGTGTAAAGTGCAGCAGTCTTTAAATTGAAATGCATTCTTACACTTGTACGTACTTTGCCATTTTCTCTATTGCATAATTCGTAAAGAACGAAAGAAAGTCTGTTGTAAAAAGGTTACTGTATTTTTTTAAGGAAAGAATGACAATTTCGCACCAGTCGTGCATTTATTTCAATGTCATCACAATGGGCACTGCTACGAAAAAGAACCCTTGATTATACAAGAGAGTATGAATTTTTCTCCAAGTTGCAAGTGGAAACGGATTTTGAAGGTGGTTATCAAGCTAGACACGATGCTTAAAAATATGATGAATAAATATTTACAGAATCCGATGTATTCCTCATGGGAATCAATTTCAACTTCAAGTTACCGATAATCAAATCGGAGTTTCGACTTTTCCTAAGACTAAACATAGTTCAACGCCTCCTTTTTCCGTCCATGCACAATTCTACGTCATTGGATGTGTGATATTCAAGAGAGATGGAATAAAATAATACTCACATGAAGCTGACTTTCAAGGACCTAGATTTACGTACGCTAGATAAAGTGCCTCCTACAATAATTGTAGGTATCAAAGGCAGAGGGTCGCTGCTATTATCGTTAACTTTAAAATGATGACAATTTATTCTTAGTTTTCATCGTCTAGATCTGGCGATGAAAACACTAACATGTTTCAGAAATAAAATAACTCTTTTCCTTGAAACTAAGTCGTTCCAAATAAGACCTCGTCAATGGTGAGATTAGAACCAAATGTTTGGTTCTATTCAGTGGCGTAAACAACATCCCCGCAACACCTTTTCCCTTGGGCGATAAAATATATTTTCAAACAAACATATTATATTTTTATACCGCTACAACTGCAAACAGAAAATGTAAATCACTAGAAAAGTAGAAAGACAATTACCATATTAGAAGAAAACCTTCATTACCTGAATAGTTCAAGTAATTGATTAGGTCCCCGAAGGATAGACGACAGGGAAGAAAATGCGCTGGCATCGCTGACTTTCACCCCTCCCCCCTCCCTACTTATCGCCCGCGTTTCGGCAAGGTTTGCTGAAACTGTGTTGCTCCTGAATGTTTCTCAATGTACTTTGTAGATTATATTGTTAATATGAATTTAAAATTTTGGGTGCGTCAGCACTTAGGCTATTAGCATAATTGAAATGTAGTGTTACTGAAATATTAAAATATTCTGACTTTTGTTAGAAGCTGAGGTAGTAAAGGGGCCCTCAGCTTTCGTAAGGACAAAGAGAACAGGACAACACACAGAATTATACTGGCCAGACGCCACAGTCTCCTTAGTCTGCAAAATGAATTCCATGGTGTAGTACCTGGAAGTGAGGTTGGCAATTGGGTGTACTACGTGGAAGGTCACCCCTTACACCCCGTTATTGTTAATGAAGTGAGAAATGTTTTAGTGGTACTGAATTTCGAAAAAAAAAAAATTAAGAAGAGGTAGGAAAGGCAATGAAATATCCGAAGATCCATTCCTTTTTAAATCCTGGCAGCAGTAGTGATACAACTGAAGATAACAGTGGTTGGACTGGTGGTGGTGATATATATGCGTGTGGAAGGCAAAAGTTAATAGAAAAAAATTAACGCACAAGCTGCTGTTGACCGTTTTTCTGGGACTGCAAATACTCAGTGCTTACCAATTTTCATCCCAAAGATCCAACGATTATATCTAGAAACCTTGACCGAACTGCGTCAAGCCATTCTCCAGAAAAGGGTGACTAACGACAGCTAAAGGGTGAATGTGTTGCACGATAATGAACCACCACACACGTCTCAAACTGCCAGGACTGCTGCTATGAGCGGAAGTTCAGAATAATCAGCCACCTTCTATATTCACCAGACCTTGCCCCCACGGAATTCTTATGTGTTTCGGCATTTGAAGTTACAATTAAAGGGACAGCGATTTGACGGCGACAATATGATCTTTTCTGCTGTGAACTCCTTTTTTGAGTTCTGCATAAATGTCTCTACATCCAAACGGGACGTGTGTGTTGATAGATGAGGAGACTACATTGAAAAATAAACCAAATGTTTTTTGACCACGTGCTACTTTGTGTGTTTTTCTAAATTCGGCTTGAACACCCCTCGTATTTTCACATTTCTGTATATACCCAATACAAATGTAGGACTGAATTAATATTTTAGAAAAGAAAGATTCTTTTTAAGCGGTGGGAGCACACAACTGAAAGTTGCAGGGGAGCGCAAAGCTTGTTAGTTACGCTACTGGTTCTTGATTGATTGATTTGGTGTTTTTAAGTCCACTTTATGCACAGTAAGGCTAATCGGGACTGGAACTACAGTTTAAAGTGAGATCCAAACCACTGCAATGCCTCCGTACTCAAAAACAACAACATACTAAATTTTACTTATGTTTATTATAGTAACATACCAATCATTACTTGTACGTTAATATAATTGTAGGTTTCTAATTCCTCCTAACCACTGGAGGCGATTAGGGGGAAGTTGCCCCCCCCCCCCAATTTTTGGCACCATGAACCCAGTTTGGAACCCAATCGCCGCCACTGCTCCTAACATAATTAAGACACTAATGATAGTTTCATTATAACGCGTAGCCTACATTGGAAACGAATTGCACACTTTAAAATGCTTGGCGTACACTATAAGCAGGAGAGTATGTTTGTTGAAAAATATTTTTACAACTGCAATGTGTTATCATCATAATAGGGTCTCCCTGATGGCGCAGTGGTGGCGTCATCGCCTTGTAATCAAGGGTTCTATATCCGGTGGAGGCACATTGTAGTTCGGATCCCACTTTAAACTGTAGGTCCAGTCCCAATTAACCTTACTGTGCATAAATTGGACTTAAATCACCTAATCAACCGACCAACCAATTATTATCATAATGATAGTCTAATTAAAATCATTACACTATTTACACTACGTAATTAGCACTTCAAAGCCAAGGAAATTACGTTTTGAAGATTTTAGTTTTTCCATTTCGTTCAACAATCTATTAAGTAGGTTTTTGGGTGTACATTTATCGATGAGTTCGTTTATAATGTTCAAATTTTCTTGTGTTGTGTGAATTTTGTGTAAACTATTCTTACATTAGTGCTGTCCGAATCGTCTCAATGGGATTTTAGAGTCCTTCGTTTCTGCTCTCAAATAAATTAATATAATGACAATGTTGAAACCTCTTTATATAGTAAATTTGAGATGCAGATGCTAGGCAGAGGCGGGGAAAATATTTGGGTAAATGTGTGGTAGGGAGACGTATTAATAGTTTCCATTAGGCAAGAGGAAGAATTTTCACTTCAATTACAAGGATCATTATTGCAGCGGTTCTCTTTAAGATTACCAAATTGTTTATTAAAATAACTTAATACAAATGAAGTAAATGTAATGTGTTTCCCTTAAGTCTAGAACCACAGGTATCTCTATATTACATATTTTTTTCTGTTGCAGGTAAACCATTGCACTGAATAAGGATTAGCGAATCCAAGTTATTTTGCTGGTAGGGACATTGAACACGTACTGGAACTGTGTTGTACAATAATAAGTTCCTAACATTAATTTGCTTTGTTGTTCTCCTATGGTTACAGACTTATGGGACACCTTGTACATATATGTAATATAATTATATCAGTTTCCATTCAATACTTATGGTGGCGATTAGGGGGCGAGGCGGGCAGTTTCCCCCCTTTTTATCCACTGTTGCTCCTAAACTATGTTAAACCTTATGTACCAAGAGCAAGTAAACTGATCTTGCCCCCAAGTTTTGGAGCCCAATCACCGCCACTTTATTTCCATATATATTCTCTAAGCATACCCACACTAAGTATTTCATAATTACAGAAATATAAAAATTCTGCTTCGATCAAAACTTATCTCTGTTATTATTATGCGGTAAACTTTGAACTAATATCTATACTGAAAATGACAACTCACCAGGATCAAATAACTTGTAAATATTTGCATACCACACCACTGTCGTCGGGAAAGTAACATTCATATAAACGTATTTCATAGATTTAGTTTTGGGACTTGGAAATATACATTCCCTATCACCACTTTCCAAAATACACAACGGTTTTTCACACATTTCACACGACATACGTCCTTAAACGTTGCACTGTTTTTACAACTGAGGATTGAGAAAATGACAACCTAATATTTTAAATAATGATCGTAAACGTTATGGCCTCTAATTTTATGTACTGCTATTACACCACTTTCGTCGTGAATCTTGTGTCGTATAGTTTACTTTCATGTTAACGTCATGTAATTGCTCAGAAAATGTGAATTCTTGCGAATTAGAGATATTTAAATGGATCGTTGCACAAAGTTGCAAGGAGAGGAACTTTCTTAATACTAATACTTCAACTTGAACTTGCGAACGACAGCGCAGTCATTTGTTGTTACTACTATCTTATTGGGGCCTTATGTATCACACAAATCTCAAACACCTTTCTGGCAAGACCCGCTCTTCGTCTTCTGACGTCAGAGCGGAATGTTTTCGTTGTTAGGATAGTTATGTAAGATTTAGGTCTCTAAGCATAAAAACATTCTCAATTTTCGGGGTTTGACCAAAAATGTATTATTCATGGTGAAGGTCCTAACATGCTTGATCTAACAACGAAACCATTTATCCTCACCTGAAAAGTTGCTCCTAAAGGCGTTCGATCATTGTGCCACTTCATTGTTATCGTAGATGAAAAAAATCCCCTTCGCTTGTGATCGAGTGTCCCCGTGATGCCATATTCATAAGTTAACTACGTTGATTTGTTGTCAAAGGAATCCAATAGCGTTCAATATAACATATCTGCTTTTGCTGTGGATGGTTTTTCACTCATGATGACATAAATACCTCACCCTGAATAAAGTAAACCAAGATGTGTTGAAGAATGTCGCACACTTTGGCAATGCAGGGTCTGAATTAAGAGGCAGGCAGCTGATAACACCCCCTGCTACTCTTCATATTCATAGAGTTTGAAAGTTCTACCACTGCGCCAGAGAGAGGGATTTCTCTTGTTGGTAGAGCAGTATAGAGTTGAAACGGACCCAGTTTACATTTAAATTGCAAATAAATCCTTGAAACAAATTAGCTTATAAACATATTGAATGTCAACATATCAATTATTGGTAGCTTAATTCTTCTTCTTGCAAGTCCGATACATTCTCTCCGTCAGAAACACAAAGAACGCTAAACTTACACCTGTTGCTAAAAT
The DNA here is from genome assembly GCF_977018435.1 of Lepisma saccharinum. Taxonomy (NCBI): domain Eukaryota; kingdom Metazoa; phylum Arthropoda; class Insecta; order Zygentoma; family Lepismatidae; genus Lepisma; species Lepisma saccharinum. The sequence goes on along the minus strand of NW_028143009.1, from coordinate 408,613 downwards.
GTAAAACCCTATTTGAGTATGATACAAAGAGAGCTTTGTATCTTTACTTAAATCAAAATATCTCAATTTAGGAGCGAGAACTGAGTAGAACCACATATTTGTTAAACCTGACTCTATCAGTGTTCGAGATATCGTGTGGAAATTATCAAAATAAGGAGACCCTTTTGGAATAACGTGAGAGGCCATGGCAACATCCAGCTTCTCGTCCACGATATGCACAAGAGGGTATCCAGTTTCTGATACGTTCTCGGAAACCATTTTTCTTGCTAGAGAAAAATAATAAAGTGTCACCACATTTCTTTCTTGTGCAATTCGTCTTAATATATCATTCCTTGAATGCATCACTTCTGCATTACTCACCATGTCATGAAATCTTGAATCATTTCTTTTTTGGAGAAAATTTATGTAAGAGGGGAACGCAACTATAATATGCAATCCTGATTTCCCTACGTCTTCTATAGTGTGCAAGTCGGTATAATATGCTGGAAAAATCATATAGCGCATCAAGAAGCTCTGGAACAAAGTGCTTATAATCAAGAAGAGGGCGACAGAAAGCAGAAATATGGTTCTTAAAGGTCTCCTTCTAGGTTGTTTTGGCACAGACACTTGTAAGGAAATGGAAAAGATATATAAACAGGTACTACTGAGTCTGGGAATTTCTTCGGCTTTGGAAGTTAAAAATTGCACGAAACGTTCAGCAGTGAAAATGAATAGAAACGAAAATGAAATCAATATCCAGACGATAACGTTGAATGGAAGTAGAGCACACATCCATTGAGGTATGCGGTCTGCTTTAGGAACCATAAAAACGAAATTTTCGTAGACAAATATAGGAAGGACATCTACAACTGAATAACGGTCTGGTGTGATAATAGCAAGCCAGGACAAGAAATCTGCATACGACTCCACCACATCTCCTAAACCACCACCCCAAGTCCCGTTAGGATATTTTATACTGCGATCATCCTTATTCCTTTGCACTACGACAGGAGTAAAATTCATGCAGTTTATTAATGTTGCTAATACAGTAAATTGTTTTGACAGGTCTAAAGTTCCATCCTCTTTCCATAGAATCGATCTATTTGTTATGCGAAGAGGATATCCGTTAACATTTCGTGTTCTTTCTTTTAGCGAAGGTGAAGTTTCTGTAGTGGTTGAAGAAATCAGGCTAACGGTCAGTACTTCTTCACTCAATGCATTCTGTTTGGAAAATGGACTGTACATGTACCGTCTCATAGAGATGGAACATTCTTTGGAGGATGTTATAGTGCAATTATAACTGGGCTCAAAAACCTCCACATCTAGAACCTTTTCCTTCCAAAGCTCTTGAAACATTTGTGACAGCTGTGACATTCCTGTAATATATCTAATTAAGATTATAAACTTTCCTCTCGAGTTCCAGTATTGCAATCTTTGAGCATCTGAAATAATTTTGGAAACTCTCAAGTGATCATCTGCCAAAATGAGGAAACATGAACTTTTCTCAACATTAATGGAAGTTGAGAAGTTGGTAGCGTATTCTGAATCACGTTGCATATCTCGTATTCTGAAAGGCAAAAGAGCATTTTCTTGCATAACTTTATCACTTTCAAATATGCAGTCTACATTTCGAAAATATGTTATGACTGAAATGTGATTGTGATTGTTCATATGTGTGACGCACCGTTTCACACTACGCATAATGTTTATGTATTCTGCAGAACATTTGACTCCTGGTATCAGTGGGTGAGACAGCATAGAGTATGTGGAGGATATGACAAGGACTGTCACAAAACAGAAGGTCGACTGAGGCTTCATAGTTGTTTCAGTTATGAATTAATATCAAAGATGTCCGTCCGCAATTGTTGATATTCTGATTCAAAATCTGAAAGAAAAAAATATATTTTATAAATTACAATTTTAAAAATTGTCACTTTCTACATAGAGTACCGTACACGATCAAATGAACCTCGAAGCAAACATTGATTTCCTCCCTTAAAGGAAGTGACGTCAGCGAACACGTCACGTGTCTCCTTGAGTTCATAGGAAAGATCAAGACATCTTATTTTTAGAGGTTCTAAAGAATTTATTTGAAGACAGACTTGACATCAGAGCACTTGCTATTGAAGTCTATGATAACAAATGCATCGAGGCACAGAATACTATTCTTCTTAATTCTGTTTTGAAGAGAATTCGACAGAGAATGTGTAAACACTTGGTTGTGATATGAGGAATGCAAAATAAGAGGACTTCACACCATGATATTAATTACAGTACAAAAATTTTCTGGCACACATATTTTAATTTCTTAATACCTGTTTAATTTGCAAAACGCTACTCAATAGCCTTACATGTGAGGCGCATACACCCTTCCTTCCCCACACAAATAGAAAAGGCTAAACGGCGCAAATGGGAATCAGACTAAAATACGTATTTCACACTGTACAACTGCACGTATCAGACATTCACGTGTTATATTTACTTATCGCCCCAAATCTTAAATTACCCCATAGTCTGCATTATTGCAATGGCACATCATTCCGGAACACACATGTGGCATTTCTGTTTTACCAATGAGGTTCATGCCAGTGTACAGCCTTAATGGTCACTTCGATTGAAACCCAAGTATTTTCAGCAATTTCTTCTCTTTCCATTATTCACTACGTGCACTATTAACGGAGTTGCCTGTGGGACAGGACTTTTGAATCACCCTGTATTTCTAATATCTTGGAATGTAAGCATCAGCTTCATGAATCTTAATTCAAACAATAATGTATTTCACTTGTCTCATAATTTTACTCTTGAATTATAGGAATCTGTTTATCAAAGTATGTTATCATGCATTACCTACCATTTACCTACCCTACTCTACGCTAACCTAAATCTAGGCTTCGCAGATGGCGCAGTTGTAGCGTCGTTGCTAGTAATCAAGGGGTCCCGGGTACGATACCCGGTTAAGGCACACCGTGGTTCGGATCTCACTTTAAACTGTAGGTCCAGTCCCGATTTGCCTTTCTGTGCGTAAAGTGGACTTAAAACAACAATCAATCAATCTAGCCTAAATCTAACATAACCCCTTATACCATTGGCGTCCCATTTTAAAAGCTTGTGTACAGTTATTGGGTAATAGCGAATGTATGACATAATTTTTTGAGGAGAAGAAACTATTCTTGAGAAAACTGCTATCAAAAATTTCTTTACACACCTTCAGGTAGTAGATTTGATTTTGATTTATTTTACTTCGCTTTTGTGCCACGTTGGGCTAATTTGCGAAGATGGGGATGAGTGATGATATTATGAAATTGATGAATAGACATCACAAACGTGCAATCCTAACCCACGATTTAGGGCCTCCCCGATGGCGCAGTGGTAGCGTCATCACCTTGTAATCAAGTGGTCCCAGATTCTATACCCGGTGGAGGCACATAGTGGTTCGGATCCCACTTCAAACTGTAGGTCCAGTCCCGATTAGCATTACAGTGCATAAAGTGGACTTAAATCATCAAACCAAACTTAGCCAGGATTCGGACCCGGTACCCGGGCGTCACAGCGCGATGTGCTAACCACTCCGCCACGGGGGCCGGCTCAAGTAGTAGAGGTTGATTCCTTTATCGTCCGACCATGTCCAAGGTTGATTGATACTACGGCCTATTTTGACTAAAATTAAGCTATATTTTCATATCATCTGGTGGATTTAGCTAATCTGTATGTGTAACAAATTGCCCATCATGCTACGAATTCCTAGCACTATGATGATGACCTCTTGCCAGGGGTCACATGACCCCCTGTTGATTGGCTGAGCTGGTCCAGGAATTGGTGTCACGTCACTCCCCTGTTGATTGGCTGAGCTGGCCCGCTAATTGGGGTCACTTCATGCCCCTGGCAGGAATTGTGAGAGTTGAGCTTGTTCAGGAATGTCTCGCCCTGGTCATGTGACCCCTGTTGATTGGCTGAGTGTATACATATATATTGTTGCTCAGGCGTTGCCATCAGTCGTCAAAAAACAGTCGTCACCGAGAGTCGTCGTAAACAAATCTTCGTGAGAAGAATCGTAACACACGTACAGTTACAAGTGCGTTGTAAATGCATATTCTACAGTGAATTGTAAATTCTTCGTGTATTTTTACTATAATATTTAAATATATGTATATAATATAAAGCTAAGCCAGTTAGCCAATGTAGTGTGTGGCTTTCTGGAAACTGATACTTAATAGGCTCTAAGGCAGAATATTGCCAAGATTGGTTTGTATGTTTTTTCTCTATATAAATAAATACCAGTACCCAAAATATTTTGTTATTCTTGTCACACTTAAGCATAGACTTATGTCTCCAGAAAAATCTATACATAATAACCAATACCCAGAATAGTTTACGATTCATGTTACACTTAAGCATAGATTAGTTTCTATTTAATTTTTAGAAGTGTTTGTGCTAAATATATTATCTCCAAGCGAGATTGAAATATCAATACCCTATACAGTAGTGTAGTTACCCGAAAAATTTGTATATAAATACCAAATAAAGAACAATGGTAAACACTTCCCATAACACTGAATGCCCGAATTGTGGTAAATTCATATACAAAACAAATTTGTCAAGACATCGGACAATATGTAGCGGTCAACCGAAAAATCCTATATTACCAACCCAACCCTGTCCGTATTGTGGAAGTTCCATTATAATACCAAATCTGAACAGACATAAGAAGAGTTGCGAATCTCAAACATCAACCAGTAAGACTAATCCTAGAAAACGAAAAGCAGATATAACTCCAACTGACTACCCTGTATCGAAACTAACCACTGTAGATCTTCGACCACACCTAGTGCTACGGCTTTTGGTGGTCGACTCAATGATCACTCCTTCAAATTGAAGCCACGCTGTGATATCAACAATTTATTGAAGAACATAAAATCTTTCATAATAGAACTCCTGAAAAATAAATTTAAAAATAAATCTATTGAGTTCTATCTTCTGAATATGAGAAACCCGATGAAACACGTGATATACAACGCCATCTTTCCAAGACTCAGACTCTATATTTGAGTGATATTGATAATTTGAAACAAATCTATGCCCAGCGTATGGATACACTGCTCACGAGCAATTCGAGGCCAAAGGATCTGATAGGAAATTGTGCGGGAGTCCACACAAACTGGAACTGAAAATAAGACAATTCTCACCCATCATTGATTCTACCCATATTCCTCTTCCATTGGATATTCAAAATAAAAAGCAGTGTTCAATATAAAAAGTAATCAAGATAACAAGTATTCTGTGGCGTGTCTTCGCGAAACTTCACCCAGTTCATTGGACAAATAATCCAGAGGGAGTTCATCATTATAAGCAGTATCAGGCAGAGTTTGAGCGTCCTATGTCGGGTATATATATAACAATATATGAAAATCGGGTACGAGAATCCCTGACAATCAATGCGTATGCTTATACACAGAATAATCTTGTATATCCTCTAAGAATAAGCGCCAACGATGATGATAATGCAACTGTCATCAATTTATTTCTTTCAGATAAGAAGAAATTCCATTACTGTCTTATTCGCAATCTCTCTCGTCTGGTTAGAAACCAAGTAACTAAATATCGCGGGGAAATCAAAATTTGTCATAGATGTTTGACATTTGATAATCGTGTTCAAAACTTGTATGTCAATTTCAATAATCAAGAAATAGCTAACCAGAAACTTGAAGAGCACAAACAATGTTGTGATGAAAACAAGCCTGTGCGTATGATTATGCCTAAACCACGAGAGGTCTAGAAATTTAAACAACATAAGGCCCTGTTGAAGCATCCAGCTATAATAATAATAATAATAATAATAGATTTTCAGACATTTCTCAACAATTCTAATCCTGAAATCTCTTCGAATACACTCTATCAGCTCCATGAGGTCTGTTGTTATGGATCCATAGTTGTATGGCGTAATTCATCAAAACCCAGTGAGCCTTATGTTTACCGAGGACCCCATGCCGTCAAACACTTTTTCCAGAAAATAAAGAAATAGGTGACGAAAACTGGTAGTGTATTATTGGTGTCGAAACCAAGAGTCCCATTATCTGATGCCGAAGAGCGATCATATGATGCTACTAAGAACTGGCTACAGTGCAAATCATATTTTACAGATAAAGATAAGAAAATTCATAACCATGACAATTTCACGGGGGAAAATTTGGGGCCCTTATGCAATATTTGCAATCTCAAAATACAGAGAAACAAATTTGTATAAATCAAGGTTTTAAGTATTTGCTCATAGAAATAAACAATTTTAGTAAATATGCTTGGGCTGTTCCTCGGAAAGCTAAAACAGGGGCTTGTGTTACCGAGGCCTTTGAGTCTATTTTCGAGCAAGTCAGAATACCACGTCACTTACAGACAGAGGAAATGAATTTTACAATTCCATATTCACCAAAATAATGGACCAGTATAAAATTGGGCATTGTTCCACATACAGTGATTTGAAAACCAGAGTAATTGAGCCATTCAACAGGACACTAAAAATCATATGTGGAAGCAGTTCAGTTTACTGGGTAACTATAGGTGGGTAACAATTTTATCTGCTCTTGTTCATAATTACAATAACTCCATACATAGAACCATACATTTGAAGCCTGCTGAGGTGACGAGATGCAATCTGACGAGATGCAATTCATTTCCACTGTTTACTGTATAACGATAAAATCTTGCTAATTATCAGGTAAATCAATTAATCGTCGTAATAAGCAATAACATGTATTGGATGGTGGCTGTACACCGAGAGTTGGACGGCGGAGCGCGGAGGACTAGCCTGTTTCCCGAGAGAAGAGGCCGATCCTCGGGCTAAAAAAACATAAAATACAACTTTAGTACCAATGATCAGATTCACCTGAAATTAAAGACGGCGCAGCAGCAGATTATAATCGACAAAATCCCAAAAGCAGAATTTGATAGGAGATGAATTAAGCCAGATATGAAAGATTAAACAACGAGACTGGACAACAATAACTACAGACTCCCTGGCACTCTCTTTGGAACGAACGTGCAGGTTACAATGGGTCCCGGTCTTTGGGTAACCTCTCTTCGAGGTGCTTTTGTAGAAGGGTCAAAGAACTCCAAATACGCGGGCGAAGATAGCAGGACAAGAGGCTACGACTTGAGGACGATTTACCAACGCTTGGCAAGAGAGGGTACCGTAACGAACCTTTTGAATAGCAAATAAATAGACGAGCGGAGAAGCAGAAGACACAGTTTTACTCAGATTTTCTTCGACGTGTTATCGTGCACAATCTCTCGCGAACCAGCCGCGTAAAGTATCCGCTTCGTGTGTCGCACCGTTCCGTGTTGTGTTTATTTCGCACGTGGTTGTTTACTATCAAGATGGAGTAGATACAGCGAAAGGCCCCGCTAAGGGGGGCGTCCGACCCAGTTGCCACCCTTGAAGATGCGGAAATCCAATCTTATCGCCAGGAAACCATCTATTGACCACGCCGCCAAACATCCACGACTCCACCACGATGACTTCAATCCGAGCCGACAAAGGTAAGCCGTGAATGAAACGTGCAAATGGATAAGCTTCGTTCGCCCCGTCGTGACATCCAATGAACTCGCTTATTACGTAAAAAATCTCGAAGTGACATTGCTTATTACGGTGATTAAATTGTAACAACGATAATTTTAACATGTAAAACCGTACAGCTTTCATTTATTCATCTATCCAAAGTATTTAACATTCAGATCGTACGACGCTATAAATTGTCAATATAATTATATAACAGTGATCCTGGTTAACAGCAAAAAGTAACCATATAAAGATTAACATTCAATTACAACAACATAAAAGGAGTAGTGTTTTGTCGTACAGGTTAAGCTCCTACCGGAACATGGTTTTCCCAGAAAAGAAAAAGTAAATGTCAAATTAAGAACAGTTTAAATCAATGTAGCTAACTTTAAACATGCCGCCGAACTATTTTTGTACTTATTACTCATGTCTTTTGGATTGCCGAGATATGAATGCGTGAGTGAATGTATGAATGTTAGGGGCAATGATGTAATGTTTATGCATGTGCTCTTTTATAGAAATTACAGTATATATAGAACTAACCCTGTGGTGTGATTTGTTCTACCCTATGTAATCTCTTGGGCTCCGACTGATGGCACTTACCCTGGGACAAAAGGTAAATAGGTTATTAATGATTGCCTTTTGTTAATATGTTTAATTGTTTTTGTGGGTTTGACATTACCATTGTAATGTAGAACCAGAACGTCGTCAGGCACGATAAATAAGTAGCCGAGGCGTTACAACTGTCCCAAATATCAACCCACAACCAAGAAACGAAGTACAAAATAGAAGATCAAGTGAGTCAGCAAATTCAAACACTTTTTCGAGAAGGGCGTTACCAAAATTTGGAGCACAGAGTTGTTCCCTGTGGTTCGGTTAGAGAATTACCAGGAAATAGGCAAACGTATGTAATAAAAGACAATCACAATAAAATATTGAATGAGCGCAATAATACAAATCTAGTTTGTCTGTTTCGTCAGGACCAAATCAATCTTAAACATGTATATAATGACTATGTAGGAGGAGATTTAAACTACAATCAATTTTTGAAATTCTGCTCTACCTCCTGGAACAGAGATGATTTCGGATTTATTACAATCGACACGACTCGAAAACCAAACAATGCAAAATTCAGAAACAAAATCAACAATTTTATATATGTCGTGTCGATATGAGATACGTTGTGACGTCATAATAACTTCTAATCAAGATGCCAAAACATAAAATCGAAGACAATCTGATATTGCGCAACTATCTGACCAAAGGGTTTAAGGGCTGGAAATCCGAGAATCCAGTATACTATGAAGAGCACAAGCGTCAGGACAAACCAATTATTGATGACATCAGTGGTCTTGGTAGAGAAATTAAGGGTGTCACAGAATAAAATAAGAATTTCGTGAATGAGCTGGTGCCTCTTGCTGCTAGAAATTATGCAGCTTTTCATCCTACACCACTATCCAATATTCACACTCCTCTAGCACTCCAACAACCACCTAAGGCCATAGGAGAACCCACTTCGGAGAAAATCGAGTTGGGTCCCTTGGCGAGAGATTATCTGAGCACAGGGAAATTCGACAAAGATGTGGTGTTTGGAATGTATCCAACCATGGAGCCTAAGAAGGGAAAATCTAGAGTCACATTTAAAAGGGGCGATGTGAAAATCAATTTGAGTGGAAAAAATAGCTGATCCAGATCTCCCGGCAATGTGGGACTGTGGGAACTCATCACCAAGAAACAACCCAGAGATTATACATAGGAAGATTACCATTTCTAAGAAATGTTGGTACTGTCGGATGCTCTGTTGGAAAACAATGATGTCAATCAGAACCGAGTTAAATCTAGCAGTGGGGACAAATACAAGAATCCGATCAAACCTCTATAGAAACAACTCAAAACAGATAGTGGTATCAAACGCTACAAAACTCTACCCAAAGAGTTCGTATGGGTAGATGATGTTAGAAAACTCATGGATAGATTGTTGGTCATAGCAGGAGAAGAAAATGCTGACAACAGTAATTTCTATAATGAAAAAAAAGGCATTGTGGATATGGTCAGTGCCAAACTAGCCAATTTTATTGTAAATGACATTAAAGGCATAGGTTATTTATTTAAAATTATCAATACTTTACCCTCGACATTCTTGAATGGTCGGGGATAGGATAATGACATCATCAGCAAACTTCCTTTCGAGATGAACTTACCTGGTTACCAATACTGTGGTCCAGGGAGCAAACTATAACAGCGACTGGAGAGAGGAGACAGAGGAGTCAATCCTTTTAGATACAGCTTGTAAAGACCATGATATTGCCTACAATACTTACACTGATCTCGATGCTCATCATGAAGCTGATCAAAAATTGGAGCAAGCAGCATTTGTAAGGCTGATCAGCAGATGCACAATAATAGGATCGCTGTATGCAATGAAGAAATTGTTATCACTTTGGGTCAACATAAACTATCTACATTACAAGCACAACTGACGAATGGACTGTTCCTATCACAAAACTCCGTTACACACAGAGTAGAATTGGTACACTCGGTAAACTACTGGGTTTCGAGAACAACATCAAACTCGAGTCAGACCGGCCAAACACATACGTGGCAATATTCCTAAATTCTTGGCCAAAGAGACTCTGAATATCCATTGTAATGTAGCAGAAGTGATGATTACCAATTCCAATGGCAACATAGGCAGTCACAAACAAACTTGAATCATAGCAACTTTCAAACCGAATTCCGAGCTCATGGTACCGCTCGTCTACACACCCTCGTCACCAATCTATTTTCCAGTATGCTACAATCGCATAGACCACATAGAGTTGGTGGTAACCAATGAAAAGGGAGACGTAGTATATTTTGCTGGTGCCGCCAAACAGAAGTCTAAGTAGCTAACTAACTATCTCTCTACCTTCTTAAACCCGAAGGTTCATGGCTGCAGCAACACAGACTTTCCATCAGTCCCTATCCTGAGCAAGATCTATATACTCTTTTCCATCCCTACCGATTTCCTTTAGGTCTATCTGAACGTTATCCCTCCATCTTCGTCTTGGCTTTCCTACAGGTCTCTTACCATCAGGTTTCCCAACAAGAATCCTGTAAACTCCTCTTTTCTCTCCCATTCGTGCCACCTGACCTACCCACCTAAGTCTTCTTGATTTAATAATTCTAATAATATCTGGACATGAATACAAATTATGTACTTCTAAATTATGTAACCTTCTCCACTCACTTGTCTCCTCATCCCTTTTGGGTCCAAATATTTTCCTAAGGATCTTATTTTCAAATACTCTCAATGTATTTTCCTCTTTCAATGTAAGGTAGCAAGTTTCGCATCCATATAATAATACAGGCAAAATTATTGTTTTGTATATTTTAACTTTTAGTTTCTTAGATATTAAACGAGAAGACAAAAGTTTATGAAGAGAGAAGTAACATGCATTTCCTGAATTAAGCCTACTTTTTATTTCCTCTTTAATATAATTTTCATTTGTTAGTATTATTCCTAAGTACTTAAATTTGGAAACTGGTTGAAACCAGTTGTTATCAATAATTAGATTTTGATTATTACCTAACACTTGGTTTCGGCCTGTAAGCATGTATTTTGTTTTCTATATGCTAACTTCCAAACCTATCTCTTTAGCTGCTTGTAAAATATTTTAGCATTATTCATTGTATTTATATCATCCACTAATAAGTCTACATCATCTGCATATGCTAACAACTGAGTCACACAGTTTAATTTCAGTCCTTCGTTAGTTTCTTTTACCTTCCTAACAGCATATTCTAAGGCAAAATTGAAGAGCAATGGAGATAATGCATCTCCTTGTTTTAACCCATCATGATTTGTAAATTTGTCACACACATTAATACCCACACGAATTTTACGTTCTGTTTCACTGGTGCATACTTTTATCATATTAATAAGCTTCTTAGGTATTCCAAACTCGACTAATATATTATATAATTTATCTCTTTTGACCGAATCATATGCACTGCCAAAAGAGCAGTCGTAGAAATTAATATATAAAATAAATATCAACATGGAGCATATCGAGAGTTAGGAATTGCAGGCTTTCCCTCCAAATCGTCGCACTTTTGCCAATCTCAACGAACCAAACCGGAAGATTGAATATGACGTATATGTTGGAGACAGCTTCGTGCACCCATACAGGGCCGATCTGTAATCAAATTCGAAGTTGTAAAAAAATAGAGCAGCGAGGCGTTTCCCCCCGATGCAAACATAGATCTAGTAGATTGAAACCAGTTGAAACCAGAAAACACGGTTCCGTGGTAGATCGTGTAGACTATCCGGGCATCACTTCTACTGCCATAGCAACACTGAAATTATCCAAAATAGATGCGACCTATTACCAGGCAGAGGATTCGAAGCAGGAAAAAAAACCTGACAAAAAGCCACACAGTACTGTGTCCCATGAACCTATTACCGGGTTTCTTCTCCGACTACAAATACATCATATGGAAGGGAGGTTTGAGGGTCACTCTTCGCAGGGAAGACAACGACAACGACGCTCTGATGCGTTACAGTACCTTGAACGCAGACGTCACAGCACTACCCATCAGCCTACCCGAAGCAGCCAAGTGTATTATCAAGACCATGGAGCTGAGGATACCAGTAGTGAAATACGAGACTAATTATGCCCTCAAATACAAAGCAAATATTCTGAAAAATCCACAAGTGCCATCCCTTTTTTCACCTAGTAGTGTGTCCAGAAACCAACCTCTGGTGTGCAGGGCGAGGATAAAGTCTTTCCCTGATTACAAACTTTTATTGCTAAAGAACTATGCTAGATACAGATATGCGGTTTGTTGGAAATGATAGCTTAACTCATAAAAAAAGGTAAAGTGTTCCCCTGTGCATAGCACCACGTCATGAAGGCGTATAGGGGGTGTGGGGGTAACGCCCCACACTTTCTTGATCCGGTCGTGAGTGGGGGTGATGTGATCAGCATCACGCCCCTGACCGCCTTTACCCCCCAGGGTTTCCCCCAGGTACCCATGTTATTCGACGCTGGGTAGGCGCCGGGGCCGCTTCCACCATTAGAAAAGTTCCCGGATTTGAACCGGCCGGGGATCGAACCCGGGACCTTGAGCATGGTAGTCAGACGCGTTACCGACTGAGCCACCGCGGCCACCATACAGTTTTTTTTATCAGTACACTTCGACATGTGCTCCCTTTGTTGCGCTTAGAATATCTAGGCGATACTAAATATCTCTCCATGTCTTTGTCAACATTTCTTCCGTCACCGTCTTTATAGCATCCCGTATTCCTGTCTGAAGAGTTTGCATATCAGGAACTCGTGAACAAACACACTGTGTCCTTAACGTAACCCCATAAAAAGTCAAGAGGGGTTATGTCCGGCGAAAGTGGTGACCATGATATGGGACCGTCTCTACGAATCAGACAAAACAAAGAAATGGAAATAAAACTTGATGTATTGCACTACTTATTGCCATACGTTTTATTTGCCTATCTACTGTGGACGTTGAGGTGCAAATATTCATAATCATGGAAAGACTTTATGCTCACCCTGTATGATATGCCGGATTTAGAAATTGTGCTGTTCCAGACCGGGAGAGAAAACAATCACGAAAAAGATTCGATCAAATTTGGTAATTTGCAAAATCAAAAATGTCTATCTCAAAAATGGGCGCAATGAAATTATAATCTGGACATTGCGCAGAAAGACTATCTCAAATTATATGAAGCATACACCGCTTACAAGATAGTGACTGAAGGAAACATAGATGTACACTACGGTCTCAGCGAATTCAAGGCACACAGACCTATGTTTGTCATCAACACAACCAAAAGAAAACAAGTGGATAGGACTAATATCAAGATTGTGTGTGATTTCCATGAGCCCTTGCCTGACAACACTTTATGTACTGTTATTCTTATCGCAGAGAAAACTTTTGTTTATGATGTGAAAACCGAGCGAGTCACAGGACATTTTAGTTGCCGAGAATCTATTAATTTACTAAGCCACAACACTGCAGTCTGAGAACAATTTTAATACAGACACCCGGGAATCAATCTGTAGGCTCTTAATTTACTAGGCAACACTGCCATAATACTTACTTAAGAAGAAACTTACTTAAGGCAATTATTTTGACAAATCCAGTATGTGCTTATACAACAGAGTCCTTAATGCTTCGTCCTTTGCAACTATCTGTCTGCATAGGTACAATTCTACTGCAATGCGGCATGCCAACGGTCAATACAGCTGAATTTGTTAGTTGCTAAGAGACAAACAAATACGCCTATGGAAATATCATAACATGTTGAAAGCGCTTCATAATAAATATAAAATACATTTGTCATTTGTTTCTCTAACAGAGAGAAAAATCATATATAATTACGGCGTTTCTGTGAACAAATTATCGCTGTGACAGATCTCCCCATCTAATATTTATACCATAGCATATAAGCCAGTGCCACTGTTCTAGTTTATTCGCCGGCCTTCGTGCATCACGCTAGGCACGTGCAGTTATTGTGAGTTAGTTTTATCCAGTGATATGTTGAGTATCTCTGGCTACATAGAGCTGAAATAAATTGTTTTATTCAGGAGAATAATTATTATTTTCATTTATTATATTTTACTTCGCATTTTGTGTTTCTTGGCTAATCCCAACGATGAGGATGAATAATGAAATAATAAAAATTGGCGAACAGACATTCACATACAACCATGCCCGAGCGAGATTCGTACCCAAGACCCTAGACGTCGCAGCCCAATATGCTAACAACCCAGCTACAGGGTTCGGCAGATGCAATGCCAAGCAATATATATATATATATATATATATATATATATATATATATATATATATATACAGCCAATAAACAGTGGTCTCGTGACCAGGGCGAGGCATTCCCGAACGTGCTCAATTCCTAAAATTTCTGCCAGGGGCATGACGTGACCCCAATTCCTGCACGAGCTCAGCCAATCAACAGGGACGTGACGTGACCCCGATTCCTGCACCAGCTCAGCCAATTCAACAGGGACGTGACGTGACCCCAATTCCTGGACCAGCTCAGCCAATCAACAGGGGTCATGTGACCCCTGGGCAGGGCTCATCAACATACTACTAGGAATTTAGAGCTCGTAGCATGATGGACAATTTGTTACACTTACAGATTAGCTAAATCCACAGATGATATGAAAATATAGCTTAATTTTACTAAAAATAGGCCCTAGTATCAATCGACCTTGGCCAAGGTCGGACAGTGAAACGATCAACTCTACTACTTCTTCAATTCTTCTATTACCCTAACATAGACATACTATATCTTGAGCGAAAGACACCCTTTAGACCTTTCTAACGCCGTCGGAATGACATCTATAGGCGTCCTGATTGCCGAAATATTGAAAATAAAGTTAACAAGATTTTGATTAAAACTGACAAAATCGCACAGTTTGCACCACTGCAATTGTGGAAATACAAAATATATAGATCTACAACTTTGTACATTTTCCTACCCCAGATGGCCCTTCCAGCATGCGAAACTTCAAATGAGTCGAAAAATGTGAGTTTGAGGACCATGTTGATTTGACTTTTTTCTAAAATACAAAATCAGCAAAACAACATTCTACTTTAAACTGAAAAAAACTTCAGTAATTTCGAACTGAAGAATGATATACATTTCCAGTGCAACATAACACATCCAATTCACTGACGTAGCTCCTGCAATGATCATTTTGGTTCTTCATCTTCGCCTACGTAATTTATTTTTTTAAATCGATATTTCACTCTAACGTGATCTTTTCAACCTTTCAAACTTTGCAAAAATAAACATGAGAACTAAAATTATACCACACTGCTCGTCCATGTCACCTGAATGCTGAGATACATTCTTGTACACTCACATGATTTTGTAGTAAAGGAATTATTGTCCTTCAAACTATCCCGTTTCACATAAGGATTTCCCTTTGTTGAGGATTAAACCAATTGTTTGGTTCTGTTGTCAAAACCTAGTTGTAAAACGCCAATAAATTAAATTTATGTTCATCATACTAACATAACTAATCATTATATTTGTCTATGTTAATATAAGGCTTTTCAATTTTCCTAATATTATGAGAACACTAATTATAGTTTCATGATATCGGTTGCATTTCAAATGTCCTTAAACACTTTAGAATATTTGACGTATATTATGAACAGGAGGATTTGTTTGTTTAGAAATACTATACGTAAAACGGGAATGTATTATCATTATAATGAGGTTCCAATTAAAGTCATTAACATTCTGTTTCTTGTAGTTTGTAGTTTAACAACGAAGAATTACGTTTTGAATATTTTAGCTTTTCCATTTCGAGTAAATTGTCCATCACTATATTTATTTCCTGTTTTACGCAATCAGAGCTTCAAGAATTGAACCAAAGCGCCAAACAGACTCAAGAGCGGATTAAAGGGGGGAGGTTCCCCATACGAAACCCTTGAGGAGGCGTCGTGGGCGATTTCCACCGAGAACCAGTTTCATTTTTTCGTATATTGATAAATAATTCACACCGTTGGAATGAAATGTAACACACATAGTGCCAATTACGAAACATACAAGAGCGGAATAAACATGACGGAGGCATCTTTGAAGAGGCAGGGTGGGTGGGGCGACAAACCCTCAAGAGCCTTACTTATTTCTTGAATGGTATGTGCATTTGAAATGAAATATAGCAAATGTTGTAGCATTTTACGAAGAACTACAGTTATGGGAGAGGAGGAAGCTTAAAGACGAGTCAACGAGTGACTAAAATAGGGGTGACGGATGATAAGGGGGCGACGAAAGATAAGAAACGAGAAAACATAACGGCGACAAATAATGAAAAGCGATGAAAGATAGGGAGCGATGAATCATAATGAAAGATAATGGCGACGAATGATAAGAAGGTGAGAGACGGACAAATGATAGGAAGCGACGAAAGATAGGATACAACGAGAGACTGCAGGGAACAATGATAAGACTGACGAAGGATGGGGCGAATAAAGTTTATACGGCGACGAAAGTTAGTAGTCGACGAGAGGCAGGGGGGCGAACAAAGATAAGTACGGAAAGTATGAAAGAGAGGAGTTCACGAGAGATTTTAGGGCAACGTTGGACAGCGGGCGATCAAGAGAAGAATTGCGAAGAATGAGGACTACGAAGGTTTAGAGGGCGACGAAAGATAGGAGGCGTCGAGAAACAGGGGGCGAACAAAGATAAGAATAACGAATGATGGAGGCGACGAGACACAGAGGGCGAACAAAGATAAGGATGACGAAGGATAAGAGGGTGACCAGAGATAAGCACGAAATGAACTTAAGGTGAAGGACTAGTATAATATTACTATGGTGGATCAAAGGATTCGTAAGGTGACCATCTCTTACCAGAATATCTAGAAAATATTCCCGCTATCTCCGCCTTCTATCTCATTTTCTCCAAGCTCAGTCACTGTGGAAATGTCGTAGCCAGTGAGGAAGAGCAGTTGGCATATTACCCATGGGCGTATTTAAGGGGGGGGGGGTTACCGGGTCCAACCACCCCCTTCTTGGTTCAGTAAATTTACCAGATTACCTGTTGTATCCGCTATGCCCAGAGACTTGTTCCTAAAACTTTCTTCAGATTTATTTTGTTCTCATAAATTACAAGCGTATTGAACGTTATACGGATGGGAAAGAAATTAATTCCACACACCAGATGGGACTTCAAAGCAAATGTCTGCTATTTCCTTCGGAATGTCTCTGGAAAATACTCAGAAAACTCCTGATATTTCACAAATTCTATAATGCCACATGTAATAATTTCTGCCCGAAGCAGCTGCTTGTGAATTTATAGCGCGAACATTATATTTTCATTAGAAGTTCCCGATATGGTTTGTTACCATTCAAGATTTAAGTATTCCTCAGGTTCTAAGTTTTTGATAATTTGAAATTTCTTAACTGTTTGATAATCACGAAAGTCGAAAAACCATTTTCCAAACTCTACATAGGAACGGAACACTTGTCCCTATTGGAGATTCTAACTGCATCTGGATTAGCTTCAGCTATTAATACTTCTACTCTCTCTGGGTTGAGTTGGTGTGGATTTAGAAATAAAAATAGTTAGTGAAGAATATGATGGTGCTGATGAAATGGTTGGTAGATTTAAATGGGGTAAGATAGATGGTAATTTCAGAGAAGTGTCTAAAAGCAATTTTTGTACATTGTTCAGCACATATTTTAACCCTGGCTATTGCCCATTTCTGTGGAATTTCTGCGATATTGAGAATTTCAAATCAGTTATAGTTTTTTTCCCCTCGAGTCTTCTCAAAGAAGCAGTCCCCCGTGGTTAGTATATCGTGGGTACCGGGTTCGAATCCCGGAATAGCCATGGGTGTTTGTGGGTGTCTATTGATCAATTTCATCATGTCATCACTCATCTCGATCTTCGTATAGCCAAAAGTGGCACAAAAAGCGAAGTAAAATAATGCAAATAAATCAATCAATCTTCTCAAAGTAATTTGGTTGTAAAAATTGTAGTGCAAGATAGCTAGGGAAGTTCTGTAACATTCTCAAGTTGTTCGACACAAGATGGACATTAAAGTATAAATACTCAGTAGGGCGACTTCTAAAATCTTATACACTAATAGTAGAGGCTTTACTGTTGTCCATATTTGGACCATTTTGTAGTAAAAATGAACTAGAGTCAACACATTGAAAAATTGCCACAACATATTCCAATATTAAATGACCGTTCCTCATTAATTGGAACAGTGTGTCAAAATGTGTTGGTCATCTTGGCTACACTGCCAGTTTCATCTTCAACACCCGAGAGGATGTGTTCAACATTAAGGAGGTTGAAATAATGTCCTCGCAATTCAACAGGAGATCTTCGACTAATGGACACTGCACTGTTAAGTCTGCATACGAATATTAAAATAACACTCATTATGTTATTTTCAATTTTGTAACAAGGAGGAAAATACTAATTCTAACATTGTAATTTATTTTTAAAGAGAAGCTGGGATTAGCTTTATCAAAACCATTTTCTGCTTATTTTATGTTGAAAAGTTAGAAGTTCGTAGATAGACTTCATTTAATAAATGTGTGACTTTTCATGTGGTGACAGAGTGGGTTTTGATAGCCAGATCAAACCTAGGAAGGCTATACGTACAGGATTTTCAGGGAAAATCCCGGAATAGCATCATTTGTGCCAATGTTCCGAATAGTTTCTTCGGGATGCACAAATGTCCCGGAATCAGGTGGTAAAGAAGAAATGATTAAGACTATACTTTCCTCAACTTTGTTTATAATTACCTAGGTAAATGCGTGGACGTAATTTTAAAATGCTCATTTTATACAATATAACTCTACATTGAATCACTCCCTCTCTTAAACACAAAAGTTACCGAGATACAGACGTCTGCTAGCAGTGCTGAATTTCAGTTACGATTCTCTTTCATTGTATAGTAACCTGCTTACTATAAAGAGTCAGTGCTTGAGTGCCTATCTGTTCACTCCACAGTTTGAAAATAAAGTTCCCACACAATGTATGATGTAAATGACAATTATGTTGTACATACATACAACTTTATCGGGTCCAGCCCCCCGCCCTGCGCTCCCAAACAAGCTACCGGTCAGTAGTGTCCCAAATTTTCACTTATGAAATGTAGGAACCCCAATTGAACCAAAAGTTGAACCCCCCTTACGTGAGCTATATATACGCCCATGCATATACCCCAAGCGCAACTAGGGTGACAATGAAGAAAATTAGGCGAACTACAACTATAAATATTGGTAGCTTTCTTCAAGGGAGGATGAAAGGCTGGAGGGGCGAACATCCTCCTCCTGTGACCTTCTTTGCAGCTTTTTTTTTAGTTATTGATACATTTGCAAAGTTGGGATGAAATACATAACTTATTGTGGCATTTCATGACATAACCGAATAGGTTTATAAGTTAGCAACCATGGGAGGTAACAAAAACAG
The DNA here is from genome assembly GCF_977018435.1 of Lepisma saccharinum. Lineage (NCBI taxonomy): Eukaryota > Metazoa > Arthropoda > Insecta > Zygentoma > Lepismatidae > Lepisma > Lepisma saccharinum. Next base: position 389,120 of record NW_028143009.1, on the reverse strand, counting down.
TGCTTGTCTTGCCTGTTGGGACAAGACATATGTTAAGTTACTTCAATGTTCCCAACAGTCACATGTATTGCAAAGAAAAATAAATTGATGTGATCTTTGAGACATCTGTTATAGTCTTTATTTTATTGAAGTTAAACAACTTACAATGGTTGGTGTCCTCAGCAAACGTTGTAACATTTTATACTATGCTATATAAACGAAGATGCAAAAGTAAAGTAAAGTGCTCCCCTGTGCATAGCACCACGCCATGAAGGCGTACATTGATGCAAGCTGTGTATCAATCTCTGGGACCGCGGACCCCCAGCCAGTTGTTTCTCTTTTTCTTTTTTTTTTCTTTATTTTAATGAATATTCCTTTCTACTTTTGAGTCACAGTCAAATGAAGATGAAATTGGAGAAAACTATAAAATGTCCCTTCCTACTTATTAAGTAACATATGCTTGTAATAAACCTACGTTAACAGGAGGCCGCAAGCGGGCATTTAAAAAAATCGTTTCCGTTTCCTTGTCCGCAGGTCTTCCTTGATTTATCAGAAAACGTACTTCAAACGTTAGTTCTAATCTCGAACGTCCAATACCTTCAGACACTATCAAAAAGAAGACATCACAAACAGTAGCGTGCCTAGTATTTTCGAAAGGGGGTGTACGTTCATTATAGAAATGCAGGGACAAAGGGGAACTTATGACTCCCATCAACCCCTTTTGGCATCTCACTGATCACAAAACTGAAGACCATTCGCGATGTCACTACTTTCCCCTGGAACACGGCTATTATTATTCTTTTCCGGATATCTTTAAGGCTTAATTCAATTTCCTGTGGTTACCCGTAATTGTGGCCTCAGCAGAAACTGAATTACGAAACTTTACCGAATAAAATATTATCTACAGAAGAGTGCTCTTCAGCAAAGATAAACATATTCGTTTTGAATAATGAGCTCAGGCAAACGGAACGGCTAAACATTGAACATGCTATGAACTTTTTTGATTACAAAAACAGATTTTCGTTGTGTATGAATTTTCATGAAGTTTAGAATAAAATTCATGTTATTTAATGACTTCTCCTCGTACATTTTTCAATTTCCTTACCTGATATTAAAAGTGATAAATTTTAGATATTTGTCCCCGACCCTGTGGCCGAGTGGTTAGCACATCGCGTTGCGACGCCAAGGGTCCCGGGTTCGAATCCCGGTCGGGTTTGGTTGTTTGTGAATTTCCATTCATCAATTTCATCATTTCATCACTCATCCCCATCTTCGCAAATTAGCCAAGAGGCACAAAACGCAAAGAAAATAAACTAAATCAATCAATCAATCAATCAATCATGATATTTGTACTCCAAACATCATAAAATAGAAAAATGCGAAGACCAGTCAGCATAAAGTTGTGGTTTTAACATGGAAGTCACGAATTTTAGCAAATTTCACACACATTACAATACAAAAAAAAAATCCATAAGAACCCATTGCCGTCCAATTTGATGTCTTCAAAACATATATTTTAAAAAAATATATTTTTGAAAATTTGAAAAATCATTTTTAATTAATGAAAATATAATTTTTAAGTTTTTTAAAAATTATAAAAGTCAAATACCACACTCACGTTGTATTTCAAATTGAAGCTAATTAAAGCAGAAGAGAATAACACCAATTTTAACTCTCTAGGTCAAATCGATAATCTACAGGTGTTTAAAGATTTCAAAATGTCGTCAAATCTTGGAATTTTGCATTATTGAAAGTAAATAACTTAGAGCCGAAAATATCTGAAGTTTGGCCGTTTTTGTACTCTTGATAGGTAGAATGTATAAACAAAAAATCTAAAAAATCTGATTCCTTAAGGTTCAAAAGTAATAATTTTTGTCGGTTGATTTGACATGGAATGACCTTTCAATGATAACTGAATCGTGTAGCGACAGCTTAATTAAGCAAAAATGTTACATTTAGTTTAACTAGGATGATATGTTCAAACAAATCTATTGCATAAAGTTCAGATTACTTGCTTCAAAGTATAAGGGCCCGAAGCATAGAGTCCATCTGATAATTTGCTTATTCTTGTCATTATACAGAGTCGCGATGAACACATTGGTAGGGCGTCTGCCATGATGGACATTCTGGTTCGATTCCCTGGGTAACTGAGCTCAGGTGAGGAATTTTCCAAAACTATTCTGAAATGAAGCGGCTCTTAGGCTCACCTAGCCCCTGTGTAGCTGGTAAAAAATGAAGTCGATCGGAGCGTGGTGCTGCTAACATCACCTCCATTAAGTGTCCATTCATCAATTTCATCATATCATCACTCATCCCATTTTTGCAAATCAGCCAAAAGTGGCACTCAAAGCGAGGTAAAGCAAATCAATCATGATGTGTGTGTGTGTGTATTGTGTTCTTGTATATATATATATATATATATATATATATATATATATTAACTAACTAACTCCCTAGCCTTCTTAAACCCGAAGGTTCATGGCTGCAGCAACACAGGACTTCCATCTTTCTCTATCTTGAGCAAGTTCCATATACTCTTTTCCATCCCTACCGATTTCCCTTAGGTCCATCTCAACGTTGTCCCTCCATCTTCGTCTTGGCCTTCCTACAGGAGTAGTACAGTAAATGTATCTTTGACTGCAACCCTGATTTTTGACCCCTAAGAAAATCGCACCAAAACCTCAAAAACTAACTTTCTCTCCACGTTCCGCGCCTCATTTATTGCGCTGACGATGTTTCACAGCGCAGAAAAGCCGGTACGAGAAAAAACACTTTCTCATCCTTGAAGTACGAATGCACCTTATCGTAATTTTTTTCTAAGTCCGGGCCAATGTTTATATATCGTGACCTTTGTAAACCTCTCGGGAAACGATGTGATATTTCTGCCACACACTCAAACACACACACACACATGCGCGTGCCTCTCATTATTTCCGTATTGTGACGCAAGCAAACAAACAAAATAATAATTGTTTTTTTTTTTAGGATTCCTGGCCCCTATAACCCCGCCAGGGTGCGTGGTGGCGAAATCGTCACGAGTTTGGATTTGTATTGCGAATGTTGCCAGAAATTTAATCAACGTTGTTCGTTCTCGATGCTGGAATCTTATGTAGATTACTCCATGAAAAACAAATTGATAATCTTGTGCGAAGCTCCCAAAGCGCGTTCACGCAATTTTTTTGATGTTTGCGTGGATAGCTACGCTCGGTCGAACGAACCTTTCAACCCCGATACAGAAATTGTGTTCTATCGCTCAGCGCAACGTTTTTTTCATCACGGACCAAACGCTTTCGAACGATCCGGATTTTCTACTAAACGTTCGAGAACGAATTCCGAAATAACAAGAATGTCGCTCGAGAGTGGGGGAGAGAAAAATTGAAATCGATTTTCGATTCGATGAGAGCATCGACCCAGACATTAACCATTCCGGGGCTTGCACGGCAAGAACCCGAAATTTCGTCCAAGATGCAGTTGTTTTCACGCAACGTGCGAAGCATCTTGCAACCGTTTCCGAAACTATCGTCGTTGAACGACGCAACTTTGGCGGCGATATGCGATGATGCGGAAATCGAACGTTCGTGGCTTCGAAACATCACTCGCTTTTTCTGCTCCGAACCTGCATACTGGAACGATTCGCAGTTTCGCTCGCAAGCTTTTTGTCTTTCTTGCAGGCGTGTGTGCTCGATTGGAGAACAATGTTATTTTTTCGAGGGAACTAAAATCGCAAGAAATAATCGTCTCGCCCGCACTGCCCATGCTTCCTGTTTCGGCAACCCCTCCGCCCCAACAACGGCAACTCCCCGAACCTATTCAGTTCGCATCCTCTTCCACCCGAAGCGAATCTATTTTTTCCGCCTCCACGGTCATGAACGAAGAATCCACATCCCCGATAATGATAGAATCAGAGGAGGCGGCGGAAGCGAGCACAATATCCGCTTTGGAAGATCACCTATCCACATTATGCTCGACCAAAAAAAAAAGCTGCATTGCTGCATGTCGAATTTTCTAACCTTTTCGCGTACTGGTACCACGAATTATTTTTATGGAATCATAAGCACGAAACCGGTGGATGCCTCGTTTCAAGCATGGTTGAGTTTTGTGCTGGTTCTCGCAGAGCGGGGCCACCCGTTTCATGCAATTAGTTTGACCAAACCCTTTTGGATCGAAACAAAAAAAAACGCTCGTCAACTTGCTGTTCTGGATTTTAAAACCACACCACCCTGACGGGCGTGGAAGAGGCCGAGGAAAAATGATCGAATACCATGACAACATGCATGGGTGGAACTGTCAACGGGGGTACTTACCCGTTCATTGCCATTTGTCCCCAGGATATTGTGCGCATCAAAAAAGTATTTTGTTGAAAAAAAAAGTATAGCATTGTTCGTTGTACCAGGGCAACACACACACGCATGAGTGAATCGGTCAACGGAGTTCATTGCTAGGACATTTGCTTATTGTGTTTTAACCAGGAGGTCGCGTGGGTGGGGGGTCCTATATAACGCACCAGTTTCTCCTTTTTGTACATCATTATCATAGTGAACGTCAATCGCGGCAGTTCAGTATCCTTAATTGTTTGTCTGGCAGTATACATATATATCATCGTGAAAGTTTTAGTGAGCTACAAGTTTTTTTTGAAGTCTCTCTATCTCTCTTGAAAGGTAAGTTCTTTTCAAGTGTGTTTTATTTTGTTTTCACGATATATATTTATTTTGTTTTGCGTCTGACACACACACACACACACACATATTCAGAGGAGTCATAAAAATTTACACACACCTCCTACAACAGTGCACACACTGTTCGTGTCTAATATATATATATATATATATATATATATATGCACTTGTGGAAGGAAAAATGTCTAGCACTTTTTTTATCTATTTTTTTCCTTCTGTTTCAGTGTGCTTCACCCCCCAAAAATTTCACGTATACAAATAACAGAAAAAAATGGAACCGCAACCAGGTCCCTCCGGTCTTTGCGGGGAAAAAATGGCATGTCCCAACTGTGAGAAGTTGATTTCCAAATCGAACATCTCGAAGCATTTGAAAAAATGTCGTCTACCGGAACATGATGTCCCCCCGGCAGAGAAATCTCGCATTGATGCGCATGAAGGCGGTGCTTTGAATAAAAGTGCACGCATCATGACGTATAAGTCTGGAAGTGACGAAAAGTGTGATTCGAGCACGTTCCTCGACAATGTGAAATCTCTGGTAATTGATAAATTACGGGATTGCCTCGTTAATGTTGCAGTTAAAATTCATCTCGTCTTGACCCTGCTGTATGAGAAAGTTGTCTCGTCCGAGACAAGCACTTTCAGCTTTTACGTAGGATGCAAAGGCTTACATGAGGGCAATCACGACGATCTTGACGAAAATGTAACACGGCTATTTGAGCATCTGGGACAAAAACAAGAAGATTTTGAAGCTCGTGGGAGTGGATGGAGTCTTTGGGGTCGCAGCCACATGTTACAGCTTCGAGTGTGCAATTTCAAACCCTTACGCAGCGCTCAAAAAAAAAGCAAAATGCAGTGTTAAACATACGTAGAAAGTAAAGATCAGAAGAGTTTCTTATGGTCTGTTATCGCCGCATTACACCCATCTAATAATGTTAACCCCGAACGTCTGTCTAATTACGCCCGACACGAGCGAAAATTTAAGAATGTGATGAGAGGAATTTCCTATCCTGTGCCCCTGAATAAGATCAATCAATTTTTAAAAAACTATAGGGAGGAAAAAAGAGAAGATCTCGATATTTCTGTGTTTGGGGTTGACGATTGCGGCAACATTTGTGTGTTAAGACCTGCGAGAAGCCAGAATAATGTAATTCGACTCTTGCTTGTAGATGGTCGTTACAGTTTCATACGGAATTTTTCTCGATTACTCGGAAGACAGATGAGCAAGCATTGCGATAAGATTGAAATTTGCGATCGGTGTTTGAGAATTTTTCGCGTGGGAAAGAAGATGAAAGAACAGCACAAGTGTTTTGGCTCCGTGAATGCAGAACCCGAATATGTCATGCCGGAACCCGGAACCAAGATGAAATTTCAGAAACACCAGGCTCTTCTCCACCATCCCGTCGTCCTTTATGCCGACTTTGAAAGCTTCCAAGTCCCCATGACGTCTTGCAACCCTGATCCCTCTACCTCAAGCACAATGCAAATTTTTCACCATGAGCCTTGCAGTTTCTCCATCTACGGAGAAAAATTAAATGATGTAATCTTGTATTGCGGACCCGATGCGGCAAAAAAAATTGTTAAGAAGATAGCGGAATGCGCAAGAGAACTTGCACCCAGCCTGAGAGGCTCTTACGTTTCTCCACCTGCTCTGACAACGGAACAACAACTCAGAAATGACACGGCGACAAGATGCGCGGAGTGTAACCAGGCTTTCACCCCCGAAAATCACAAGGTCGTACACCACAACCATCAGAATGGATTATTCCTGAACACCATCTGTAATTCGTGCAATTTTAAAATTAAGGAGTCGCATTCTGTTGCCGTGTGTCTGCATTACACGGAAAAATATGATACGCATCCTTTCATCAAAGAGTTGTACAATATCACGACTCGAATCAGCATCATCCCTAGAACGAGCGAGAAGTATATTGCAGTAAGAGTGTGGATCCCTCTCGAAGAAGGAGGAAGTGTGGAAGTTAGAATCCTGGACTCTTACAACTTCCTTTCCTCCAGCCTCGCCACCCTTGCATCTCAACTTGGCGACGAAGATCTTGTGGCCACCAAGCAAATGTTTTCGGGGGATGAGAATTTGAATCTGTTGCGTCGCAAGGGCGTCTACCCCTACGAGTACGTCAACGATTTCAACAAATTTGACAAGACGGAACTTGCACCCCGGGAGGCATTTTATTCTCATCTCACGGAGGACGTCTGTTCCGAAGAGGACTACGAACACGCTTGTAGTGTGTGGACGGCTTTCAATTGCCAAACTTTTCGCGACTATCACGATCTCTATCTCAAATTAGACGTGACACTTCTCATGGACATTTTCGAGTCGTTTCGCAAGAGATCCATCTCGATCTACAAATTGGATCCTGCGTATTTCTTCACGACGCCGGGATTGACTTGGGAATCTATGATGAAATACACCAACGTGGAACTGGGGCTCATTGCAGAGAAAGAACAGTATGCCTTCATGGAGAGTGCGATACGCCGTGGCATCGTCCAATGCCCCCGACGCCATGCTCTCGCAAACAATCCTCATACGCCTGGTTACGATGCATCGAAGCTCAACACCTACATTGTCTACTGGGATGTCAACAACTTGTATGGGCATTCCGTGTCCCAGTGTCTTCCCATCAGCGACTATCAATGGATGACCGAAGAGGAACTCTCCTCCGAGGATTTTCTCAACTGGAGCGAAAATAACGAATGGGGCTGTTTCTTGGAAGTGGATCTCGATTATCCCGAAACGCTTCACGAGATACATCACGGATTGGCCCTGGCCCCCACCAAAGAGAAGCCACCTGGAGGATCGGAGCCAAAACTGATACTAAGCGTGGAGAACAAGCGGAATTACGTTCTGCACTACCGACTCCTCCAATTCTACGTGAGACACGGCTTGCAGCTGAAGAAAGTACATCGAGGATTGAAGTTCCGACAGAGCAAGTGGCTCGAACCCTACATAGCCGAGAACACGCAACGCAGAGCGCAATCAACTTCGCCTGCAGACAAGGATCTGTTCAAACTATTCAACAACGCCATCTACGGCAAGACGATGGAGAACGTGCGCAATTACATCGACGCAACGTTGGTCACGGACGAAAAAAAATTCGAGAAGATTGTCGCGTCCCCCTACTTCAAAAACTTCACCATTTTCGACGAGAATCTGATATTCGTCGAGAAGAACAAGAAGGAAGTGATGCTCAACAATCCGATTGCCATAGGTGCCACTGTCCTTGAACTCTCTAAATTGCACATGTACCAATCCTACTACGATCAGTTTCAAACCTTTTATGGAGATAACATTGAAATATGTTACATTGACACGGATAGCTTCGTTTTTCTAATCCAAACACGAAGCCTCGAACATGATCTGAGTTCGATGAAGCATCTTTTTGATTTTAGCAACTTACCATCAGGCCATCACTTGCATTCGACAGAAAATAAAATGACGATTGGAAAATACAAAGATGAAGTTGGCGGGAAGTACATCAGCGAATTTGCGGGGCTTCGTGCCAAAATGTACTGCGTCAAGATTGCAGAAGAAAAAGAGATCAAGAAAGCGAAGGGTTTGGGAAAAATAAGTACCAGTAAATTTAGCATGAAAGACTACAAAGAATGCCTGTTTCAAGGTAAAAGAAAACTTAGCACCGATCATTGCATTGCGAATAAATTACACGAATTGTACACGACGCGCGTAACCAAGGTAGCACTGGATGCCAGAGACAACAAGTTACGTGTTCTCGATTGTCAAATCCACACGAGAGAGTGGGGCCACTGCAATGGAAGCGACCAATGTGACGTGTGTTAACTGTAACCCCATAGCCATGAAGTCCGCTGTCTTTTGCCATTCTCCAAAAACATACGGAGGAAAAGAGGAAGCCCTCAGGCGATGAAAAGTTGGAAGTCGTTATTATGCTGTTAAGCTCGCTCTAAACGAGGCTCATTAAATTCAACTCTTACTTTATTTCTTCTTCATCGTGATCTAATGACATAATAACATGTTCGAATATTTTCGAATTGCATCGCTGCAGATAAAATCTTCTCTTTTCTTTTATTCGATCTACAAGGGCCACACCATAGAATTTTTTTTTAAAATAACTACCAAGGGACAATGAATCTTTTTGGCTTCCGAAAGCAAACCAATATGGAAATTGTACACCGCACGACAAAACCAAATTCCGTGTTAACTAAACTCAACGGTCAACTGATCGTTCATCTCAACAGCATTTGGACGAAATTGGATGACGATGTGGGTAAAACCTTTTACGTCTTCAATAACAATTCACATTTCTACGAAATTCCGATCGACGGGAAACTTCGGATCACCGTGAATCCGGAGAACGAAGGGCGAAGAATCAAAATTTCTGCCGACAAGAACATTTTTCGAATGAAGCACGACAAGGTACTTTCTAACATGGCGTACGATGTGTCTGCAGGAGATTGTTTATACGTGGAACTCCTAGGAGATTACGACAAACTCATTCCTCTCTTCGTAGAATTACGAATCGTCTATCCTTTAATAAATAACCGTTAACAAAATGCCTAACGACATTTTCGGCCACACCAAGCGTGTAGACCACGCAGAAGAGATTCTCATGCTGGATGTTCGAGTTAAAAAGTTGAGGAGCGATTTGATCGCTTTGCAGGAGACCTTAAACAAAAGTTTAGAGTCGGAGATTGCTACGCTCCAAACGCAATGTCTCGATCCTATTCTGAAAATCGATTCCGAACTGAAAACGCTCATAAAAAATTATGTTGACGTACCTTCTTACGACAACGTTCAAAATATACAGTTGAGCGTGGATTCGCTTCAAAATGATTTGGCCAAATTACAGCAATTTCAATCGAAAGATTTGGAAAAATTGAAACTCGAAATCGAAGAACGAACTTCCGCAATTGAAAAGAATTTCTCTGAACTTCAAATCGTCGTGAACGATATCGATGTAGAACGCTTGCATGTCGTCGTTTCCAAATTACAAGAAGAATTCACCAGCACGTTGGAAGAAATTAAATCCAAGTTACAGACTTTGGAAGATACCATGAAGAACCTACCATCGTCAGACGAACTGCAAGTCATCGGTAAAAGCGTTGCGAACATAAAAATTCAATTGGAGGCTTATCAAGATTTCGAACACATTCAAACCACCATCGCTACGCTTCAGGCGTCTCTGGAGTTGATCAACGAAGAAATTAAAAATATTCACGTTCAAGCAAGCGCGTTGACGAGCATTCAAGACACGTTAAGCACGGTCCAGCAGAAGATCGAATATTTAGAAAATTTGAACGTGGAATCGAACCTTGCTCATTTTCATCACGTACTGGACAACATACAGGGTGACTTGGAATCGTTACGGACGAGCGTACCTTCGAAGGAAGATTTGGAAAAATTGAAAACGGCGGTGACGGCATTATCCGATTCGAGCGACATCAAAAGTTCATTGAGCGATCTCGAAAGTACGGTGGCCAATCTCCCCACCTCCAAAGAATTACACGCTTTGAAAAGGAACATATCTCGAATGCTGAAACGACTAGAAACGGAAACGGCAAACGTGGAACAGATTCGAGATGAAATTAGTTCGCTGGTGTCGACCTTGCCCACTTCGCAGAGCGTCACGGACCTTCACACGTAGTTTACAGAGATTCGAAGCATCGTGAACGATCTTACCGAGAAAAGTTCGAAATTGAATCAAGTTGAGAACCTTCAGAACATTATCGTCAACATCAGAGATCAAGTTGGAGTGCTGGAATCCACGCAGGAATCGACGCTGGCCTCTTTCGGTGCCAAGTTGCAAGAACTGAACGAAAACTACAAGCAGTTGAACGTGGAAGTGAAAATCAAACCGTCATTTTCTGCCGTAACGGATACCATAGTCGAGCATTTGTTGCCCATTGAAAATAAACTTGGACACGTTCACAGTAATCTGCTCAGCGCCGATACTAAAATCGAAAATTGTTCACCTTGCAAGCCATCGAAATCAACAGCGTACCCAATCAACAGAGAATCTCCACGTTCGTCGAAGGTAGCAAACTGTACATGTTACATCCTTATCATCCGTATTACAAGTTTCTCCTCGATGGCACGATTCAGATAAACGAATTTTCGTACTGGTCTCACGGCAGAAAAGCTAGCGTCCCCACCATGACGTTGATATCGAATCGTGGTGTCCAGAAAGCAGGAAACATTCCTCTGGCACGTTGGAACGAAAGGCGCAACATATATGAAATACACGAAGACGAAGATCTTACCGTTTTCGATGTGAGTGCCGGCGATAAGCTGATCATTCAAACCACGAGCGAGGTGCCACCCTCTTTGAATCCCATCACGCTCGTGCTTCTCTTCAAACGTAATCTCTAAAAATGTCTAGGCAAGCCATCGTCGAAGAATTGCATAAACCTGCACGCCGCAACTACGAACGTTTGGCGGTGGTAACCAAGGGCATCGATGACCACTGGGAAAGTGACCTCGTGGAGATGAGTAGCGGCAAGTTAAAAAATGTACATAAATTGAACAAGGGCAACAAGTACCTCCTCATAGTCATAGACACATTTTCGAAATTCGCATGGGCTCTACCTTTGAAAGTCAAAACGGGAACATGCGTCACGGAAGCATTCAAATTAATTTTTCGCGAAAGCGGCAGACGACCTCGGTTTCTGCACACGGACAACGGGAAGGAATTCTACAATGCCACGTTCAGGCAGTTTATTCGGAAACACGACGTTCAACATTACTCGACCTTCAGTGACGTCAAAGCCAGCATCGTGGAAAGATTTAATCGGACTCTGAAATCGCGCATGTGGTCACGCTTTACGCTTCAGGGAAGCTACAAGTGGGTCACCATTCTTCCGGAACTCGTTAACGACTATAATCACACACGGCACAGAACGATAGGCATGAAGCCAGCTGACGTTACCAAGTCCGACGAGCATCGATTAATTTCTACCGTTTACTGTCCAAAGTACACACCCACGACAAAAAGACCTAAATACAAAATTGGAGACCAGGTGAGGGTCAGTAAATTGAAGCGAACGTTCGACACGGGTTTCACACGAAACTGGAGCACGGAACTTTTTACCGTCGTTCGAGTTTTACCCGGGAACCGTCACACGTATATAATAAAGGACAGTGGCGGTGAAATTTTATTGGGGCGCTTCTACGAGGAGGAACTCTCTAAAACTAAATACCCCGACACGTACCTTATCGAAAAAGTTTGCGTAAGAGAGGTGACAAACTTTTGGTGAAATGGCTGGGACTTCCGGGAACAAGTTGGATCGATTCGAACAAGGTGATTCTATGAGTACGTGGAATGTTGTGAAACGTTTACCTGATTCGGAAAGTCAAACGAAAAAAAGGAACGGCGAATTGCTCCCCGACAGAATACGATGTCTGATCGTAGGACCTTCAGGGTGCGGAAAGACGACATAGCTCATTGATAATTTTATCCTCGCACCAATTGGTTAGACTGGGAAAACAGACACCTCTACGTATTTTCGAAAAGTCTCGAACAACCGACTTTCCAGCAACTTATGAAACTGTACGAGGGACTGGGCATTGCAACTTTCGCATCTGAAATCATTCCACTGGACGATTGTCTCGAGAATTCCGTTGTGGTGTTCGACGACATGATCTTGGAAAATCAATACGAGATTCGTAATTTTTTCACTCGAGGTCGTCACAAAGGATTAGATTGTTTCTACCTGGCACAAACTTTTTCCAAGGTTCCGAAACAACTGCTACGCGATAAAGCTAATTTTATTTGCTTGTTTCGACAAGACCACACCAATTTAAAACACGCACATGATGATTACGTAGGGGCTGAAATGAATTACAATCTATTTTCTAAATTCTGCTCCCACTGTTGGAACCAAGGTGATTTCGGATTCATGACCATTGACATGACTCGAAAAGCAAACCATGGAAAATATAGGAATAAAATAAACGTTTATCTAGACGTCTCAGAGGCTAACAAGAGGAAAATTTCAGATTTGCAACGAGAAGAAAAAAATCCCAAAAAAATGAAAGGTCGAGAATCTAAAAAATAAAATTTGAAAAAACGTTCTTTTTTTTTCAAACGTCTGACAAGCATATATAAAATAACCATTACAACAATATAACGATATAAAAAAATGTCAAAACGTCAATTTCAAGAATACGAAAATCTCAAGCTTCGGGATTACCTCGTGAAGCGATTCAAAGGTTGGAAATCCGAGAATCGCGGATCCTACGAGGAGAAGAAGCGTCAAGATCAACATGTGATCGACGCCATCAGCGGTCTAGGTAAAGAAATTAAAAGTGTCACGGAACAAAATAAAAATTTGATCAACGAACTCGTACCACTCGCAGCTAAAAGTTACGCTATACCCACGCCCATTTCGAGCATTCCTTCGACGCCGTTCGAACTGAAGGAAGTACCGGCACGACGTCAAGCCATAGGTAGCACGTCGTCGTCTTCGGATAAGATCGAGTTGGGACCTTTGGCACGAGACTACCTGAGCACGGGGAAATTCGACAAGGATGAAGTGTTCGGATTGTATCCGAGCATGAAAACCAACGAAGGTGTGATTTGGAAGATTGGAAAATCGAAAGTCACCTTCGAAGGCAACGACATTAAAGTTAATTTAGGCGAGAAGAGCAGTTGGACCAGGTATCCGGGTACGGTGGGACTGTGGGAACTCGTTGCAAAAAAGCAGCCGAAAGATTACTCCGACGAAGATTACCAGAGTTACAGGGAAATTCTAATCATGACGGATGCCATGTACCAGAACAACGATGCCTCGCAGAATAGGGTGAAATCGAGTAGCGGTGAGAAGTACAGGAATCTCATCAAACCGATTTGGAACGAGGTGAAGAGTGGAAGCGGCGTCAAACGCTACAACACGTTACCCAAAGAATTCGTTTGGGTGGACGACGTGAGGAAACTCATCGACCGATTGTTAGTGATAGCCGGCGAAGAGAATGCAGGCAATCGTAATTTCTACAACGAGAAGGTTGGCATCGTGGACATGATCAGCACGAAACTTTCCAACTTCATCGTGAACGACGACAAGGGCATAGGTTACCTGATCAAAATCATCAACACGCTGCCTCCGAGATTCTGGAACGTGGCCGAAGGAAAGGGACTCGTGAACGACATCATCAACAACTTAATTTTCGAGATGCATTTACCTGGCTACCAGTACTGCGGACCGGGTACCAAACTCGAGAAAAGATTGGAGAGAGGAGACAAGTGTGTGAATCCGTTGGACGCGGCATGCAAAGATCACGACATCGCTTACAACAACACTCGCACCGATCTGGATGCACGTCACGAAGCAGACAGGAAATTGGAACATGTCGCTTTCGAAAGATTCGTCAGCAGAGACGCTTCTTTGGGTGAAAGTGTTGCAGCACTGGGCACCACCATCGCCATGAACACGAAACAAAAATTTGGGTGGGGTGTATAAAGAACATACAGTAAAAAAAAAAACAAAAAAAACATGTCTTGTATAACCGACTTAGCGCCCGAACTGCTATGTAAAATATTCAAACACGCAGTAAACGGAGATGTAGGGAAACTTTTAATCATAGCAAAAACGACGCCGGAATTTCGTATCCCTTGTGAAATGATTGTCAAGGATTATCTTCGGGAGATCAGTGGCATGAGGTGCGGTGATCTCGACACTCTTCTTTCGGCTGCAGGGGAAAAATTAAACGAGAAAATGGACGAACTTCACGAGGCGAGGCAGGGGGAGAAGACGATACACGGATGATTGGCGCAAGTCTAAACAGGAGACTGAAGAAATCATCACGCACATCATCGCGTTTTCCGAAGCACGAACTTTCTTCCTCTGTGAAAAAAATAATAATATATGTATACGTGTCAAAACTTGATATATAAATAACACACATCGTGAAAATAATAATAATAATAATAATAATAATAATAATCTTCGGTATATAAATAACACACATTGTGAAAAAAAAATAAAATTCTCTAACACCCTGAAATTTCTCTTCGATATGAGTGAAAGGCCTCTCCGATGGCGCAGTGGTAGCGTCCTCGCCTTGTAATCAAGGGGTCCCGGGTTCGATACCCGGTGGAGGCACATAGTGGTTCGGATCCCACTTTAAACTGTAGGTCCAGTCCCGATTAGCCTTACTGTGCATAAAGTGGACTTAAAACACCAAATGAATCCAATCCAATATGAGTGAAAAAATGAGTGACCTCCAAGCATTAAAACAAATGCTAAATTTGTCAGTCGAGTATGTAAAAATTCAGGAATTGGAAGTCGGCAAACCTTACACGATAACTTCCGGTTCAATTGTTTCTACCCAGTATGGTCCCAAGGTGCGTCTGTTGCTCAACGGACAATACAGTCTATTTTTACCAGATCGATACGCTAACATGTTATCCGACGAGAAGCTATCTATTTTAATCGAGAACAAAACTCGAATCGTGTACAAGGGGACAAAGGAACTTCTTGCTAAGAAAACGAAGCACGTAATAGAATTTGTGTAACGACTGCGCGGAGTATATAAAATAACATACCTTGAAAAAAAATTACACGAGAGAGGGAAACAAAAAAATATCTCAGAACATATATAAATAACATACCGTGAAAAAAAAACCATGAAGCCCAAGGGTGTCGTGTACCAGATACCACATTCGAATCTAAAAAATCTAGGTGCCCTGGATGGGTTACTCACCAAGAAACAACGCGAGAAGAAACGTTCTTGCTTGACGAAAGGACATGGAATGAAATTGCTGCTCAGCACACCTCAATTGAAAAGATTGCAGCGTTCGCGGAAACAGCAAAAGATCGGAGGTTTCATATTCAGCATCCCGGCCATCCTGGCAGCATTGGGGGCCGTTGGAAGTTTGGCTGGGGGTAGCGCCGCCATCGCGAAAACCGTCATCGACTCGAAGAAGAACAAGGCGGAATTGGAAGAACAGAAACGTCATAATCTGGCCATGGAGAAGAAGGGGAAGGGGGTCATGAGGAAGTTTAAAAAAAAGAAACAGCACTCACCAACCGAGACATTGAATCTCTGATCAAACCATTACAAATCAAACACTTCAGAGGCGTTTTCATGTCCGATTCGTTACCTTCAACCGTTAAAAATAGAGAATGCAGCGTAGTCAACTTGGACAGTCAAGAAAATCCAGACACGCATTGGATATGTTACCACAAAAATGATAAAGCATTCGTTTTCGATTCTTTCGGAGGTGTTCCACCTACACATTTAGTTCGTTATCTGAAAACGAACAATCCTATATACTACAACGACGAACGCATTCAAAATTTCGGAGACGTGAACTGCGGTCATCTCTGCCTCTCCATGCTCGCGTTTCTCTCTAAAATAAATAAGCCGCAGGTGGAAGATTTCCAGAAAGCATTGTGGAACCTGAAACAGCATCACGATGGGCGTGTTCCATCTCACGAGCGAATCTTCGATCTTGAAACTCACGCTGCACGACGACATCGTCTATCCTAAATCCATAGCTCTGCGTGCATTCTACAGCATGTACCTCATACCTAACGTCACGCAGCACAACAACAAAATTAGCGTCGGAAGCGAACATATCGTCGTCACGCCAGGTCAATACAATCTTTCTACTTTGCAAGCTCAGTTTCCCAAAGGCGCGTACCTTTCTCAAAATTCGGTCACGCACAGAGTGGAAATCGTGTCGGCTACGGAGACCGTGGACCTGGGCACCATAGGAGAACTTTTAATTTTCGAGAACAATCACCCAAAACTCGAAGCTGGCATCAAACACACGGGAACCAATATTCCTAAATTTATAGCCATCTAAACTTTGAACGTTCACTGCAACGTAGCGGAAGGCATGATCACGAAATCCTCGGACGGGTTGCTGGGAAGTCACAAGCAGACGGGAATCATAGCCACGTTCAAACCCAGTTCCGAATTCATGGAACCGATCATCTACACACCCTCTTCGCCGATCTATTTTCCAGTATGTTGCAACCGCATAGACAACATAGAGTTGGTGGTGACGAACGAGAAAGGATACGTGGTGGATTTTGCAGGTGCAACGACGACGGCCGTCCTGGAGATCAACGTATAATAAATAACAACCATAGTGAAAATGGAGCAAATCGAAAGTTACGAATTGCAATCTTTTCCTCCGAACCGTCGCACGTTCGCAAATTTGAACGAAGCGAACCGGGAGATCGAATACGACGTGGACGTAGGCGATGGGTTCGTTTATCCTCACAGAGCGGACCTCTACCTTCAATTCGACGTGGTGAAAAAGGAAAGCGGAGACGCGTTCCCCGCAGCAGCAAATTTGATACTCGTGGACAACGTCGTGCCTCACCTGTTCTCACAGGTGGAGGTGAGGAAACACAACACCGTCATCAACAGAATCGATTATCCAGGCATCACGTCGACGGCAGTGGGAACATTGAAATTATCCAAAACGGACGCAGCATACTATCAGGCGGGAGGTTTCGAAGCGGGGACCAAAATATCGACGAGAAGTCACACGGTGCTGTTTCCCATGCGTCTGCTTCCGGGTTTCTTCTCGGACTACAAGGAGATCATGTGAAAGGGAGGACTGAGAATCACCTTTCGAAGAGCGGCCAAAGACAACGACGCACTGATGCGATACAGCAACTTGAACGCGGACGGCATCACGCCGCTGCCCAACACATTACCCGAAGCAGCCAAATGGGTCATCCGGAGTATGGAGTTGAGAATGCTGGTGGTGGAATACGAAACGAACTACGCCCTCAAGTACAAAGCGGAGATCTTGAAGAGTTCACAGGTGCCGATTCACTTTCACGGTTACCAGTGCGTGCAAAAATTGGCGACCGGAAGTCACATGGAATTCGACGTGACGACGCAGTTCAACAACATACAGTTCGACATGCCAGATTTCGTCGTAGTGCTCTTTCAGACCGGGAGGGACAAGAATCAGGAAAAAGATTCCAATAAATTCGACGACTGCAAGATCAAGAACGTTTATCTGAGGAATGGTAGGAACGAAGTGTTCCCGCGCGAAAATTACAACCTCGACATGACAAAAGATGATTACCTCAAACTTTACGAAGCGTTCTCTGCTTACAAGCGCGTGACCGAGGGAAGCGTGGACATGTACTACACGCCCAGCGAATTCAAAACCCACAGACCCATGTCCGTCATCAACACATCTAAGCGGAAGCAGGTCGTGGTCAATGATCGCACCAACATCAAGGTCGTCTGCGAGTTCCACGACGCGCTGCCCGAGGATACCGTATACAGCGTCATCCTGATTGTAGAGAAGTCCTTCATCCATGACGTGAAGAACGAGAGGGTCACGGAGCAGCTTTAACAGGTTTAACATTTTTTCTTGCACAACGTAGATAAGAAATTGCACAATCAGTTACAATAAGAATTTTATACTAGCACAATCAGTTACAATGATAATACGAATTTCACAAGTTATCAGTTACAATATCAATTTCACCAGTTATCAGTTACAATGTCTCTTTTTATCATCAGTTTTTTTTTGCACTATAGCACGAGACAATCAGTTACAATCAGAATTTGCACAAAATTTGTTGTTTTTACATGAGAAAATTAACAATAAAATTCTTTTTTTTTTTAAACTTTATCGTTTCAGATGTTGTCGAACATCAAAACACATACACATACACACTAGAAAAATAAGCATGCAACTTTATTTGTAACACACACATTCTCCATCTTCATCAAGAAAATATTATAATAAACATAATTTTTTTATCTATCTCACAAATAAAACTCTATATCCAAAATACAACATCAAATAACACTAGAGTCGTTAGTACACGTTGCATGCATTACGGAGGTCCTCTGTAGAGTTTCATTGAAGATTTGAGAAAAAAAAACACGTGAAACTCTACAGAGGCATGGCTTTGATAGCCATGGCCGTTAGAACCTTTTTGGGTTGGGCACCACGCACCCTGGCGGGGTTATAGGGGCCAGGAATCCTAAAAAAAAATATTATTTTGTTTGTTTGCTTGCGTCACAATACAGAAATAATGAGAGGCACGCGCACGCATGTGTGTGGCACATCGTTCCCGAGAGGTTTACAAAGGTCACGATATATAAACATGGTCCCCGGACTTGGAAAATTACGAGAAGGTGCATTCATCCTTCAAGGATGAGAAAGTGCATTTACTCATCACTGCTTTTCTGCGCTGTGAAACATCGTCAGCGCAATAAATGAGGCGCGGAACGTGGAGAGAAATTGAGTTTTTGAGGTTTTGGTGCGGTTTTCTTAGAGGTAAAAAATCAGGGGTGTGCTGGAACATACATTTACTATCTACTTACAGGTCTCTTACCTTCAGGTTTCCCAACAAGAATCCTGTAAACTCCTCTTTCCTCTCTCATTCGTGCCACATGGATGGCCCACCTAAGTCTTCTTGATTTAATTATTCTAATAATATCTGGACATGAATACAAATTATGTAGTTCTAAATTATGTAACCTTCTCCACTCACCTGTCTCCTCATCCCTTTTAGGTCCCGGTGGAGGCACAAGTGGTTCGGATCCCACTTTAAACTGTAGGTCCAGTCCCAATTAGCCTTAATGTGCATAAAGTGGACTTAAAACAACAAATCAACCAACCTTTTAGGTCCAAAGATTTTCCTAAGGATCTTATTTTCAAATACCCTCAATTTATGTTCCTCTTTCAATGTAAGGGACCAAGTTTCACATCCATATAATACTACAGGCAAAATTACTGTTTTGTATATTTTAACTTTTAGTTTCTTAGATATTAAACGAGAAGACAAACGTTTATGAAGAGAGAACTAACATGCATTTCCTGAATTAAGCCTACTTTTTATTTCCTCTATAATATAATTTTAATTTGTTAATATTACTCCTAAGTATTTGAATTTGGAAACTGGTTCAAACGAGTTGTTATCAATAATTAGATTTTGATTATTACCTAACACTTGGTTTGGTTTGATTTGCTGTTTTAAATCCACTTTATGCACAGTAAGGCTAATCGGGACTGGACCTACAGTTTAAAGTGGGATACGAACCACTTGTGCCTCCACGGGGTATCGAACCCGGAATCCCTTGATTACAAGGCAATGACGCTACCACTGCGCCATGGGGAGGCCCTACCTAACACTTGGTTTCGGCCTGTAAGCATATATTTAGTTTTCTCTTTGTTAACTTCCAAACCTATCTCTTTAGCAGTTTTGAAAAGTATTTTAGCATTATTCTTAATTGAATTCACACAGTAAGTCTACATCATCTGCATATGCTAACAACTGAGTCACACCATTTAATTTTAGTCCTTCTTTAGTTTCTTTTACCTTCCTAACAGCATATTCCAAAGCAAAATTAAAGAGCAATGGAGATAATGCATCTCCTTGTTTTAACCCATCATGAATTCTAAATTTGTCAGACATATTAATACCCACACGAATTTTACTTTCTGTTTCACTGGTGCATATTTTTATCATACTAACAAGCTTCTTAGGTATTCCAAACTCTACTAATATATTATATAATTTATCTCTTTTGACCGAATCATATGCTTTTTTGAAATCAATGAATAGCTAATGGACATTTTGATTATATTCCCACTTTTTTTCAAGTGTCTGTCTGATGTGAAAAATTTGATCTGTAGTTGATCTGTTACGTTTAAATCCACATTGATAATCACCTATAATTTCATTAGCATATGGGGTTAGTCTTGTTAAAAGAATGTTAGACAATATTTTATATGTTGTTGAGAGTAGAGAAATTCCACGGTAATTATTGCAGTTCATTTTATCACCTTTTTTAAACACAGGAACAATTATGGATTCTTTCCACTGTTGAGGGGTTTCTTCTTTATTCCATATTAAACAAATTAATTTATGAATTTGACATATTAATGAATTTCTACTATATTTAATTAACTCAGCTGGGATTAAATCAATACCAGGTGCTTTGTTATTCTTTAGCCTTTTAATAGCATCTTTAACTTCAGTCAAGTTAGGTTCTGGAACTAAAGGTTCTGCTGTGTGGACTTCATTTACTTCTGATTTATCTCCTACATGGACATTTAAAAGGTCATTAAAGTAGTTCTTCCATCTATTTAGAATATCTCTTGGGTCAGCTAGAAAATCACCGTCTTTATCTTTTATCAAGTTTACTTTAGGTTGCCACCCCTTTCTAAATTCATTTACACCTTTATATAAATCTCTGATATTTTTGTTTTTGCCGTTTTCTTGCTTTTCAAGTAATCTCTTTTTTTACTTCTAAACGTTCGGTTAACTTCTCGCTTTATTCTATTATAATTGTTTAGATTTGTATCATCAGAGTTATTTAACCACCTAAGTCTAGCCTGATTTCTTATTTCTATTAGATTATGACATTCATTATCAAACCATGGCTTACTTTTTCTCGGTTTATGGTATCCTATACTTTCTTTAGCTGTTGATTCTATTGAATTACGTATGTGCTCCCAATTCTTATTTACGTCTGTTTCATTTATATTTTCATCATCATTTAAATCCTGCAAAACATCAAATCTATTTGTCAGTTTAATTTGGTAATCTTTCTTAATTCCTGTATCAAATTTTAGAACTTTTAGATTTTGTGGCTTATGATTTATCACTGCGAGTCTTTCTCTTAATTTAGCAATTACTAAATAATGGTCACTGGCACAGTCAGCACCTCGATGTGTACGAACGTCAATTATACTAGTATGCCTTCTCTTATATCAATGAGAATATGATCTATCTGATTATGAGTTTTACCATCTGGAGAAGACCAGGTATATTTATGGATATCTTTATGTTTAAAAGTGGTACTTTTCACAATTAAATTCTTTGAGGTTGCAAAAGTAATCAATCTTATACCATTATCATTACTTAATTCTGAAGACTTTCTTTACCAATCGTGGGTTTAAATGTCTCTTCTTTGCCGATCTGTGCATTACAGTCACCGTAATATATACAGGGTGTTTCTAAAGGTCGTTTACAACGCTTGGGAGGTGATTCCTCACACGAAAACAAGCAAAAAGTCTAAGTTCCATTTTTACGACTGAGGCTTCGTTTCCGAGATAGGAGCCTCGCAAAAGGTGACAAAGTGAACGTCACACCTAACTGGGACGAATACTATCACAGATAGAGAGGCGGTTCCAAGGGAATCATAAAGGAATCGTATGTGCTCAGTCCGGAAGTCACTATGAAAAGTTCACTGCACGCATGCGCAATGGAGTCCTCAAAGGAATTGGGGATTTCCAGCTACAACAATGCATGGAAAAGGTATGTAACGCAGCAAGAAGGACCGTGACAATGAGAAATGCGTTCAAGACAACACATCCCGACCTCAAACATCAAAACATGACCACCGAACACAAAATCCGAAAAGTTGAGCACGGTTGCATACCCCAGTTACACGCGAGGAATGAACGAATCATGTCATGTGGCATACGAGAGACAGGAGGAGGGAAAGAAAAACACAATATCAGATGATTGCGACAACGTGTATTTTTACACGCGACAACTGCGTAATATCCCCCCCCCCACACACACACAACAAACAACAAATGCTACAATATCTTACGCACAGACAGTCCGTGTCACTGTACACCAACTGAAGATGTCACTTTCACCACACAAAGGGGGTGGGGAGCAATACCAAAAGTGTTCTCACTGGTATTTGCCGAGGGCAATAATCACAGACGGTTTTCAAAATGTCTGCCGTTTACTTCTACGCAGAGATGACAGCGACGAATCAAGGATTGTCGAGTACGAGCAAACAAGCCAGGTGTATCTGCTACCGTCGCGGCGGCGACGTTGATGCGAGCAACGAGGTCCTCAGCTGATGTGACAGGTGTGTCGTATACGAGGGTTTTCATTTCTCCCCAGAAGAAAAAATCGAGAGGGTTGAGATCTGGCGACCTCGGTGGCCAAGGCACAGGCTCATCCCTACCAATGAACCTATTGCGAAACACGTCATGCAGGAAATGTCGTATATTACGATCGAAATGAGCTGGTGCACCATCGTGTTGGTACCACATTTCTTGCCGCAGTGCCAAAGGTACGGTCTCCAAGAGTTCAGGCAGAACCTCACTAAGAAATGCATGATACGTGCGACCATTCAGGCGAACAGGGAGAATGTATGGTCCAATTAAATGATCATGTACTATCCCGCACCACACATTCACTGAAAACCTGTGCTGGTGATGGGCCACAAAAAGTGCATGTGGGTTGTCAAAGTCCCATACATGACTGTTTCTACTATTGAAGACATCCATCCTGGTGAAAATGGCTTCATCTGTCCACAATACGTTTGCCCCGAAGTGAGGGTTTGTGTCCAGCTTATGCAACAACCATTGGCAAAACTCCATAGGAGGGCGAAAGTCACGAGGTAACAGTTCTTGTACTTTCTGCAGTTTAAAAGGGTGCATTCCTTCATCTGACAACACTCGCCAAACATTCACATGAGACGTGTTTCGTGCCCGAGCGAGCACTCGCGTACTGGTGCCAGGATGTTCTGCGACCGCTGTTAACACATCTTCTGCAAACTGATGTGTGCGTACACTTCGGGGTCTTCCAACTTCTTGTCGCGGTGGTAACACTGACCCTGTTTCACGCAGTCGACTGTCCACTACCTGAAAGAAGGTGTGAGACGGTAAACGTCTATGTGGAAAGCGTTCTCCATAGAGACGCCTTGCCTCACGGCTATTACCACGTGCCTCCCCATACATGAGATGCATGTCTGCTAGCTGCTGGGTCGTATACGCAGCCATCTGTGTAATAGGGAGCTGGAACTGCAAAGTATTGTTTTTGTTTAACACTGGCACACTGCACAAATTGGCCGTATCACCGTACGAACACCACAGACCAATTGTTGCGATACTTGACTTCCCCGCTCCACCACGTCAACTTCTTTCAATGCAACATACTAGTACTCTTCAATGCGTATGACAACCTAGAGCGAACTGCTGATCATATCCCAGCACCTGCAACACGATTGGGACGACTGCCGGAGAGAACCAACCCTTCGAGCTCCTCTCGCGGGAACAGCAGTCATGAAGGTCAAACGTAGACTACGAGAGCCAGACTTGCCTGTGCAGCGCTTCCAAAACTGGTCTCTTTTACGTCACAATGATCGCGTGCGAACACTTTTGGTATTGCTCCCCACCCCCTTTGTGTGGTGAAAGTGACATCTTCAGTTGGTGTACAGTGACACGGACTGTCTGTGCGTAAGATATTGTAGCATTTGTTGTTTGTTGTGTGTGTGTGGGGGGGGGATATTACGCAGTTGTCGCGTGTAAAAATACACGTTGTCGCAATCATCTGATATTGTGTTTTTCTTTCCCTCCTCCTGTCTCTCGTATGCCACATGACATGATTCGTTCATTCCTCGCGTGTAACTGGGGTATGCAACCGTGCTCAACTTTTCGGATTTTGTGTTCGGTGGTCATGTTTTGATGTTTGAGGTCGGGATGTGTTGTCTTGAACGCATTTCTCATTGTCACGGTCCTTCTTGCTGCGTTACATACCTTTTCCATGCATTGTTGTAGCTGGAAATCCCCAATTCCTTTGAGGACTCCATTGCGCATGCGTGCAGTGAACTTTTCATAGTGACTTCCGGACTGAGCACATACGATTCCTTTATGATTCCCTTGGAACCGCCTCTCTATCTGTGATAGTATTCGTCCCAGTTAGGTGTGACGTTCACTTTGTCACCTTTTGCGAGGCTCCTATCTCGGAAACGAAGCCTCAGTCGTAAAAATGGAACTTAGACTTTTTGCTTGTTTTCGTGTGAGGAATCACCTCCCAAGCGTTGTAAACGATCTTTAGAAACACCCTGTATATATATATATTCCTTATTTTAAATATGACGATTTTTAATGTAGGTGAGGAGTATATGAAGTATATGTCTGAATATTTTAAAAAGAAAATCTACAAAACACAATATATTATGATAATTTGAAAAATAAAAAGGTTCAAAAATTTCAAGGTGAAGAATGTTATAGATTGTACCTTACTACTCGTCTATGTCACCTAAATGATGCAAAGTTGAACGCTCACATGATTTAGAAATAAAATAAACGATCTCCTTCAAATTATGTCGTTCCTTACCACTGACGATGACTGAAGGATTGTATCAATTGTTTGGTTCTGTTGTCAAGCTCTTGGTATGTGAAATGCCAGTAAACAAAATTATATATTCATGATAGCGTGTAAAAGTCCATCGCTTTTATTGGGAATCCATTCTCCGGCTATGTGAGAGCCTGGTGCGAGAGGATATTGGCTGCTAGAGGTATACTTATAGCCTGGGGTAACACCCGGAGAAACAACAGTAACACGTAAACAATTGATTGGTTGATTGATTTGGCACTTTAAGTCCACTTTATGCACAGTGAGGCTAATCGGGACTGGACCTATAGTTTAAAGTTGGATCCGGACCACTATGTGCCTCCACCGGGTATCGAACCCAGGACTTCTTGATTACAAGGCAACGACGCTACCACTGCGCCATCGGTGAGGCCCTAACACGTAAACAAGCAAACGGGGATATCACCTGTGAAATAAGGAGAACACAAACATAGATTTAAACATTTCGATGGTTGACTATCAGAATAATAGAAATGGGATCTAGGAACGTTCGTTTACCTCTGGTGTCCTGTAGAGCTGATGGTCTTGTTGAAGCCGTAGACTAGGCACTGTCCTGAACTAAACTCCTTTCGTAGCGTATCTCCCGTAGTAACTCGGAGGCAAGGATTGTTGACGCGATAAATTTCTGAGTACAACTGGGGTGAGAAATGTTCTCTCGAACTATTTATGTGAGATTCAAATTTCCGATCGTTCGAACAGTTGGCGAACCGGGTCCTGCCGCTAACGGTGTTTTTAGCATACGCTGTGTTTGCTTCATTTTTCATACGATTTCCGCTAGAATTCGTGTCAGTGGTGCTATGAGCTTGTAAGAAGTCATTTCCAGCATCTCAGCCGGACCCCTTTGGCGAAGTGATTAGCCTATTGAGTTATGACGCCAAAGTGATCGACTCACACCTTCAGCGTGATACGATCGTACTTTAAACTATCATTATACGAGTTGCACGCAGGCGCATGGTTACTCCTGATATTACTATATTGTATAACTCCATAATATCGCATTCATTTGAAATGGATTGTATGGTTGGCGTATATTATGGACATGAAAGTACGTTTGTTGAGAAATATGCGTAAAACAGGAATATGTTGTTATCATAATGATATCCCAATTAAAGATATTATATATTCTGTACTTCTGTACTAGTTGGTGGTATTCAGACATGTTGGTGCCGTTCAATTTGGTGGAAATAATATATTGTGTAAAGTGCAACAGTCTTTAAATTGAAATGCATTCTTGCACTTGTACAGCGCCATTTTTCACCCTGGTGGCGAGAATTGGAACTATTTTTTTGTTGCATAATTCGCAAGCGCATTGCTTCATTAGCATATCTGCGAAGTTTCAGACTGCTACTCTCATTACAGCCCGTGCTGTACCACTCTGAACACCGTCACTTTAATTATAACCACCTGGTACGTATATTGCCATTTTCTCTATTGCATAATTCGTAAAGAAGGAAAGAAAAGTCTGTTGTAAAAACGTTACTAATTTTCTTTAAGGAAAGAATGACAATTTGGCACCAGTCGTGCATTTATTTCAATATCATCAGAATGGGCACTGCTACTAAAAAGAATCCTTGACTATACAAGAGAGTGGAAACGGTTTGTTAAGGTGATTATTAAGCTAGACACGATGTTTAAAAAAAGATGATCAATAAGTATTTACATAATCCCATGTAATCCTTATGGGAAATCAATTTGACTTCAAGTTACGGCTAATCAAATGGGAGTTTCTAATTTTCCTACGACTTAGACATAGATCAACGTTTTCTTTTCCGTCCATGCACTATTCTACTTTATTAGATGTTTGACATTCCAGAGAGAAGGAATAAAATAATATTCCCA
This sequence comes from Lepisma saccharinum, assembly GCF_977018435.1. Lineage (NCBI taxonomy): Eukaryota > Metazoa > Arthropoda > Insecta > Zygentoma > Lepismatidae > Lepisma > Lepisma saccharinum. The sequence continues at coordinate 362,520 of NW_028143009.1, read as the reverse complement.
TGAAATTGACTTTCAAGGAGCTAGATTTACGAACGCCAGATAAAGTGCCTCCAACAATAATTGTAGGTGCCAAAGGCTATTATCGTTAACTTTAAAATTATGACAATTAATTCTTAGTTTTCACCGTCTAGATCTGGGGGTGAGAACACTCACATGTTTCAGAAATAAAAGAACTCTTGTTCTTCAAACTAAGTCGTCCCAAAGGTCTCGTCAATTGTGAGATTGGAACCAAATGTTTGGTTCTATTCAGTGGCGTAAATAACACCCCCGCAACCCCTTTTCCCTTGGGTGTAAAAATAAATTTTCAACCGAACGTATTATATTTTTATACCCCTACAACTACAAGCGGAAAATGTAAATAACTAGAAAAGAAGAAAGTCAATTACCATATTAGAAGAAAACCTTCATTAGCTGAATAGTTCAAGCCATTGATTACGTCCCCGAAGGTTAGACGACAGGCAAGAAAATGCGCTGGCATCGCTGACTTTCACACCTTCCTCCTCCCCGCTACTTATCGCCCGCGTTTCTGCAAGGTTTGATGAAACTGTGTTGCTCCTGCATATTTTTCAGTATATTTTGTAGTTGATATTATTAATTTGAATTTAAAATTTTGGGTGGGTCAGCACTTAGGCTATTAGCAAAATTGCAATGTCTTGTTACTCAAATATAAAAATATTCTGACTTTCGTTAAAAGCTGAGGCTGTAATTGGGCACTCAGCACAAGTAGGGGCAAAAAAAAGACAACACATAGAATTATACTGGCCAGACGCCAGTGTCTCCTTGGTCTGCAAAATGCAGTACATGATGTACTAAGTGGAAATGAGGTTGACATTTACGTGTACTGTGTGGAAGGTAACCCCTTACACCCGTGAGAATTTTTAAATAGTGCTGAATTTTGAAAAAAATGAATTAAGAAGAGGTAGGAAAGGCAATGAAATATCCTAAGATCCATTATCTTTTAAAAGCTGGCAGCAGAAGTGATACAAGTGAAAATATTAGTGGTTGGACTGGTGGTGGTGATATACATGCGTGTGGAAGGCCAAAAAAAAAAAAATCAGCGCACAAGCTGCTTTTGACTGTTTTTTTCTGGGACTGCAAAGATTCACTGCTTAACAATTTCATCCCAAAAATCCAACAATTATATTTATAAACCTTGACCGAAATGCGTCAAGCCATTCACCAGAAATGGGTGACTAACGACAGGTACGGGGAGATCTGTTGCACGATAATGCACTACCACACACGTCTCACACTGCCAGGGCTGCTTCTATGAGCGGAAGTTCAGAATAACCAGCCACCTTCTATATTCACCAGACCTGGATCCCATGGAATTCTTATCTGTTTCGGCATTTTAAGTTACAATTAAAAGGGCAGCGATTTGACGGCGACAAGATCTGTGTGCTGTAAACTTCATTTTTGAGTTCTGCATGAATCTCTCTACAACACTGAGATCATGAGCTTGCCATCCAAATGGGAAGTGTCCGTTGATAGATGAGGAGACTACATTGAAAAATAAACCAATATTTCTTAACCACGTGCTACTTTGTGCTTTCCTGAATTCGGCTTGAACACCCCTCGTATTTTCACAATTTCGTATATGCCCAATACAAATATAGGACTGAATTAATATTTTAGGGGAGAAAACTTATTTTTTAAGCGTAACGGGGTACAATTGAAAGTTGCAGGGGGGCGCAGAGCGTGTTACTTACACTACTGGTTCTGTTATAAAGCCTCAGTATTCCAAAACAACAACAATCTAAATAATACTAATGTTCATTATAGTAACATACCAATCATTACTTGTATGTTATTATAATTCTCGGGTTTTCATTCCTCCTAACCACTGTGCGGCGATTTGCGAAGGCGAGGGGGTAGTTGCCCCCCAACTTTTCGCAACTTTTGCCCCGTACTATGCTAAACATTACCTACAAAGGAATTATTCTGTATTTGCACCCCCGCCCCCCTCCCAGTCTCCACTACTGCTCCTAACATAACTAAGACACTAATGATAGTTTTATTATAACACGTAGCTTACATTGGAAACGAATTACACACTTCAAAATGTTTGGCGTACATTATGGAAAGGACACTATTTTTGTTGAGAAATATAGGTACAACTTCAATGTGTTATTATCATAATGATGTTCCAATTAAAATAATTACACTATTTACACTACGTAATTAGCACTTCAATTTTAGTTTCTCAATTTCGTTCAATAATCTACTAAGCATATTTTGCGTTACATTTATCGATGAGTTTTGTTTATAATGTTGAAATTGTCTCGTGTGAATTTTGTGCACACTATTCTTACATTAATGCTGTCCGAATCGTCTCCATGGGATTCTAGAGTCCTTCCTTTCTGCTCTGAAATAAGATGTTGAAACCTCTTTTATATAAATATGAGATGTAGATGTTAGTCAAAGTCGGGGATTTTATTGTGTGGGGATAGGGGTGGGGGGGAGCCTTATTAGTAGTTTCCATTAAAAAAGAGGAACAATTCTCACCTCAATTATAAGGATCATTATTTCAGCAGGTTTCTTTAATATTACCAAATTATATATTAAAATAACTAAATATAAATATAACAAAGGAAATATATATGTATATCAGTTTACTCTCAATACTTTATTAACGTTAATATTTTTTTAGCATACACACAGCAAACCATATCTCTGTTATTATTATTACTTGAAATACGTTTATACACTAAAAATTAAAGATGAAATAAGATTTTGCATACTGCACCTCGGTCGCCTTAAACGTACTTATGAACGTTCTTCATAAATCTTGTTTTGGTACTTGGAAATGTACATTCCCTGCCACCACTTTCCAAAATACACATACACATTTCGCCCATTGCACACGACATACGTCCTTATACGGTGCGCTGTTTCTACAACCCAGGTTTCAAGGAATAAACACTCAATTTTTTAAATAATGATCGTAAACGTTATGGCCTCTCCTTTTATGTACTCCTATTACACCACTCTCATCGTGAATATTGTGTTATCTACTTTATTTCATGTTGACGTCATGTACTTGCTCAGAAAATGTGAATTCTTGCGAAATAGGGATATTTAAACGGATCTCTACACGTAGTTGCAACAAGAGAAATATTGTTAATACTGCAACTCGAACTCGATAGCGCAGTCATTTGTTTGTTACTACTATCTTATTGGGGGCCTTATTTATCGCACACATTTAAACACATGTTTTTCCAAACCCCGTCCTTCGTCTTCTGACGTTTGAGCGAATGTTTTTGTTGTTAGGATAGGTATGGTAGATTTAGGTCTCTTAGCATACATACCTTTGCAATTTTTCAGGGTTTAACCAAAAATGTATTATTTATAGTAAATGGTCTAACATGATTTATCTAACAACGAAAGCATTTATCCTCACCTAAAAAGGTTGCTCTAAAAGGTTTTCGAGCATTGTGCGATAAGTGAGAACCTCACCCCCTTTCTTTGTCATAGTAGATGAAAAAATTCCCCTTCGCTTGTGTTCGAGTGTCCCCGTGATGGCATATTCATAACTTAACTACGTTGCTTTGTTGTCAAAGGAATCCAATAGCGTTCAACGTAACATATCTGCTTTCGCTGTTAACGGTTTTTTCTTCATGATGACATAAATGGCTCACGCTGAATAAAGGAGACCAAGATGTGTTGAAGAATGTCGCACACTTTGGCAACGCAGAGACTGATTAAGAGGCAGGCAGCTGATAACACCCCTTGGTTCTCTTCATTTTTATAGAGTTTGAAAATTCTACCACTGCGCCAGAGAGAGGGATTTCTCTTGTTGGTGGAGCAGTATAGAGTTCAAACTGACCCAGTTCACATTTAAACAGCAAATTAATTGTTGAAACAAATTAGCTTATAAACATATTGAATGTCAACATATCAATTATTAGTAGCTTAGTTCATCTTCTTGCAAGTCCGATGCATTCTTTCCGTCAGAAACACAAAGAACGTTAAACTCACACCTGTTGCTAAAATGTAAAACCCTATTTGAGTATGATACAAAGAAAGCTTTGTATCTTTTCTTAAATCAAAATATATCAATTTAGGAGCGAAAACTGAGTGCAACCACATATTTGTTAAACCTGACTCTATCAGTCTTCGAGATATCTTGTGGAAATTATCAAAATAAGGAGACCCCTTCGAAATAACGTGAGAGGCCATGACAACCTCCAGCTTCTCGTCCACGATATGCAAAAGAGGGTATCCAGTTTCTGATACGTTCTCGGAAACTATTTTCCTTGCCAGAGAAAAATAAGAAAGTGACACAGCATCTCTTTCATGTGCAACTCGCCTTAATATATCATTCCTTGAATGCATCACTTCTGCATTACTCACCATGTCATGTAATCTTGAATCATTTCTTTTTTGGAGAAAATTTATGTAAGAGGGGAACGCAACTATAATAGGCAATCCTGATTTCCCTACGTCTTCTATAGTGTGCAAGTCAGTATAATATGCTGGAAAAATCATATAGCGCTTCAAGAAGCTCTGGAACAAAGTGCTTATAATCAAGAAAAAGGCGACAGAAAGCAGAAATATGGTTCTTAAAGGTCTCCTTCTAGGTTGTTTTGGCACAGACACTTGTAAGGAAATGGAAAAGATATATAAACAGGTACTACTGACTCTGGGAATTTCGTCGGCTTTGGAAGTAATATATTGGATGAAACATTCAGCAGTGAAGATGAATAGAAACGAAAATGCAATCAATATCCAGAGGTGAACATTGAATGGAAGTAAAACACACATCCATTGTGGTATGCGGTTTGCTTTAGGAACCAAAAAAACATAATTATCATAGAGAAATATAGGAAGGAAATCTACAGCTGAATAAAGATCTGGTGTGATAGATGAAAGTTTGGAACGAAAATCTGCATACGACTCCACCACATCTCCTAAAGCACCACCCCAAGTCCCGTTAGGATATTTTATATTGCCATCATCCTTATTCCTTTGTACTACGACAAGAGTAAAATTCATGCAGTCTATTAATGTTGCTAATAGATTAAAATGTTGTGACAGGTCTAAAGATCCATCATATTTCCATAGATTAGACACATTGCTTATGCGAAGAGGATATCCGTTGACATTTCGTGTTCTTTCTTCTAGCGAAGGTGAAATTTCTGTAGTTGTTGAAGAAATCAGGCTTGCAGTCAGTAGTTCTTCACTCAATGGATTTTGTATGAAAAATGGACTGTACATGTACCGCCTCATAGAGATGGAACATTCTTCGGGGGATGTTATAGTGCAATTGTAACTAGACCCAAAAACCTCCACATCTAGAACCTTTTCCTTCCAAAGCTCTTGAAACATTTGTGACAGCTGTGACATTCCTGTAATATATCTAATTAAGATTATAAACTTTCCTCTCGAGTTCCAGTATTGCAATCTTTGAGCATCTGAAATAATTTTGGGAACTATCAAGTGATCATCTGCCAAAATGAAGAAACATGAACTTTTCCCAACATTAATGGAACTTGAGAAGTTGGTAGCGTATTCTGAATCACGTTGCATATCTCGTATTCTGAAAGGCAAAAGAGCATTTTCTTGCATAACTTTATCATTTTCAAAGATGAAGTCTACATTTCGAGAATATGTTATGACTGAAATGTGATTGTGATTGTTCATATGTCTGACGCACCGTTTCACACTACGCATAATGTTTATGTATTCTGCAGAACATTTGACTCCTGGTATCAGTCGATGAGACAGCATAGAGTAAGTGGAGGATATGACAAGGACTGTCACAAAGCACAAGGTCAACTGAGGCTTCATAGTTGTTTCAGTTATGAATTAATTTCAGAGATGTCCACTCCTGTTGAAATTCTGATTCAAAATCTAAAACAAAAAAATAATTTTATTAAATACAATTTTGAAAATCTCACTTTCTACATGGTGTAAAACCGCCCGAACACGATCAAATAATCCTCGTAGATAACATTGATTTCCACCCTCAAAGGAAATTACGTCAGAGATTGATTTTGATATAGATATTGATTTTTATTCTGTGGTGAAGACAAAGCGACGCAGAAAGTATAAACACTTACGAGTAGATGTGACATGACGAATGCAAAATAGGAGTTTCATCCCCTCATGTTTGAATACGGTACAAAAATTTTCTGGCACACACATTTTTATTTCTTAATACCTTCTTAATTTAGAAAAATGCTACTCTTTTGTCTAACATGTGACGCACATACCCCCTTACTTCCCCATACAACTACACTCTGTAAAAAAAAAAATTAGCATCACTGTATTCTTATTACGGATGTAGACAATTTTGAGTTTCGCATGCATGCATCTTTCCTGCACAACTTGAAATCAATTGATTGAAGCATTGGTCTGGATTCACTGCAGAGTGTGGTGTTATTATTTTGTTGATTTAGTGTTTGGAGTGTCCGCTAGAGGGTGTTGCAATCAGTTACTGCTGCAAGGCTTTGTAATCAATTGTCAGGAATCCGTAAAACGATTGTTAGTAGTGCAACTTGTGACGTGTTTTATGTTGCAACTACATGTCCATTATTGACAGTTTGGATACGTTATAATATTTGTGAAGTGTTCTGATGGTGTGTAGTGTATTTGAGCGTGTTTTCTCGAAACAAATGGGCAGAAAGTGTGACATTTTACCACGTAAGCAAGGAATGGTTCTTGCTTTGCATATAGATGGCCATTCTCAGAGAGAAATTGGTCAACAACTTCAAATGCATCAATCCACAGTTAGCCGCTGCCTGCAAAGTAACAAGAACATGGAAAATCATCACTGAGAAGTCACTGTGGCAGAAAGAAAAAGACATCACCTTGACTGGATCATATGATAAAGGACATGGCACTGAAGAACAGAGGAATGAGTTCTAGCCAAATTGCACATAAACTTCAAAATAAGGTGGGAGTTAATCTTACTCATGCTACTGTAGTATCCTGACTAAAGAAACAGGGTGTTTCTAAACACGTCCCACGTAGAAAACCCAGACTAACTAACGCACATGCAAAAGCCAGACGTGAATTTGTCACACGTTATGGCGCATGTAATAATACAGATTGGGAACATGTGATATTTTCTGATGAAAAACGATTTAAATTGCTGGGGAATGACAGCTCAGTTAAACTTTGGATGCAGAAGGGAGAAGAACTTGCAAAATCTTGTAGTTTATAAACTCAAAAGTTTTGTGGCAGTGTTATGATTTGCCATGTTTCTCTGCAAAAGGGATTGGCAGGGTGCATATTTGCACATGGACTGTTAAGGCTGATCAATATCTGGAAATCCTGAATCGGAAAGTTCTACAAACTGTAGGAGATCATTTTTCTGGACAGAATTTGTACTACTTTATTTTTCAAGACGATAATGCAACCTGTCACCGTGCTCAGGTGGTGAATAACTGGTTTCATGATATGAATATTGAAAAACTTTGGTGGCCGCCCAACTCTCCAGACATGAATCCTATAGAAAACCTGTGGGCTGTGATATGCAAAAAACTTGGTAATCAGACGTACAGGTCAAAAGAGGAACTTATGGCAGCCATTGTACATGTTTGGAATGAAATTGAGGTCGAATATTGTCAAAATCTCATTCGTAGCATGCCTCGAAAGTTGGAAGCACTTAGGAAGGCCAGGGGTGGCCACACTAAGTACTAGTCAATGTATTTACTTACTATCATTTCAAATTGACATATCATGATGCATTTAAAACCTTTGTTCAATCTGTTTACTTGTAAAAATTGTCTTTGTGCGAAAACGTTCCACAAGCTATATTTGCAATAATTTTGACATTAGTTCTGTCAAGTGCATTATGTGCGTAACTATGACTTAAATAATAAAAATATATTGTACAGATATAGTGTTTTATATAATTGTTAGGAAAACAAATCGACAAGTCGAATCAAATCAATAAAACAACTGATAATTCACGAGCGAAATGCTGACGACCAAAAGTAATGAAGTGATGCTAATTTTTTTTTACAGAGTGTAGAAAGGGCTAACAGGCGCAAATGAGAATCAGACTAAAATACGTATGTCACACTGTGCAACTGCGTGTATCAGACATTCACGTGTTACTTTTACTTGTTTACTTGCCTGTAATTATCGTCAAAAATTCCTAATTTTCCCAGTGCTCTGCTTTATTGCGATGGCACATTATTCCTAGACAAGCATGTGAAATCTTTGGTTACCAGTGAGGTTCGTGCCAATATAAAGCGTTAACAACTAAAATTCAATCACTTTAGATTGGAACACAACTATTTCCAACAATTTCCTCTGTTTCCATTATTCGCTATGTGCACAAAAATCGGAGTTGCCTATGGGACTGGACTTTTGAATCACCCTGTATTACTAATAACTTAGAAAGAAAGCATCAGCTTCATGTATGTTAATTAAAAAAATATTGTGTTTCACCTGTTATACTTTTAATATTGAATTATAAGAATTTGTTGTTGTACTACCCTACCCTACTCTAACCTAAATCTTACATAACCTCTTACCCCATTTGCGTTCCATTTTAAAATTTTGTACAATTTTTTTGAAGGAAAATAGTATTTGTAAGAAAACGGGTATCAAAGATTTCTTTACACCTTTATTTTTTTTACCCTGACATAGACATGCTATATCTCGTGGGAAAGAGTCCTTATAGATATTCCTAACGCCGTCCGTAAGACTTCTATAGGTGCCCTGATTGCCGAAATATTGCAAATTAAAGTTAAAAAGATGTTGATAAGAAATGACAAACCCACACAGTTTGCACCACTGTAATATAGATCTACAATTTTGCATATTTTCCTGCCCCAGCTGGCCCATCCAGTACGACAAATTTCTAACGAAGCAAAAAATGTGACATTGAGGACCTTGTTAATTTGACCCATTTTTAAACTTCAAAATCTTCAAAACACATTATTCTACCTTAAACTGAAAAAGAAAAACACTTCAGCCATTTCGAACTGAAGAATGTTATAGATTTCCACGTGCAACATAACACATACAATTCACCGACGTAGATCCTACTATAATCACTTTGTTTTTTCATCTACGCCTATGTTATTTATTTTTTAATCAATATTACGCTCTAACGTGACCCTTTAAACTTCTATATTTCAAACCTTGCAAAAATAAACAAACACTAAAATTGTACAACACTGCTCGTCTATGTCACCTAAATGTTGAGATACAAACTTCTACACTCACATGATTGTGAAGTAAAATAATTATTCACCTTCAAACTATCCCGTTTCGCGTAAAGACTTCCCTTTGTTTAGGATTAAACCAATTGTTTGGTTCTGTTGTCACAACCTAGGTGTAAAACTCCAATGACTTAAATTTGTGTTAATACAGATATAAGGCTTTTCGATTGTCCTAATATTACTAGAACACTAAGTTTCATGATATCGGATACATTTGAAATGCTTTAAACACTTTAAAATGTTTGGCGTACATTATGAACAGGAGGATTTATTTGTTTAGAAATATACATCAAACAGCTGTGTGTTATCATTATAATGAGGTTACAATTTAAGTTATTACACATTCTCTTTTATGTAGTTGGTAGTTTAACACCGAGGAATTAAGTTTTGAATATTTTAGTTTCTCCATTTCTAGCAAATTGTCCATCACTATATTTATTTTCTCTGTTTTATGCAACGAGAGCTTCAAGAATTGAACCAAAACGTCAAACAGACTCAAGAGCGGATTAAAGGGGGAGGGATCCCCTACGAAACCCTTAAGGGGGCGTCGTGGGCGACTTCCACCGAGAACCAGTTTATTTTTTTCGTATATTGATAAATAATTTACACCGTTGGAACGAAATGTAACACACATAGTGCCAATTAAGAAACATACAAGAGCGGAATAAAGGGGGCGGAGAGGAGAGCGCAATCTTTGAAGAGGCAGCGGGGGGCGATAAACCCTCAAGAGCCTTAATTCATGTCATCAATAGTATGAACGTTTGAAATGAAATAAAGCAAATATTGTGGCATTTTACGAAGAACTATAGTTATGGGGGAGCAGGAAGCTTAAAGACGAGTTCAACGAGTGATTAAATAGGGGCGACGAAGGATAAGAAGCGACGAGAGTGACAGGGGGTGAACAAAGATAAGAATGACGTAGGATTAGAGGACGACAAGATATAGGAGGCGACGAGAAACGGGGGACGAACAAAGATAGCAATAACGAATGATGGAGAAAACGAAAGACAAGAGGAGAACCAAGATAAGGATGACGAAGGAGAAGAGGGCAACGAAAGATACACGAAATTAACTGAAGGTGAAGGACTAGTATAATATTACTATCGTGGATCAAAGGACTCGTGAGGTGACCATCTCCTCCCAGATGATCTAGAAAATATTCCCGCCACCTCCTATCTAATTTTCTACATGCCCAGTCACTGTGGAAACGTCGTAGCCAGGAAGAAAGATCAGCTGATATATACCCCAAGCGCAACTAGGGTGACGATGAGGAAAATTAAGCTAACTACAACTATAAATCTTAGTAGCTTTCCGCAAGGGAGGATTAAAGGCTGGAGGGGCGAACATTCTTTTCCTGGGCCCTTCATTAGACCTTTTTTCTTTTAGTTATCGATACATTTGTAAAGTTGGAATGAAATGCATCAAACATTGTGGCATTTTATGACATAACCCAATAGGTTTATAAGTTAGCAGCCATGGGAGGTGAAAAATCAGTGCTTGACTTGCCTGTTGGGACAAGACATATGTTAAGTTCCTTCAATGTTCCCAACAGTCACATCTATTGGAAAGAAAAATACATTTTTGCGACTTTGAGACATCTGTTAAAATCTTTGTTTTATTGAAGTTAAAAAACTTAGAATGATTGTTGTGCTAAGCAATCATTGTAAAATTTTATACTATGCTATATATGCTATATACACCCCCTATACGCCTTCATGGCGTGGTGCTATGCACAGGGGAGCACTTTACTTTACCTATATAAACGGAGGTGCTGAAGGTTTTTCAAGCCACCCCCTTTTTTTTAATGAATATTCCTTTGTATCTTTGTGTCACTGATAAATGAAGATGAAATTGGAGGAAACGATAGCATATCGTATATCACTTATTAAGTAACATATTCTTGTACTAAACGTACGTGCAACAAGAAGCCGCAAGCAGGCCTTTAAGAAAATCATTTCTATGTCCGACGGTGTTCTTTGCTTTATCACAAAACCTACTTCAAACTTTCATCCTGGAACACGACTATTATACTTCTTTTCTGGATCTCTTTAATGCTTGATTCGTTTTTCTTCGATTACCCGTGATTGTGGCCTCAGTAGAACCTGAATTACGAAACTTCACCCAATAAAATATTATCTGCAGAATAGTGCTCTTCAGCAAAGATAAAAAACATAATGAATAATGAGCTCAGGCAAACGGAACGGCTAAACATTGAACACGCTGTGAACTTTTTAGTGCCAAAACACAAATTTTCCTTGTGCATAAATCTCCATGAAGTTTAGAATAACATTCCTGTTATGACTTCCTTTCGTACATTTTTCAATTTGCTTACCTCATATTAAAAGTGATAACTTTTAGGTATTTTCATGTTATTTGTACTCCAAACATTATAAAATAGACCAATATGAAGACATAAACATGAACAACTCAGCATATAGTTGTGGTTTTAACATGGAAGTCAACAAATTTAGCAAATTTCACACATTACAATACAAAAAAAATAATTTCCATAGAAACTCATTGAAGTCCCATTATGAAATCTTGCACACAAATTGTCATTTGATGTCTTCAAAACATATATTGTTTTCAGAAAAATTAAAAATGATTTGTTTGAGATTTTCAAAAATATTTTCTCTTCAAGTTTTCTTAAAAATGCAAAATTCGAATACCACAGTCATGTTGCATTTCAAATTGAAGCTCATTAAGGCAGAAGAGAATCACACCAATTTTAATTCTCTAGGTCAAATCAATTATCTACAGCTGTTTAAAGATTTCAAAATGTCGTCAAAGTTTGAGATTTTTGCTTTTTTGAAAGTCAATAACTCAAAAACTAAGAGCCGAAAAAATCTGAAGTTTCGCAGTTTTTGTACTCTTGATAGGTAGAATGTATAAACAATAAATCTAAAACGTCTGAATCCTTAAGGTGCAAAAATAATTTTTATACTTTGATTTGAATTGGATTGACCCTTCAATGTAACTGTATCGTGTAGGGACAGCTTAATTAAGCAAAAATGTTACATTTAGTTTAACTAGGATGATATGATCAAACAAATCCATCTCAATTACAAATGCTTAATTCTTATCACTCTCTTGCCTAAAATTCAGATTACTTGCTTCAACGTATAAGGGTCTGAAGCATAGAGCCCTATCTCATAATTTGCTTATTGATGTCATTACATAGAAGCGCGATGACCAAATTGGTAGGGCATCTGCCATGATGTACATTCTAGTTCGCTTCCCTGGGTAACTGAGCTTAGGTGAGAAATTTTCCAAAACTGTTCTGAAATTAAGCTGCTCTTGGGCTAACCTAGCCCCTGGGTACCTGGTAAAAAATGAAGTCGATCTTAGCGTGGTGTTGCTAACATTACCTCCACTAAGTGTCCATTCATCAACTTCATCATATCATCACTCATCCCCATCTTCGCAAATCAGCCAAAAGTGGCACACAAAGCGAGGTAAAGCAAATCAATCATGATGTGTGTGTGTTGTGTGTGTGTGTCTGTGTATGTGTGTGTGTGTGTGTGTGTGTATATATATATATATATATATGTGTGTGTGTGTGGGGGGGGTGATGGTGTGTGTGTGGGGGGGTGTATGTATGTATGTATGAATGTGTACATGTCGATCTTTTGGGTATCTTCAAGCAAAACGTATGACTGAATATTTTAAAAATACAAAATCTGCAAGACACAATATATTACGATAAATTGAAAAATAAAAAGCTTCAACAATTTCAAACTGAAGAATGTACCGTAGTAGATTGTACCTTAATACTCGTCTATGTCACCTAAAAGCTGAGATGCAGAGTTGTACACTCACATGATTTAGAAATAAAAGAACTCTTCTCCTTGAAATTATGTCGTTCCAAATAAGGCCTTACCATTGACGAGGACAGAAGGATTGTATCAATTGTTTGGTTCTGTTGTCAAGCTCTTGGTATGTGAAACGCCAGTAAACAAAATTATATATTCATGATAGCGTGTAAAAGTCCATCGGCTTTTATTTATCGCGTGCATTTGAAATGGATTGCATTATTGACATGAAAGTACGATTGTTGAGATATATGCGTAAAACAGGAATATGTTTTCATAATGATATCCCAATTGAAGACATTATATATTCTGTACGTATATCGCTATTTCGCCTATTGCATAATTCGTAAAGAACGAAAGAAAAGTTTGTTTTAGAAACTTTTCTGAATATTGATTTTCTTTAAGGGGAAGAGTGATAATTTCGCACCACTTGTGCATTTATTTCAATATCGTCGGAATGGACACTGCTACTAAAACAAAGCCTTGACTATACAAGAAAGTATAAATTTCTCTCCATGTTGCAAGTAGAAGCTGGTTTTTAAGGCGATTATTAAGCTAGAAACGATGTTTCAAAAAATATGATCAATAAATATTTACAGAATCCCATGTATTCCTTATGGGAAATCAATTTCAACTTCAAGTTACGACTAATCAAATGGGAGTTCCGACTCTTCCTACGACTAAGACATAGTTCAACATGTCCTTTTTCCGTCCATGTACTTACTATTTTCTACGTTATAGGATGTTTGACATTCCAGAGAGAAGGAATAAAATAATACTCCAATGAAACTGACTTTCAAGGAGCTAGATTTACGAACGCTAGATAAAGTGCCTCCTAGAATAATTTTTAGGTGTGAAAGGCAGGGGGCCGCTGCTATTATCGTTACCTTTAAAATGATGACAATTTATTCTTAGTTTTCACCGCCGATCTAGCAGTGAAAACACTCACATGTTTCAGATATAAAAAAAAAAACTATTCTCCTTCAAACTAAGTCGTTCCAATTAAAGCCTTATCAATGGTGAGATTGGAACCAAATGTTTGGTTCTTTTCACTGGCGTAAATAACACTCCAGGAACCCCCTCGGTGCGGGGGGAGGGAGTCGCTCGGGTTTCGGGACGCAGTAAGAATTATAAATTAAAAAAAGACTAATCGTTCACAAAGGTTTTCCTTTCGGCGTTGAAATATATTTTCAACCAAACATATGATATTTTTATACCCGTACAACTGGAAACAGAAAATGTTAATCACTAGAAAAGTGGAAAGTCAATTACCATATTAGAAGAAAACCTTCATTAGCTGAATAGTTCAAGTCATTGATTAGGTCCCCAAGGGTAGACGACAGGCAAGAAAATGGGCTGACATCCCTGACATACACCCTTCCCCGCCCCTACTTCCAGCCCGCGTTTCTGGAAGGTTTGATGAAACTGTGTTGCTCCTGCATGTTTTTCAGTGTATTTTGTAGTTGATATTGTTAATTTGAATATGAATTTACAATTTTGGGTGAGTCAACAGTTCTTAGGCTATTTTGCACCCGTCACGTTATACGGGGTCCAGCCCCTTACCATAACTAAAATAGCATAACCGAATGTCGTGTTACTAAAATATTAAAATGTTCTGACTTTCGTTAAAAGCTGAGGCTGTAAAGGGGCACTCAGCACACCTGAGGACAAGAGAAACAGGACAACACACAGAATTATACTGGCCAGACGCTAGAGTTACCTTAGTCTGCAAAATGCAGTCCATAGTGTACTACGTGGAAGTGAGATTGACAATTGGGTGTACTACGTGGAAGGTCACCCCTTACACCCCGTTATTGTTAATGAAGTGAGAAATGTTTAAGTGGTGCTGAATTTCGAAAAAGGAATTAGGAAGAGGAAGAAAAGGCAATGAAATATCCTAAGATCAATTCCTTTTTAAAACCTGGCAGCAGAAGTGATACAACTGAAGATAACATTGGTTGGACTGGTGATGGTGATAAACATGCGTGTGGAAGGCGAAAGTTTAAAAAAAAACAGCGCGCAAGCTGCTTTTGACGGTTTTTCTAGAACTGCAAAGACTCACTGCTTACCAAGTTCCATCCCAAAAATCCAACGATTATATCTAGAAACTTTGCCGAACTGCGTCAAGCCATTCACCAGAAAAGGGTGACTAACGACAGGTACGGGGTAAATGTGTTGCACGATAATGCACCACCACACACGTCTTATACTGTCAGGAATTCTGCTACGAGCAGAAGTTCACAGCCACCTTCTATATTCGCCAGATCTGCCCATCACAGAATTTTTATCTGTTTCGGCATTTGAAGTTCCAATTCAAGGGCAAGCGATTTGACGGCGAAAATATCCTGTGTTCTGTGAACTCCTCCTTGAGTTCTGCATGATTGAATTGAATTGGTGCTTTGAGTCCACTTTATGCACAGTACGGCTAATTCGGACTGGACCTACAGTTTAAAGTGGGATATGAACCATTATGTGCCTCCTCCGGGCATCGAACCCCTGGACCCCTTGATTACAAGGCGACGACGCTACCACTGCGCCATTGGGGAAGCCCTTTGAGTTCTGCATGAAAATAAAATGCAAATAAAAATAAAATGTGTGCGTTCATTTAATTTTCCCTTCCTTAAATGCTGAAAATTAGTGATGAGACACTAGACCTTGTATGTATGATGCAAATTCCGTGCTTTAAACTTTGAGTTTCCTGAGGGTCTGCGAGGGCAAGTGATATCTGAAGGGGGTCTGCGGTGTAGGAAAGTTCAAGTACCGCTGGTCTATTCCATATCGCCTGGTCGATATTTTTTCAATATCGCGATATATCGTCTAGATGTTATCTATTAATTAATGTATAAAGTTTATAAAATTAGAAATGTATATACGAGTAAAATTGTTGGGGTCGGGGTATCGACTTTTAAAAAACGAATTTACAGGGCCGCCATAATTGTTGAGAAACACTGCCCTATACTCTGTCCCAGCTAAGTGTGGAGCAGGCAAACGAAAACAAGTGTCTGCGCAAGTAGTGACGCGAGACGGCGCCACGTGAGAGGGAACGGAACTTAGTAATGTTATATGGTGCCGAAACCCGGGAATTACGTGGAGGAGAAAAGCGACTGCAGTTACCATCCTTCAAGCAGCGTGTACTGCTTCGCTCTGGCCACTCGATTTCCCTCGCTTCTCTGACGTTATGCGCGGCATTGCTCCACAGTTAGCTGGGACGGGGTTTAGAACAAATATGTCTGAGGGCCAGAGAAATGGAGGGAGTGGACTATATCAGTGTTGGAATTATCACACGTACGAAATGATGTCAAACAAGAAAGTAAAGAATCTATTTGAGTGAAAATCGCATTTAATCATTTCTCGAGAGCGTTCTGATGTAACTTTTACGCAAATTAACAAGCCATAATTCAGAAACACTATCATTATCCTTGGCATAATAACATGTGGGTAGATGGGTGGTTTATGTCACTTCATTATCTTTTCTTCAATGTGTTTTACCTTATCTGCCGTTGTGAAAGCTTTTAATGCTCTTGCAGTTCATTAACGTGTGGAATAAATCACACTGACGTTATCTCTTGGTTTCACCAATGGCGTCCTTTTCATAAGGACATTTCAGCAAGCGAAGAACATGGACATTTGTTCACGATGGTTAGTCCTCTTATCTATGATTCTTGATTATATGCTTCGAGATACATGGAAACTTAAAAACCATACTCGGGAATTCCCTACACCCTTTCCGTGGGGCCAGCGAACGAAAGTAAGTCTCTGCGCACGTCTAACCCGGGTTGTTAAATGTCTAGGAATTGTAAATAAATTCAGTTCCCGTCCGGGAGAGAATATCAGAAAGTGTAAATGGGTTCTAGGCAGTAACTAACCTTTTCATGTATTAAAGTATTTCACTTCGGTCCATAAACCTTTTTTCAGATGAATTTAAATGCGGTCCAGTAACCTTTTTCCGAATCTATTTAACTTAACCTTTTTTCCAGGATCAATTTTAATACGGTCCAGGAACCTTTTCTCCGAATCAGTTTAAATAGGGTCCAAGTTCCGTATTGATACGAAACAATACGCAACTTGGACCGAATTTAAATTGTACGAGAAAAAAAGTTTCCGGTCCTGTTACGGAACCCAATAGAACCCATTAGAGTTTAAGGGTTGCTGGACTTTTAACAACCCTGAATGTAACCTCCCCTCACATTTCCCCCCCCCCCCACACTTGGGAGTGGGACTGGACAATATGCAGTATTTACTTATTTATTTAGTATTTAGTTGCCTCTAACAGAAAAATCTCCAATTACAGGAAAGTTTACATATTCTATTCAAATAATGAGCATATAACAGTGTAGAGTACATACATACATATATACATACACATACATACACACCAGGAGCGTATATTCTAGGCTATCTGCGAAGCCTTAAGTCTAGAGAATAAAATACACGAAAAAAATCGATCAGAAATTGTAAATAATATTATTCATATCAGTGCGATGATGATGCTGATTCTGGAGTTGGCAACGTGATTTTTTATGAGTTGGCAACCTCATTTCCTATGAGTTGGCAACCTGATTTCTTATAAGTTGGCAACCTGATTTCCTGTGAGTTGGCAACCTGATTTCTTATGAGTTGGCAACCTGATTTCCTATGAGTTGGCAACCTGATTTCCTGTGAGTTGGCAACCTGATTTCTTATGAGTTGGCAACTTGATTTCTTATGAGTTGGCAACCTGATTTCTTAGGAGTTGGTAAATGTATTTCTATTCATAGCCTAGGACCACGTGGCAATGAGATAACCCAGATCTTGGACTCAGTATACGCCACTGATACACACACACACACACGCAAACACATTTATACACACAAGATAATAAGTAAAGTAAAATATATGTAAACGCAGGACTGGAACATATATCCATCCATATACACATTCGAAATTCGTTAATTATCCCGAACATAACCTTGACATAATATTGAACGGAAGTAAATAATAAAAAAAAAATATTTAGCGTATATATAACATACATAGACATTATACATGCTTACCAAGAAAAGAATAAGGAAAGCAGAGGGTAAAATAATTTTAGATGCACAGTAGAATGAACTCATATAGGTACCGGGTGTTCCAAAAGTCGCTTGACCGAGAAATAAATATTTGTATTTGAAAACAAAAACGGCGTAAGATCACATGATCTTGGTGGCCAGTCAGTTGTATTCCAGCCAGTCTTCCGATCCACTCGTCAAAGTTGCCAACATCTTGTTGCCAAATTAAATTAATATTTCTCTGTCAAACGACTTTTGGGACACCCGGTATATCCAACGTGCTTCAAAAATTGATCTTAATGATTTTACATAGGAAGTAATCGGTAGACTGAAATCTAAATTTTATGCACACATTGGTGGTTTAAATGTTGTTTGTCACATTGAGGGGTAGGTTTTTTATGTATAAGCAAATTTGTATAAGGGAAGGTATCTATTACCAGTTAGTTAACTAAAGTATTGCCTTGCGGTTCTAAGTGTCTGATAACTAGACCTCAGATCTTAAGTTTTTAACCTATTTTTTCCTTTACAGGTATGTAAGAAATAATAAGTTATGTCAGCGTTTCGTTAAAAAACACAACAACTGATGAAGTTTTATAGTGCCTAAAAAACCTATTTTCTTGTTAGAACCTATTTTAGGGTTAAGCATCTAAATTAAGCCTTTTTTATATATTTTTAAAGGTTTTTACAGGGAATTTTACGTCACACAGAGGTATTTGCTTTGTTTGCTCACGAAAAAATTCAATGACTAACGTGTTTGAAACGTACTCTCTGTCGATTTCCCTTCCTCTAAGTCCTTGGTGATTCTTCAAAGCTCTAAACAAAGGAAAATGTCTGGTGCCACTGTTACCTGTACAATCCAAAGTGGTCTGATCTGTCAGGTCTTGCTCACTATCGCGTCACTTCGATGCTTTGTGGCATTCACGCCTTGGAAACTAACATTTCAGCATTGAAGTTTGCACCACTGAATGTGTTTTTTATTATTATTTTTTTGTCTGTGATCCTCACACGCAAAATTGCAGAGATTGACTGTGGATAACATGAAAAAAGATTTTTGCTTAACTCTACGGCGAAGAGTAGATTTTGATAGCAAATTTCCAATGGTAAGTTCTGTCATCGCCATAGGGTTAGGCAACACCCATGACGTTATGCAAGATAGTGCGTATTTCAGGATATAGGTGTCCCAATTTCATTGCCGGTGACTAGCTAATCAGCATTTTTCAGGAATTTTCAACTATTTTAAGTTTTCGTGAACCTACTTCAAGATTTTTCGAGCCTAACTTAAGAAAAACGAAAGAGAGGCTGAAAGACAGGTTGAAACAACATAGGGACGATGTACGACTTAAGAGAGAGAGATACTTAAACACACGAGAGAAACAGGATATAACATAGAGTGGGATGAGGCTAAGCAGATAGGAAGGGAGAAGATAATACTAGTGGGAAAATGGAAGGAGGCCAAGGAAATAGAGAAGAAAGGTGAAGAAGACACAATGAACTGGAATGGGGGACTGAAGATAAACAAAGAATGGAAGAAGGTGTTATAAAGAATGGAAAGGACAACAGAGAAAGAGGAGAGGAGAAGGAAGAAGAATGAAGGAAAAAGAGCGTGAGATAAAGAGTCCAACCACATTCTATATGGAAGTGAATATGTTTAGCCTTTCAGGTGAAAGTACAGTTGACAATGGAAGCCACCTGCTAGAATGTTCCAGAATAACTTTCTAATAGTCTGGAGGGAAGTATTTTTTGTGTATATATATCGTCCTGTTTTTGTACCTTGTTACATTTGTACTTGGTGCAGAGTCTGAAGAAGACCTTGCTAGAAGGTTAAAACGTTACGTTAATTTATGTTTTTAATAAAATAAATTTCTGCCTTGGTCAGCATATTGAGTTTTTCATTTCATGGAAACAAGGCTTAATGGTGTTACCTACCTTAAGATTTTTAGGACCTATTTTGGGATTTTTAGATCTTATATTAGGAACCTAAAAGTACAATTTAGAACCTATAAATCCGAGGTCTACTCATAACATTGGTTCTAATATTTACACGTCATTTGGAAACACTGTCTTTACGTTCTAAGAAAACCACAACTCTCACACAAAGAAGAGCTTTGGAAGTTTAGAACTAGTAAAAACTTGACCAAATTTCTATTGCCAAGTTCAAACTTAACGTCCATCTAACCCAGTTACAAGTTTCTTGTGAACGCTTATGCTCCGTGAGGTTGGTCAGTTGCCGAATGGGGTCCTCCTTTAATCCAGAAGACTGCTTACTTTTCGGCAGGGAAATCTTTGATGAGTGGTCCATTAATGGACACTAGCGATTTTTCAATTGTGTTTGCGACATAGTTAAAAAAAATATATACTGCATGCTTTGAATTCCATTTCCTTTGAGGGGGGAAAAGACATCCTTGCCAGGGATCTTCTTTTGTCGCGGATAATTTTTCGTGGGGGGAAATCGCACACTGGTTGCCAGTAGCTTCGACAAAATGTCCCTTATTAGTAGGGAAAGGATTTTTTGGTGCAACATTATGGTCGGGAAAGGGGAAAAAAGGTTCTGAAAATGCTTTCAAAAAGGTTCAAAAGATGGTGCTGATAAAATACTCTCTTTATTCTGCGCCTTCTATATATAATGCGCGCGGACCGCAGAGAGAACAGTCGTTCTGCCGAATAGGTTTCGTTGAAGTTTGTGTTTTCTCTCGCGGGTTTTGCTACATTATCTTGGGAACTATTGGGTCTGCAATGATTATATTATACCATTTTATAGCTCTCTTTCTGCTCTACAAAATGAGGCTATAGGATCGTATGTAGCTGCTCAAGAAGAGTGAAAATCATTTGTTTTTTTGTCGAATTTTTAACACAACATGAAAGATAAGGAAGGGAAAAGGTGCTGAAGCATAGAATAGGTGGGGAAAGGGGGAATGTACTAATCTCACGAAAAGATGCAACAAAGTGTGTTCATTTTACTTGATTTCATGTCCTAAAATACATATCTCAAACGATTGGTATGAAAACAGCTATATTTTTTAAAATGTGCTGCACCTTAAAATCCGTTCCCTACTTTCTTGTTGTTCTTTTTTTTTGTAACAGCCACGTCACCTAAGGTTGATTTTTATTATTCCTAGTCACACAGGATAGACCCTTCAGGCAGCGAAGCACTTCATCAGTCTAATCATATTTTTCTGGAATGGTTTGTATACGTCTGTCTGTTTCAATGGCTGTGTCCTAATAGCGAACAGTCCTAATTGCCAACAATACCTAAGTAGTCCTAATTGCAAACGCGTGTAACTAAAGCGCCTGTTTTCAAAAACAAATAAGCAGTGATGCAGGAAAACATGTAGTTTAAGTAGCAACAACCGTATTCAACCTCATTGACCAATCTTGTCCGTTTACTTTTCTAACCTTCCAAGGTCATTTCGACCTTTCCGTCATTCGACGTAATCTAATCCATGAGACATGGGTCGCCTATGCAATACCCAAACCAAGCGCCAGTCAATGGAGTGACACCATACCGGATCACCTTCCAAGCCAAAAAAGGTCAAACAAACACTCAGCATGCGAAAGGTTCTGGCAAATGTATTTTGGGACAGGACAGGAGTCTTATTCATTTGTTTTTCTGCCACGGGGAGCAACAATAAATGCTGAGCCCTACTGTCAAATGCCTCAAAGGATGTGTCGTGTCTTACATAACCAACGGGGTGGTTGAATACATTGGTGGGAACCGGATAGTTTTATGGTATCAACAAACTGGTATCATTCTATAATAAGTGTTTGAATGGGTATATGGAAGAGTAGAGTAAAGTATGTAGTTTCTGCACCATAATTGCTTTTGCACACACCATTTGTTTCTTGTTTTACACCACAACGCTCCTATTTTCTCCATGACCTTTGTACTTCGTTCTTGCGTTAGTCTTGCAACTGCTGGAGTTGTTTCAAAAATAGAAATCATCGCAACAGAGAAAGGGAAGCCAAGAACCCTCGCTGCCAAGAGAGATGTGGAAGTGCTTGAACAGAAAGCACCTGACTCACAATGCAGTGGAGGGATGGAACCACAAAATGAACAGTGAGCTAGGTAGGCCACACCCAAGAGTTGCAGACCTCACAAAAAAGCTTAAAGTCTGAGGCAGACGCGATTCTTAGGATGGAAATGAACCTGGTGTGTGGGGGAAAAGAACTATGTTTTATTGGACGAAAAGATAGCGAGAAACACTGCTGGTCGCATTCCCAGCTTGCGGCTGGCCTTCATGGCTATTTCCGTCCCCCAATCGTATTCGGCGATACGTGGCTCGATGGGTATCAACAAAGTCAGATGCCAAGTAAAAGATGTAGGGGTAACATCGCTCTCCCGAAGAAGCATTGCCAAGCGCACTTCTGCTTTTGTCAGTTGCATACGATCGGAAACTTCATTGCCCAGGACAACGTGTGCAGTTGTACCATTAACACCCGTTGGTTTCTGGTGCTGACAATATCGTTATCGGAGAACTCTCTCGATTTGGAGTACGTTTGAGAACATGTGGTGTATCCGACGCTCATTTGTTTCGTCCCGCGAAGAGCATTCGGTGTCTTGTGACTCGAAAATGTCCGATGTTAGTCGAAGAGAATTAAACTGATTGCTGATTCGCTGTTTCCCAGCCGCCAGCTGAAAATGCAACCAGTATAGCAAGTATGCGCAAACATTCCTAAATTTTTAATAATAATGCCATACGTTTTGATGTTTGACTAAGTAAAATTCATAAATGTATTATGACGACGTTAATAATTGACGAAGCTTTTTTCAGTTAAGAATTGTGCGTTACAGGGTCTTATAATAAAGTTTGAGAGGAAGTGTGAGAGGAAGTCCGAAGGTAGTAAAATGTGTTCGCAATTTGCACACAATCCACGGAGGTAATATAGTGTTCTTTGTGTTCAGGTAGCAAGTGTTCGCAAATAGGACGAAACCGTTTAAATATATTTTCGCCTCCTCTTCCTGCCTTGTATTCCCAAGTCTTGAGCCTCATTTCAATACGAAACTTAATTGATCAGGGGGAAAAAAGGTTCAAGGACCGTATTTAAATTCATGGTTGATTTGTTGTTTTAAGTCCACTTTATGCACGGTAAGGCTAATCGGGACTGGACCTACAGTTTAAAGTGGGATCCGAACCACTTGTACCTCCACCAGGTATCGAACCCGGGACCCCTTGATTACAAGGCGAAGACGCTACCACTGCGCCATCGGGGAGGCCGAATTTAAATTCAGCAGGGGGAAAACGTATTTAAATTTAGCCGGAAAAAATATTCCTGGATCGTATTATTTTGCTGAACAAAGGTTCCTGGACCGAATTGAAATAACAGATAAAATGGGTTTGAGTTTGAATTGGTGTCTTACGTCCACTTTATGCACAGGAAGGCTAATCGGGACTGGACCTACAGTTTAAGGTGGGATCCGAACCACCACTTGTGCCTCCACCGGGGATCGAACCCGGGACACCTTGATTACAAGGTAATGACGCTACCGCTGCGCCATGGGGGAGGCCCACAGATAAAATGGTTCTTTACTGTACAGAACCCATTTACACTTGCCGATTTTCTCTCCTGGACCGGAATTGAATTTATTAAAATCCATAGACCTTTAGATCTTTAACAACCCTGGTGTCAACAAGCCCACGCCGGCACCCGTGGTTATCACATCGCGCTAGGACGCTACGGGTCCCGGGTTCGAATCCCGGCCTGGGTTTGGATGTTTGTATCCATTCATCAATTTCATGATATCATCATTATCTTTGCAAAGCCAAAAGTGGGACAAAAGGCGAAGTAAAATAAAGCAAATAAATAAATAATTCAACCATTCCACAATGGAACTTTATGGCGAGATCGAAACTGGACAAGGTAACGGCGCACGACCACCAAATTTATAGAAACAAACCTTTTGACTTACCTATTCTTGTCCGGGAGCGTGGCCCCTGCTGCCCCCCCCCCCCCCATCCCCGAAAGCTCGCTCAGTCTCAACACTTTCACCCTCAACTAAAGCAATGATAAGCTGAACTTTCCATTTCACTTGGCTTCCTATAGAGTACGTGACCTGTGTTCCTGAATCCGTTGTTGCGAGCGACCTTCCCCAAGGGCACGGTTGACAGGCAGGGTCTAAATCAGAGGCAACCTGGCTGCTTCTCTGAGGTTGTTAGTCTTGCAAACTAGCTCTGCGGGGCGGGCGCATTTGGCTATTCATCACCTCGTCTCTTCCTACAATGCGAATGTCGCTATTGCGTGTGCGGCCCACGCGCGTGCGTCGAAGGACAGGGTGCTCATAAAAAGGTAAGGCACAATTTATTCACGTCTTAGCGAGATTTCACACCGAAATCGCGTGTTATTTGACGATATCTCCAATCCAATGCGGGCTTAAGGAACCCACAATTCTATATGAATTCGGTACAGGGTGTGTATTGTTTGAATGTAAAAAAAGGTTATTGGACAGTATTTAAATTGATCCGGAAATAAGGATTCCTGGACGGTATTTAAAACTATCCGGGAAAAAAGGTCCCTGGACCGTATTTAAATTTATCCGGAAAAAAGATTCCTGGACCCAATTTAAATACTATAAAGATAGAAAGGTTATTTACGGTCCAGAACCCATTTACGCTGATGATTTTCTCTCCTGGACCGGAATTGATTTTTTTAAAAAATCCTGGACCTTTAGCAACGCTGTTTGTGTGGCCTGTAAAATGTCTCTGTTTCGTATCCAAGTAGCACGTGTCATTTCGGTGTGAAATCTTACACAGGCAGCTTTCGGACCGAAACTAATCTTCAGAAACAAGAGTAGCCTTTCGTACCGAACTATAACACCAGACACCAGACAGGATGGTGCTCGGATCGTTTGTAGCATGTCGTTTCGCTCCAGACTGAAGCGACAAGTGACACATGTCGCAGTAATCAGTGCAAACTCTCACTGACAAGACAACTGCACGTGTCGCTCGGACTGGGCGGTTTTCTCAATAGCGTGCATCGTTTCGCCTCAAGTCTGTTGTTTGCGCATGCGTGGTGCTTATAGACCGAAGAGGCCCGTGTCGCTTGTCGTATGGCACTTCGGTGTGAACCCCCACTGTCACATGTTGCCTGTCTGAAATCTCTCCCAAGAGCCTTGTGCACGATCAAATTAATCATGAACAAGTCGTTGAATTGAACGCAATTGAAAGTCGTTGAACAGCGTTCCTACTACAAATCTTGAATGGTCTGAAATTGCTCTTGTACACGATGAATAAAAGTTGGACGAGTTCACATTTGACCAAAAGATGGCAGTGTGTACGGCATGAAAAAAAAATAAATAGACTAGCGATTACCCGTAACAAAGATAATATTATTTCCACAGGAAGAAGTAGGACATATTAGAAACTCGACACAAGTCGATGTATAATTAGGGACTTGAAGTTTTCGATTTAACGAACACCGAAAAGTTGAGAAAATCAGAATAAAGTGTTTAAAATGTATTTGAGTAGGTTAAGGAGGCAAGTTTTCGGTGTTTCGTAATCGCGAAATAACGCGAATTTTGCAATTTTTCAAAATAATGCCGAATTTTTCCACTTTAACGTGAAAAACGACGCGAAATATGCAATATAAACCTGGAATAACATTTATTTCGTTCAAACAGAACTACATAAAGCGCTATTAGATCTGTCATCTCTAGTCTATCTGGTGAAAATTTGATTCAAAAGAGATTGTCACAATTCATTTATTGCAGTTTGGCGCAGACATGACTAACAGTGTTTAACCTCGTCCTGAAATAGAAATCGTGGGGGGGGGATCTTCCTAGAAGGGAAGTTTCGTAAGAACGGGAAAATTTTCAGGGAGAAGCATCTGTTGTGTTGCAGGGGAGGGGGTTAGGGGGCGTGTATGTGTGCGTACACAAAACGGTATTTTGAGCTCGCAGAGGAATTTTCTGGCATTGTTAAGGAAATGTGATGTGTATGACTGTGTTCAAAGATTTGGATGATCATAATTAGTGGCTGATGAGTTGAAATAGTTTTCCAAATGGAAGAAATTTGACCATTTCTCACAAAGGTAAATAAATTAAATAAAATAAATTTATTCTTTTTTCATTAAAACTAAAATTTGTCTCAATTTTCCAGAACTAAAACAATGTGAAACTTCAAGCAGAGAAGGAACAGTAAAATTGCATGGAAAATTAACCGATTTTAAATTAATTACATCGAATTTTGCTCTAAACCGCCAAAAATAACACCGAATTGCAGTAAGAAATAGCATCGAAATTTAGAGAAAAATAAAACGAAATCTTCACGTACCTATGTATAATACATACAGCACGAAAGGCACATCGAGTTACATCATCTATGGTGAGTGCACGGTGTTTACAATTGAAAATACTAAAATATTCTTCCATACGTGTACCAGTAAACGCCATAGAGTATGTACTTAAACAGCGCCATTCTTTTGTTCCTAAAACCATCTAATACGAAACGTTATTCCTATCGGTTGAATAGTTATCGGCTTTCAAAAATGTGAAGTGATACATTGTTTACATCCCACGCGACCGCCATTACATGACCTTTACCATAATCGATTTCAATAGCATGTGCTCTGATTGGTTGAGTCAGTCTTGGATCAGGCTTCTCTTTTTCTGTCCATTCTATCAATCGATTTCATTTTACCTTTTCCCTCTGCTGTTTTCCATTATCTTCTCTCCTCTCCCTTTCTCCAATGCCTTATCATTTTTCTGTTTCTCATTTCCTCAGCTCCTCACCTCTCGTTTCCTCACAATAGTTCACGGCTCTTCGTAAACTAAAATTTTCGCTGCACACATGGTTGCGAATTGAATCCATATGTACGTATTTACAAATATTCGATACCATATTAGGAAACAATGTCGGTCCAAACATTAGAATGAATTTGAGAAGTCTTGCGAAAATATCCTATCATGTTAATGTTAGTCTTCTCTGGTACAGTGGAGTTTAGGATACCTCCACTATGTTACTGCATTCCGTGACATTCGCTACGAGACTCGTAGCGAATGTCACGGAATGCTCTGTATAATCACATAACAATTGATAAAATTGATTTGGTTCATTTTATATCCCCTTTTCTTCTGCCATTTGCCCTTGCGAAGATGAGAATGAAAGATGATTTGATGAAATTGATAAGGAGGACACTCCCAAATGTCACCCATGCCCAAGTCGGGATTCGAACCGGGAACCCCTAGCGCCACGGAGGTCTCCTAATCACATAAGAACTTTTATCGGCTCGAAAACGCTTCTTCCTTTTTTTAAGAGAATAATATTGTTTATTAACAGCGATAAAATGCCTCTACATTGAATATCTAAGTAAAAATATAATGGAGGGGGTGCCAGTCCCCGTTTGCCCGCTTATACGTACGCCTATGACGCATATTAGCTGCGCGAGGAACCTGTTTGCAAAACATGTTTTGCCCGTAGAAGAACGAAACTTATACTGGCTCCCCAACATCTATACTCTGTCCCTGCAATCTCTGGAGCAAGGGAACGAAAACAAATCTCAGCGTAAGAAGTGACCGGAGACGGTTTCGCCAATGAAGGAATGGGATAGCGTGGAGGGGGAAAGCGACTGCAGTTACCAGCCTTTCACAGCAGCGTGTACTGCTTCGCTCTGCCTACTCTATCCGAGATAGCTGAGGCAGAGTATAGGAGAGGTAGATCAATATAGGAAAGTGCCAATTGCGTGAAGAAAAGATTCAGAAACACTAACAATAGTTTAATACAGTAAAATCTCGTTAATCCGGACTAATGGGGGGGATAAGTTGATCGGTTTAACGAAAGTCCGGATTAACTGAAATAACCTAAAAGAACAGTAGAAAGTGCAAAAACTCAGTTTATAGCAACAAAACACGTTTATTATGGTGTATTTAAAGGGCATATGCCTAAATACAATATACAGTACAGTACAAAGTCTGCGGGAAACAGAATTTCATCAATGGTTGACTGCCTTTTCTTTGGGAAGTTCTCTTGTTGACTTCTAGCCACATTTAAAACCTTGCATTCTGTTTTTTTTTCCTTTGCTTTTTGCCTGTGCGGATTAATCGAAGTCCGGCTTATCGGGGTCCGCATTAACGAGGTTTTACTGTATTGGCATTCATTCATGTTCAATCTTGCTACGCAAAGACATTTTTGCGTATCAGCGTATAGTATTCGTAAGTTGAACTATTCATGTTTCTTTTTCGGCGAAACAACAATCCTCTATCATTTCATTTTTGTACTAGTTTAACAAAAGGTTGTATAAACTGTTTAAAAGAAGAAATAGCAGTTGCGAAACATTTTAATGCGATCGTTGAAAGTCTAAACAGAAATAAACAATGTGAACTTTCCAAACTTCAATCCTATTGTTCAGGCACTAATCAAAAAATAGTTGTCAGTACAGAACAACAAAGTCCAAGATCTGAGGGAATCACATAAACTGGTTTCTGTATTGTACAGTGTGATCCATGAGTATTACTGTGCAAATTCTCCATCACCATGTTCGTGCACTTTATTTGACCCAATAAGACTTCAAGAATTAAAAGAAAACAAAACAAGCTGTTGACAACTTCTGCACCAGCATACATAAAAATTCATTGCTTAAAAACACATAGGATGTAAGAGAAAAATTAATGACAATATAGTCATGGACAATTTGCACGGTAATACACATGGATCCAACTGTAGAGTAAATGTAACGATCTAACGCAGTTTCGACTTTGATTAATCTGTTCGAATACTCTTATTAACAATAAAAGTAACAAATTTTATATTTTGTAACTTGAAATAAACTATGCCAATTTCAGGGGCTCCTTCTAAAGAACCACCCATTATATATTTATATGCCCCTTGTCCACCAATCAATTCACTCCATCCATAATCAATAGACCTAATATATCTCTCACCTAATAGAATAAAGGTTGCAAGCATTACTCAGAACAATACTTGATTTAAAGGGTAGAATTGTAAACCACGAAAATTTATTTTATAATGTATTGGTATAATTAATATAATTATGATGGATAATACTAGTGCTATTACCATTGACCGATTCGATCCTCCCCTCCCGATGTTCATAATTGTTCCTATACTTACGAAACAGCATACGAGTATGTAGCCACTATACACTGTACAGTCACGGACACTTCTGGGTTGTAATGATCCTATTGAAAGTCAATGGGTTTGTTACATACCCGAACTCTACGTCATGTACAAGTATGTGCTTTATACAGAGTGTCCAAAAAGAGTGTTTACACTTTAATGGTAACACTAACCCTAACAATAGCAAGTATGGACTCTTTTGCGTGTCACATACCTTAAAGTTATAGATTGGCAAGAATACGTTGTCTGCAATGCCATAGAACAAATCAACAAACAGAAGATATGGTTTCTACAGGAAGGAAAGCACAGATAGTGTCAATAGCATGTTTCATGTCATTCAGTGACCATGGCTTTGTGAAGTACACAACGTTCTTCAGTTTCCCAGAGGTAGAAATCTAGCGGTGTTAAATTGGGAGATACGGGTGGTTGTTTGATACTTCTTGCCTTGCTCAAAAGAAACATTGCTCACCTCTGCCACGTTGGGTACACAAATGCCTACCGCCCGGTGAGTTGTGATGGAACTAAAAACAATAGAATGCCTACACACGCTCGCACACACACTCAATGTAGATATTGCAGCTTCAAATACAAAAAGTCCAGTCAAGTTATCTCGAAGTTTCTCTGTTATTTACATTCAAAGAGTTTAACACTATTTTGGGACACTATTATGGGAATGTAGTACTGCACATGGGTTAAATGTATACACTATAGTGTAGTGACTACCACCAACCTCTGGGTGGAGGGTTGTGAACTTAACGCGCTACGAAGCTGAAGGTCTTCAGCTTGAACTCCTGTATGGAACAGGCCACCATTCAACTCGGTACATGTCGTTGCCTGTTGGACCACGTCACGAAAAGGTATCATAAATCCTTTCGATTTGTGAGGTTGATTCAAAGTTACAGACTTACCCTGTGGATTCACATTGCACAGTGATTCGGATCCCACTTGAAACTACGTATTAGCCTATGCAGGGACGTCGGAACTTATTTTGGAGTGGGGGGGGCATGTTTTCAAATCTATCAACCAGTTTTTACAATCTCATCCCCCATATATATATATATATGTATATTGTATATATATACAATATATAGGCCCAGTCCCGATTAGCTTATATGTGCATAAAAGGGACTTTAAAAAACAAACTCAATGATCAATAGTTTAAAATTAGTACTTTAAATGTATATTTTCGTTTCGCTTCTAGAGTATAAAATTTAAATTGGGCCATTCTGACCATTAGTACTCCAAATTGCACAACAAACGTTTAAGTTAAACGTCAAGAAGTAAGTTTTGTAGACTACAAACTTCATAAATTTTTAAGTGTAGTTCACCGTAACAGATTCCCAGAAATACAATAAAATGCCACAAGTTATTGTTTATGCAATCTCCAAAGACATAAAGCGGAAATAACGAATCAATAACATTTATATTGTTGTACCGGAAATAACATTTTTTCACGGAAGTGTATTGTTTAGACAACGGGCCCGTAATATGAATACAAGCTGTGAATCATTCTGAAAGCTCTACGACCTTTTCGCCAAGGACAAAGGTTACTTGTGTCCCCAGCGAAGAATCAAACAATGTTTTAACAATCAGATCACGCAAAAAGTACGTAAGGAACTGCATCAAGATACACGCAGAAAGAATGCGTTATTGCTATGTTACATCCCGATACCTTACGCCAGAGCCACCTGCCGAGCTATCGCCAAACTAACAAATCAATATTATTCTGAGGCAAGGTAATGTTCAAACCCAGTTAACTGTTGGTGATGTGATGTGTCAGAAGCTCGGCATATGTTTCCTATAGATTTCTAATGGACTTATTATTCCATATTAAGGTAAGATAACCTTAAGTGCATGAACTATGCAATTGTTAATGCTCTTTAACGTATAATTATGCATGTGACAATGTGTATTTGCGTTAGCAGTGCGCCAGGAATAGAACCCTTCACCGGTTTGAAATCTGAATCGATACGCGAGACCCTTTCTCTGATATTTCAACAGTGAGAACACTTTGGCTACACTGACCTAGGTCAGGTTATCGTATATTGGTTAAATCAATCGCTGTGAATAAGGAAAGCCGATATTTTGGGGGAGGATTATGGACTTGTAATGCAATAATAACCATTGCATATGAAGCATTAATATATTGCAAAGTCGAACTATTTTGACGAAAACAAAATGTGTTTACGAGATTGGGATAGTGTAGACATTTGTGTATACTTGCTGATGTTTCACCAGCAGGAATTTTGCAAATGGAGGAGGTATGCGAAAATGTTCGGAAATGTGTAAAGGAAAGGTGGAAGGTAATGTCAGTAGCGTGTTCATGAATTTCAGTAAGGAGCAGGAGGGGCTTTGGCTTCACTTCTTTAATAGTCAGTTCTATAATCTGCCATCTTTATATGTGACTTTTTTTTTAATGAATGTTGGAGGATAGGGGATTATGCCCGATCAAACAAATTAATAGAATCCTATTTATCGAATAGAAAACAGAGCGTTGCAATAAATATCTTCTCCAATAATGGGACGCAAACAACATATTACTCCGAATTGAAAGATGTGATTATTGGAATCCCCCAAGGATCGATACTAGGACCCCTATTGTTTTTATTGTTCATAAATGACCTTCCAGCAAATGTTGAAACTGCCCAAGTTACTCTTTTCGCTGATGATACTACGGCTTTGGTAGATTCTGTTAACGATGTAACTTTAATTCAAAAAACGGAAGAAGCTCTTACTGAACTACAAAGCTGGTTTTCAGCAAACAAACTTTCTATGAACAACGAAAAAACGAATATAATAAAATTTGGTGTATCTAGAGCCAAAAACTCTTCTATTAAGCAATATAATTTCACAGTAGGGCATGCCGTTATAACAGCTACTAACAATACAAAATTTCTTGGAATATTTATAGACGAGTGTCTAAACTGGAAAGTTCACATAGATCATTTATGCAAGAGGCTAAACACCGTATGTTACCAATTAAGAACCTTAAAAAATAGTTTCAATACAGTATGTTTCCTAAATATCTATTTCTCAAACTTCGAAAGTATTTTGAGGTATGGTATCCAATTTTGGGGGAACTCGGCTCAATCGCAGAGGATTTTTAAAATTCAAAAAAGAGCATTGCGTATTTTGGCAAATGCACATAAAACTGATACATGTAAACCGCTTTTCAAAAAATTACGTATATTAACACTTCCAAGTTTGTACATACTTGAAACACTTACTTTCATACACGAAACAAAATCGAACTATCCAAGGAACATAGACACTCACGATTACAATACCAGACAAAAAGATAACTCCACATTCCCAAAGTTCGGCTAAATGCATACCAAACAGGACCTTTTTACTCAGGCATCCAGTTATACAATATATTACCAAAAAGTTACAAAAATTTTGAGAGAACCACAATCTTTAAAAGTAAAGTGAAAAAATTGTTATTGGAATACACATTATATTCAGTTCAAGAATTTCAAGAATTAAATAACTTGATAAAATAAATTTAGATTGTATACACTATATAACATGTACTTTTACAGCACTAGTTCACTTCAACAAATAATTTGTCATTGTGTGTTTTACTATTATATTATGTTATATTATTATAAAAAAATTCTTGTAATGCACATGCACCAATGCCCCCAGGGGTACTTTCGGTGTGAAAATTGCTCAATAAAAAAAAAAGTGCTCCTCCGGACACCCCACTTGTGTGTCTCCTTTTATGGCTACTTAGTACCACATTTTAACATGTTTTACATTCCTGACGTAATTTTGCACTTAAAAGAACGTTGGGCTCTTTAAGGGAGGTGACTACGTACTTCAGGTGAGCTCATAACCATGTTATAAGCTTACCGGTATTTACGTATTTTTCAACCCCTTCCCCATCCTACGTTCTTGATCATTGTAAACTTTGGTCAAATTTTTGCGCAGATGACACAAATGTCCACAAGCATAACATTATTAATGTTTAATATTAATGTATGTTTCTGATCCATAAGTAGCATTCAGCACTCGAATTGAAAATGAGTGAATCATGGGAGTTTTATGTGAATGTTTATTTTGGCAAGATCTATATTCTTAACTTCATTCTGAACTAAAGAATGATAGATGTCTTTCTATATTGTTGTTCTTCATTCTTGTTGACATTATTCAAGGATCCAATATATGTACTGTCATTGTTGTCACTATTATTATGATTAAACAGAGATCTGAAGCTTGGAACTGTTACATCATACCAGTGACAAACGTGAATTTGTCCCGCGTTGTGGCATACATATTCGGGAAGACTTGTCATTTTTTGAGGGCTCATAGTGTTGGCGTGATGGTCTCTACGCTTTGGGAAAGTTCGTAGTTGTCTAATGACAACAATCCGATTTGATAGCTCACATCGGGACAGATGAATATTATATGTGGCACGCATTGGACTATTCCTTAGAGATATTTAATATCTTGCCATTTCCTCGACTTGCGATGGTGGGTTAAGGGAAAGAGTGATTGTATCTAAATTTTGTAGACACTATTTAAGCTTCAAGTAACACCAAACTTAGAATATGGATGTCATTTGGAACAAAAACGCAGCCAAGGACACCCGTAGAAATTTCTCTCGGGTAGGGGGGAGTAAAATTTCATATCTTGACCCCTCAGTCATAGAACTTGTATTTTACATATTATTATTTTTAGTAGTAGTGTTTCTTATTAATAGCATTTATTTATTGTTATTTTATTAGTAATTTTTTACTTTATTTTATTTTACAAAACATAACATTGAAATTGGGTGTAAATTCCTTGACACTGTTGACAAATTGCGACTTGGGTCCGCTACTTAACTAGAACCTGGATTCAGCTTGCTTTCTTTTCTTAAACATATGGGGATGGACAGTTCTTTATCGTTTTGCACTTTTCCACGATACATAGAGACCACTTAATCTGCTCACCATCATGGCACTTTTCGGGATCCTGAACAGTCGCGATATCCAATGGATTTTTATTGAAAAATTATTATTCTTGTTTTTCTCGCTAAAAGTGTCAAAAAATTATTGAAATGTATGCGTTTTATTCCAGAAGTGCCAAAACAATCACTTAAGAAGGGAGGGTAGTGTGTAGAATTCAAGATTTTTCACGGCGTCCGTAAATTTGGAAGGTCTCCCGTACCGAAACTGGTCTGAAAATGACGAATTCTTCAGTCCAGAAAGACGGGATTATAAAAATTTCCCTTCCGAATCCCGTCCCGACCGACAATTTTCGTCCTGCAGACACCTAGTTACAGCAGTGAAGATCGTTGTAATACCTGTTGTGAAAACGTTATTTTCTTATTTTGTTCGACATGGCAATAATTGATATAACTTACGGCCTACAAGTCACAAAAAACAGGACTATTACAGCCTTAGTGAATACTTAAATTGTAAATTATAGAAACTTTGTAATTATATTTTTTGCCTGAACTGTACTGAACACTCCAAATACTAATGTAAAGTGCGTCCATTTCGATCTGCAGCCGAGAGATCGGGAGAAGCGTGGCGGGCGGCACTGACGGAGATGCCGACATTTGCGGCCTGAAATGCCCGCTTATTTTTATGGACATATGCAGACATTTATATAAATATTGCAAAACGAGCACTAACCAGTGTTATAAGAGTACGGTTTTAATTTTAGTAGCTTAGTGACTGTATGTGCCGATGATTTTGACACGCCCACCTCTTGTGAAACACGGCGTAGAGGTTTGTTTGGAGAACGTTCTAACGCTGCACCAATATCATCGAGTTTTGCTTCGGTTAGAATCCGTCGTTTTTGCTTAGGTGTTTTAAAATTTAACGATACAGTTTCTCGTAATTTAAGGACAAGATGTCTAACCGTATCTCTGTGTGGAGTTGAAACGCATGGGAATTTCTGTACAAATTACCTACACACGTCTCGACACGAGTTTGTTTTCACGTACGTGTCATACATAAAAAATCTTTGTTCTAACGTGAATCTTGCGCCTGGCATTCCAATCGTCTCACTGACACGTCACACATACACACTACAATAACACAAACAAGTAACTGCAAGTAACCAAGAATAACACTCTTGCGCACAGTACGAAATTAACACGCTCTTGGTTTACATTGCTCGCCACTATATTTACAACTCTGTCTTCATCTAGTCGCGAAGGAACAAAAACTCGAGCTCGGATATTTCGGATTGCAAGGAAGCTCACGAAAACCATTCACTTTTATCGGTTTCGTCTGCAGTGTAATCCTGATACAGTGTTGCACATTCGAACTTTATTATCTGTGGCTCTTAACATCGTTTCTATAGCGTATTTATTTGTGTATATAAGAGCAGAACTTGGATGAATTACAGAAGAACTTTTGCGTGTTATAACACAGGTTAGTGCTCGTTTTGCAATATTTATATAAATGTCTGCATATGTCTATAAAAATAAGCGGGCATTACAGGCCGCAAATGTCGGCATCTCCGTCAGCGTCGCCCGCCACGCTTCTCCCGATCTCTCGGCTGCAGATCGAAATGGACGCACGGTATATGGTTTATATGGAGTAATAACATTCAAATTCAGAGACAGGACTGAACACAAGTCCAGAGCCTTGTAGCAGAAATCCTGCTAGAAAAAGGACGGAGGCTTTTATTGTAGAGGCATATGATATTATGATTGACTGATAAATGACAAACATAGAAATCCAGAGCACATTGTCAAGGACATGCAAGGTTTAAGTAAAGAACGGTAGATGCCAGTGGCTTGCATAAGAAGGATTAATGCTTACTATTTCTCTAGTTCTTGTATTTTTCTCTGAAGCTTGTTGATAAAAAGTTGTCATGTATAACAGTAAATACAGAAATAATATACCTGTAGGTATATCATAACCACCTTTCTTCGTGTACATATCACTCACCTAATTCTCTTTAGGAACTTAGAGGGAAAGTCGCATATAGTAATGTTAAGATTTGAATTTTGTGCAAGTCTCAATCATGTCATTTGCTGTCGCGTATGTCACCTCCAGTAAATCCAGTGCACCAGATTCTCAAGTGGATATTGTAAAAGCTATTGCAAAGTTTAAAAAATTACAGACTTCACCGATATAATAAAAAATTGTTTACCTAAAGTGCGTAGATATGTGGTTTTTAGTTACGAACAAACTCTTAAACAGCATACCGAATTCCAGAGAACTTATTGTGATGTTACCTAATTGACCGTGAGCCTAAAGTCCGCCATCTTGGAATGAACTAAATTGTCTAAAATGAAAAAGTGGCCATGTGACATATCAACATGAACTAAAATTTCACGAGAAACACGATGATGTTCGCAATTTCAAAATAACTCTAACTCCTGTGCTGTTTTAATGGTTAAGAACATCGTGTTTCTCGCGAAATTCTAGCCCATTTTGATATGTCACATGACATGACAACCTTTCCATTGAAGAAAGTGGGCGCCATTTTGGTAACTTCTCCTAACAATTTCTCCCCTTTTCGATATCCCGCGTTTCTCCATTCGTATTTGCTTTAAACGAGTGCTTGCACAAATTTGAACCACTATGTATTTCCAAGAAAAAGGCTTTAGAACTAATATTTCAAAAGAAGTCCATTGAAGAACACGTTCATTTAGAGCTTTATCCGATCTTATCAAGATCTCATGAAATTAACCACATGTTGTATTCTTATGGTGTACTCATAATTCCACATTATGATTGTAGAATTGAGAAATAATATTTTTTTTTCATTATGAGGCATTACAAGTGTTTGTAACGGCTTTCTGTGTTCCTATTGTTGCAGGATCGTGTCTTGACAATGAGTCACGTGATCCTGGTACTGTTCCTGTTCGCTCTCTTCGAGTACGTCCACTCACAAGCCTACCACCTCTACGTGGATGAAAACTTGGAAAACCTAGTGAAAGTGGAGGATGACCAAGACTGCGAAGTGATCGCCGGAGGGTGAGTACCAGTGATGTGCCGTAGACTATAAGTTTACGTCTACATGCGTTGTCTACACGTAATCTACGCGTAGATTACATTGGGTTGTAGTTTACATAGACTACGTAGACAATCTAAAGTGCATTTAAATTAATTTTCAAGGCTTTCATGAAAAGAAAGTGATATTTTCAACTATATTGGTTCCTAACGAAATGAAAAGAACCCTATTTACAACAAAATTTCTCTTCTCTTCTCTCATCAACTATGAAAGAAGATAAATCGTATAGAAGAAAGACAACAGATGGCAGTCGTGAGGCAAAAGTAGTCTTTTTCCCATAAAACAGTAGCATATTTCCTACGTTAGGTTTTTGCCTAGGCGAGAAATTGTTCGAATTTGGAAGAAAGAGTTTGAAAAGTTCTCCTCACACATCAGTAACTGATACGCAGTATATATATTTTTTTAATTCCACGGCGCCCTTTGCTAAGTTATCATCTTTCGCCAAGTTGTTTACATAGATTACGTCATCTACGTGTATAAAATAGTCTACGTGTAGACTATCGTTGTGTACGCGTAGACGCACATCACTGGTGAGTACTAAGGGGCGTCTCAGAGCACTGGCGTACGCGGAGGGGGAGCTGATGGGGCTACGGTCTCTTCCGAAATGTTGAAGTTTTACTCTGACCACTGACCACTGGCTAACTCCCATTCTCTACAGTTATACTCCACAAATTCCTGGGAGGGACTATCATGATAATCTCTAAATGAATAAATTATTTATAGTTTATTGAAAACTTTACTTTTTCTTTTATTTCGATCATGAACAGGCTAAACAGAGTCGTCCCCACCAACCATACAGTTACTTTCATTGTAAGACTTGCCTAGTTAGTCAGTAGACCCGGGTTCGATACCTAGTGGAGGCACATTGCACAGTGGTTCGGATAAAACCTTAAACTATAGGTCCAGTCCCGATTAGCCTATATGTGCATAAAGTGGACTTAAAACATCAATTCCAACTGATGCAGGCCAAAGAGGAGGTAGCTCTCTATCAAATTTTTGCAGTGGACTCTATTTATTTAAAGTTAGTCATAGCAGATACAGCTTCACCAAGATAAGAATAACCCCGGCAAACTCGTGTTCTAAAGTGCACCGTCATTTGTTTCTTCCTCTTGCTTCCTCTTCTCTCGTACCTATAAGCCCTGCGACTACAGCGCCACAGGGGGACATACTTATCTTGGCCAAGCTGTACATATGCCATACTTTCCGAGTCAGAAGTCATTATTGTCTCTTTTTCAGTGATGTTGTGCAGCAAATGCTCTTTCACACCGACCCTGAATTCGTGAAACAACTGAACGACGACGACATGGTGAACCTTATTTCCAAATGCAGAGGGAAGAGGACTGTGCCAAACGATATAGTAAGACAAGTCGGATTCATATATCCAGGTAAAGTCATGCACTAACTTTTCCTATTCTAATAAGTAAACAAAAAATTACACTACTTATTTTAAAAGAAAGCAGACCTCAAGAAGAACAAGTCAAAACAAACCGCAACGTTCTAGGACAAATAGTTCGCGCGCAACAGCAACATTTATGAGCAGGGGGCAAGAATTCAACATGGCGACGCTATATTTCAAAATGGTGGCTCAGCGAGATTTTCTTTAGATGTTCACGAGAGTTCCCGGAATATATCTCCACCGATTCCGTTGAATTTAAACGCTGCACTATATTTGAGTTTGAGTCTTAAGTTTTTGCTTTAAGCCCAGTTTATGCACAGATGATCTTACTATATTTGAGCTGAGCCCAGTGGAATATTAAGTCTCCTGAATGACGCATTAATTTTCTGAAAAAATGACGTCATTTTCAATTAATACAATTTACATTTAAAATGTTATTCTTGAAATAGATCAAACCAAGTACATATTTGAAAAACGCAGTCACTGATAAACATTCCTGTGTTTAGGTTCCATCATAAAGCATAAATTCATTGGTTAAAGGATCGAATTCTCGGTAAGGCTTTGAAGTTTCAAATTTTTCATCATTGTCAGAATTAACCTTGGCGAACAGAAAACCACTCAAATACGCATTTACTTGATTTCCAATATCATTTCATTTCAATTTTACAATTTTGTACAATTCCTCTCATGTAAAAATCAATTTCAACGCTATGAAGTTTACCAATAGAAATGGATGTAAAAATTACTTATTTGGTATACATACACCCCGTTATTAGTTACATAAATGCATTAAGTAAGGTACCTTTAGATACAGTAAACCCTCGTTAACACAAACTCGCTTAAGACCAACACT
This sequence comes from Lepisma saccharinum, assembly GCF_977018435.1. NCBI lineage: Eukaryota > Metazoa > Arthropoda > Insecta > Zygentoma > Lepismatidae > Lepisma > Lepisma saccharinum. Next base: position 323,216 of record NW_028143009.1, on the reverse strand, counting down.
CGGTTAACATGAACAAAATGTTGGTCCCGGCAGGGATGTATTATATCTTATAGAAAGTTTTATCGGTTAACGCGAATTTCGTTTACCACGAATTACGAACTGTTTTTTTGGTCCGTTGCGTCATTAGATCTCATTTAACACGAACTTTCAAAGTTTTTCATATTTTTTTCTGTTGTTCCTGTATGTAAGAAATTGCTCAACAATCTCTATCATCTTGTCAACAATCAACTTATACAGTATTGTAACCAACAGATTCAGATCAACAATGTCTTGAAATGTGTTTTTCTATTCTTTAAAGCATAGCCAGTACGAGTAACATCAAGATTAAAATTTGGGTGCAAAGTGCTCGACAATCGCGATGATCGCGTCAACAATGAGCTTACGTATTTAACCAACAAATTCAGTTGTGTGTTCAGATGTGTTTTTCTATTCATTGAAACGTAGCCATTACGAATTGACCGCTATACGACGCACGCTTTTAGAAGCGATATGGGGCGGGGCCACACAGAGGGTGTGCATGGCGATCAGCCAATGGCAGGAGTGCAACGTTGTACAGTTAGGAGACTGCGGCGCGGAAGTTAAAACACCGTGTTCTGTATTTTTCTTGCGCGCAAGAAGTTTTCATAAAATTCGCAACTTTAAGGTTCATCATAAGATGGGGAAAGACATTTTGAACCTGGCTGTCCAAGTCCCATGAATTGTACAGCCGGAGTTATCGTTCCTTGAAGAAACAATGGAAACATCACCTATCATTTCCTTCCGCCTGTTTTTTTTTCGTTGCCACCTTGTTTACGCAGCTGAGTTGTTGTGGCAAGGGAAAACTGTGGGTGTTAAATTCGCCTCGATATAAACAATGACCCTTCATTGTTCTTGGCGTTCTCGAACATTGAAAGTCTGGGTCAGTTTGAGTTCAGCGTTTTCCTAGCAAGGCCGGTGTAAAATTATTCACTTATCGTTCACTCGTGCGCCACAAAGAACAGTTTGTGAAAAAAATAAATACAGCCCTTTCGTGCGATAGTGTGTGTTCCGTGTGTTCTTTTTATTTTAAATAATGTCACTCTCAAAACCTAGCACCAGTAGTACATGCACCAAGGGTGCAAAATCTAATCATTAACCTCCAGAAGAGTGACTCGGAAATGAGTTAAATCAGTGACACGGAGACCGAGGAAGACGACGAGAGCGGTGATTAATAAATAAATACCTTCAAGCATCTTTCAGGTATGGGTTTCTCGTATATGCTACAGTGATATGATATTTTAATCCTGTGTAAAAATATTCACTATATTATTTCACTGTACTCATATATACTGTGCATGCATTATCAAAATAATGGACACATCGGGAATTTTACTGTTCTTCCCTTGCGCTAACAGTTAGTTTGGCAACAGCGCAGTAGCACTGGCTGGCTATTGGCCGAACTCATGTTCCTTCTAAAAGCGTGCGCCGTATAGTTTTACGGAAGCTATGAGTACAGTTGGCCGTGAAGTTACCAGGCATTTGCGTGCCCATCTGCGACAGCGCAATATACAGGAATTTTTCACCAGGAAATGATCTGAGTATTTTTTTTTTTAAAGTTAATTACTGTGTACTGTAGTAGTGTTTTCTATGATGACATACATAATACGTATTGTAAATGGTGAATGTATAGAAAGAACTGTATTACAACAATAAAATTTGAGTCCCCGGTTAGCACGATTTTTTTTAACACGAACTCTTGATTTTTAGGTCCCTTGGGATTCGTGTTAACGAGGGTTTACTGTAATAGTTACCACAAGTAATGTACGCGATATCTCTTAAATGCTTTCTGGTGCCATATGTAATTTAGAATATCGTCCCATTTAAATAGCGTTTTGATGTGTCAAGCAGCGCCCGTCACTACATCTGGTGACTTAATTATGTCAGGCCTGGTCAACCCGCCGAACTTGTGAAAGAGTGTTCTCGTATTCACGTGTGGACAGCGGAGCGAGCAGCGCTGCTGTAGCGTAGTAAGGAGGGAAGGAGCGAGGCAGGGGGCTTCGTCGGTTGCGTTCGCGCAGTGGCAAAAACCTGTCATCCGCTTCGCGAGGCAGGGCACGTTATAAGTGGTGGCCTTTAGACCTCGACACCGAAATTCCCGGATTCGAATCCCGGCCTGGATATGTAGGGCTATGTTCCTTGCGAGCAGGAAACGTTAAAGGTCCATGAATTGTAAATTGATTGATTGATTTTACTTCGCTTTTCTGTCACTTTTGGCTAATCGCGAAGATGAGGATGAGTGAAGGACTACGCAACTTGGACCGAATTTAAATTGTGTGAGAAAAGGGGTTCCGGTCCGTTACCGTGGCCGCGGTGACTCAGTCAGTCGGCCCCTGTTAGTGTTGCCCACGGGACGAGACGGGACAGGCTTTTAAAATTTCGAGACGAGACGAGATTGATCATGTGTCCCTTTGACAAACGAATATTTTCGAGACGAGACAGCATTTCACAGCATTTCCACGAGACGAGACAGGCCAAAGTCTCGTCTCGTGGGCAACACTAGCCCCTGTGGCGGAGTAGTTAGCGCATCGCGCTACGACGCCAGGTGTTCCGGGTTCGAATCCCGGCTCGGACATGGATGTTTGTGATTGTCTGTCCTGAAAAGTCTTGAAATTGAGATTTGAATAAAATGATATGGATGAATGAAGTGTGATGGGGGAAGCTTTCGCTTAGGGGCTTTCCTTTAAATAAAATTTTAAAAAGTCGGTAACGCGTCTGACTACCATGCTAAAGGTCCCGGGTTTGATCTCCGGCCGATTCAAATCCGGGAACGTTTCTAACGTTGGAAGCGGCCCCGGCACCCACCCAGCGTACCTTGGGGAAACTCTGGGGGGTAAAGGCGGTCAGGGGCATGATGCTGATCACAACACCCCCCTCTGACGACCGGATCAAGAAACTGTAGGGCGTTAACCACACACCCCCTATACGCCTTCATGGCGTGGTGCTAAGCACAGGGGAGCAGTTTACCTTTTACCGAGCCCATTATAATTTATGGACCTTTAACAACGCTGCTTATAAGTATCCCTTCTTTATGGCACCTCCACGTAAATTCATACTTTGGACGACTTACAAAGCACATTGTCATACAGTCGAGACTGTATATACGTAACTCATTTCTCCGTAATTTTGTTTTATCCGTAAATTACTGTAGGACCCGAGAAAATATAATTTAAAAATGTGTTTAGTAAACCTTAATTGTACGTAATGCATTTATACGGAACTCGGTGTGACACGTACTAATTTTCAAAAACTGCAGTTCATTTGAAGCTACAACAATGTCACAAGAAGCGACGGTTTTCAGATTGTATTGAGAACAGAAAGAGGAAAAGTTGCACGCTCAACCAGAAAGTAAACTTTGTACAGGAAGTGGACGCTAATCCACAAAAATCTAAAATATTGAGCGACCACAACAAAAGAACTCTCGGCGAAAAGTCTCCACGCACCTCCCCTCTTCCATTCAACTTGGGCCATAATGAAGCATGCTCTACTCTGCCTCTCCCAGAGCCCCTCCCCTCCACGCGGGGATACGGTGCACAGGAGTCGCGGGTCTGCGCTTGTGGTTCCACTATAGCTGCAGATTTAGGCATCGCTTATGCCACCCTTTGTACAGTCATTAGTAAAAGAAATGCCATTTTAGAAGCTTTTTCTAAAAATTGGGTGCTAAATTTAAAAGGAAATTAAAAAAACACCGGAAACAACCTGTACTACGTATATCTTGTTCCTAAAAATAGATATAATTACAGTATTTACTATTGATATGACATGGTATCTAAATCTGATTTGTAAGTAATACTCAGTTATACAATATTATACAGGGTGTTTCCGGGCTGATGATACAAACTTTCATGGATGATGGAGAAGGGCACATGTATCAATTTGAGATAAGGAACTCTGGTCCGGAAACGTGCCTGCAGCGAAGCTGGTGGACGCCATATTGAACACCTGTTGTGAATGTAGCAGCTTGTGAAACTTGTGCAGGTAATGAAAGTATTACATGTTCATACACAGATTTTCGCTTATAACTTTCGACTAAGTCGTTTCCGGACCAGCGTTCCTTATCTCAAATTGATACATGTGCCCTTCTCCATCACCCATGAAAGTTTGTATCATCAGCCCGGAAACAACCTGTATGTATTATTTTATATTCACCTTGACATTTGTATAACTCAGGTTCAACTGTAGTTCGTATTACACAAGAGTTAAATGTGAAAGGAGCTGCTCATGCTTTCTTAACTAATAAATGCGCAATAATATATTATTATCAGTGGCGCAACCACAGGGGGGCATTGCCCCCCGCAATCTTGGACTGAAATGAGTTCTAGGGGGGCAAGGGGGGGCAAACATTGACGGCAAAGTGTACCTGCAGGGGGTGCAGGGGGTAACTACCGCCCACAACTTGAAATTTTATGCAAGTAAAAATACTTTTCGTAAAATTTTCTTGCTTCGCTCGCAATATCTCGTTTTCTTAGTCTTATCAAGTTCAGAACCGTAGCTAGGGGGCGGAGGGAGTCGGCCCTGGGTGCCGAACGATCTAAATGAAAATAAGTTGTAAATGATTTTTGGTTTTAAGTCCACTTTATGCACAGAAAGGCTAATCGGGACTGGACCTAAAATTTAAAGTGGGATCCGAACCACTGTGCCATTTGCCTCCACCGGGTATCGAACCCGGGACCCCATGATCACAAGGCGATGATGTTACCACTACACCATCGAGGAGGCACAAAAGTCTATTGGTGTCCCGTGAAATTATTTGCGCCCTATTAAATCAATATTGATTACCGCCTGCAAAAAAAAAAAATGGATCCAAAAATTTTCTTGCTCGATTCGCTCGCAATGTATCGTTGTTCTCTGTAATGCATTGCAAATTTCCAGACAGAGAAATAAGACTTGTTTTAAATGCATGAACAATTGTTTTGAAGAAAGGGAACGTCCACATTTGAGAGACAATGTATGTAATTTATGCTGTTGGCTTATTGGAGATGGATGATTTGGATGTGTAATGTATTTAAATAATATATGTTGTATATAATATGTATTAAAGAAACTTTGAATACGTACACAATTTAGTGTCCACACCGCTCCATGTTGCATATATGTGAAACATATATCGTGAATGAAAGTTATACATGTTAATGTAAAAAAGAATTACATTTGGAATTCATTTATGCAGCATTTTCTGTCTTTCAAAAATAGTTTGTGTGCCCTTTTCTAATTATTAATGTGAAATTGAACGTGTTGAACAAATAATTGAAATCGTTTGTTCGAACACAAATGCTATAGCACCAACTTCTCACCCCTTTTTGCATAATTTAGGAGGGTAATAACGTTTTTCATACTACTACTACTACTACTACTACTACTACTAATAATAATAATAATAATAATAATAATAATGTTGGTACCGGGTTCGTATCCCGACTTGGGCATGGATGTTTGCGAGTTTCCATTCATCAATTTCATCATATCATCACTCATCCCCATCTTCGCAAATTAGCCAAAAGTGGCACAAGAAGCGAAGTAAAATAAAGCAAATCAATAATAATAATACTAATAATAATTTTATAATATTATTATTATTAACATTATTATTATTAGCATTAGCATATTATTAAAATTATTATTATTATTATTATTATTGGTACGTTTATCCTGGTATTTGCCACCCCCCAGACAAAAATTATTATTATATTAAATTGCAGGCACAAAGTGGTGTGGTCCAGGAAACATCGCTGCCGGCTACAACGATCTCGGATTCTACAAGAGGGAAGATCTGTGTTGCAGAGAACACGACCATTGTCCTCAAGCTCTGCGATCAGGAGAATGCAAATTGGGTTTATGCAACGACACGCCATATACCAGGTACTGCCATCTCTTGGTGAGCGTTAGAAGTAATGGGTATTTTACTCGTGCTACCACCTGTGCGACTTTTGCGGAACTAATTGCAGCTCGAGAAAAGAATGCGATCTGACAATATCGTTGCTTGTACAGTCACGGACATTGCTGGCTTGTAATGAATGCATTGACTTTCAATGGAATCGTTACAAGTCGGCAGTGACTGTACGTATAAGACTGATTCTCACTAGATTTGATTGCTATATATTCCCCAATGATAAATCAATTACATTCATAACAAACTAATTTTCTTCTTAATCATATTATTTACAATACTAGTACCAATGCCATATATTGATTTGTCTACCTAACCAATCAACTTGGCCTTTTTGATTGATTGATTGATTTGCTTTATTTTACTTCGCTTCTTGTGCCACTTTTGGCTAATTTGCGAAGATAGGGATGAGTGATGATATGATGAAATTGATGAATGGACACTCACAGACATCCATGCCCAGTCCGGGATTCGGACACGGGATCTCTGGCGTCGTAGCGCCACTCCGCAACTGGGCCATGCTAATCTGAAGTTGGTACTTACTCCCTGCTTGTTTGTTGAACTGTTAAGTCCACTTTATGCACATATAGGCTAATCGGGACCCGACCTACAGTTTAAAGTGGCATCCGAACCACTGTCCAATATGCCGAGTATCGAACCCGGGACCACTTGATTACAAGCCGACGACGTTACCACTACGCCATCGTGGAGGCCCTCCTACTCTCTGCAGAGACGGTGAAGGAATGTCCATACACACGAGTAACCAGTGGCGTACGCAGTAGTTTTTTTTTTTTTTTTTTTTGTAGTGGGGTGGAATTGTAAAGGTAGATATGCATAGCTGCTTTGTAGGCGAGGTGGATACATTGTAAAATATTACGCAATTCCCATTTCTTATTCAAAGACAAAAATTGTAATTGGGTGTCATTTTAAGGGATGTTTACATTAAACTTTGTGGGTGTTCCCGAGTTCCTTCCTGATTTCACACGGGTTCGAATCCCCCCTGGTCACGGGTGTCCTTTGCAACTGTCCCTTTATCAATATCATCATATCATCCTCTTCGTCGCGATTAGCCAACAGTGGCAGAAAAGCAATGCTAAATAAAGAAAATTAAATAAAAATCCTGTTTTGATTTGAAAATGCTGATTTTTTTTTTAAAAAAAATCTATGGGAGTGGCTGTAGCTCCAGTGCGGGTAGTGGTTTGTTAAGAATTTCCCATATTCCAAGTTTGTAAGGGTAATTTTAGAGCCAAAATGATAATAAAATTGGGCATTTGTGAAGATATTTATGGGAGTGTTGAGGAATTTTTGGGGAGGGGTATTTGGATAAATCACTCACCCAGGGAGTTACAACAATGTGTAACTCACTTATTGAAAACTTACACGGTGTGTTAGAAAACTACCTAGTATCGTTACACGCTATCGCAGCAGGAAGACAAATAAGCAATTTCCAAAATTTGCGCTATTCTAACCAGTACACTACAGACTAGTGTGCAAATCTAAAATAGATAGAATAATTATTGTGTTATTGTGATACACGACACGGGGATGTGCATTTAAATAGTGCGAAAGGATTCGATTTTGTGACCACGTTATTATTTTTTCAACAGAAGTATAGCTTTACTCTTTCTCACTTATCTCTGGAGCAAGGTCGCACATAACGGAAGAGAAAGGGGGATTGAGGGTGCAGAGCGAAACAGAGTACACGCACATTCGTTGTAATAATTGGAAATACGATACAGAAACCAAGCCAATTGTTATGAAATTTACTATTCTCCTTTCTGGAAGATTATTTGCATTGTACACTTCTCCAAATGTTACTTGACTGCCGTGAAAGATTTCTAAGTCCAGAAATCGTTAATTTGGCAACATAGCTCTGCAGAACCAGCAGATGGTAGCCAACTCTACTGCAAATCCCTCTACTAGGCGAGAAACTCTGTGTCTAAGATTTACAGTCTTGTTTATAACAAGAAGTCAGAAAATATATTCGCCCAATATATTAATAGAGAACAAAACGGAATACTCAAGTATGACGAATAATTTAAGAGAATACGTACTTGCGATTCGGCATGTTAAAATTGGGATCAGAGAAACTGTTGTGAGGTTGGAAACACTGCACTCGCTCGTGCTCCACTTGAAGGAATTGCTGTCAAGTTTGAACACAAAAGGGCATAATTACGAATAGTTTATGCAAATAAAATATAACAACACCTGTGCAATGAGCGAAAAGTAACAATTCTCGCAATTTCCAGTGAAAATGTGTTCGTCGGATAGAAAAGTGGTAGTTTGCGTAGTCATCAACAATGTTTCAAGGCATTTGCTACAAGCAAAGTTGTAGAGATATTTTTATTCCTTTAAATTAAGGGTCGCGAGTTCAAATTCAGAACCCTCCATATTTTTTCAAAACTTTTTTGTTTGTATTAGTAATTAAGTTGAATAATTTAGTTTAAGAATGTTTGCAAAATGTAATTCGGTTTAAAATTTGACCAACATTTCCAGCAGCTCAATGTATTTTTTTTTCTTTTTTGCAGTAAGGTATACAATCCAGAGATGAGATTTATTTTAAAAACTAACTTTCCACTCAATCTAGACATGCTAGATAATGAAATGTCTGCAACATGTGAAAAGTTTTACGACTCGTCACACACGTCGAGCACAATTCCGCTACCCCACATGTGCCACTAGTACTAAACATGCAGTTTAAAAAGTGACAGTCCACTATTTAGGTCCTTTGGTTTAACGAAATCTCGTATTCGTATTCACTATTATGTATGTGAAACGTGCGGGGAATTACTCGTACATGTACGAATACTGCGTTCATGTGTTCTGAAGTTCGAAGTCCTGAGAAATGTTGGAGAAAGAAGAACGACCAAGCACAAGCCTTTTCTATCTCAGAAGTGAAAAAAGTGAAATTATGTCCATATATTGATTGAGAGAGGGAGAAAGACACGTTACTATCCCAGCTGGGTATTTACAATTTCATTTTGTGTGATTTGAGAAATATGGATACGAGATGTTAAATTAAAGGACTTAAATAGTGGACTGTCATTTTTTAAACTACATGTTTAGTACTAGTGGCATAAGAAGAAAGTGGCACCTGTGGTGTAGTGGTATCGTGCTCGACGTGTGTGAAAGGGTTCGTAAGATCGATCCCCAACCACAGCGGATAATTTTTCAGAAGGCAAGAAGCATTTGACGAAATATTTCTTCAGATTGATCGATTTCTTCAAAGACTTGGAAACCTTAAATTTCAGACAGCTATCTAAATTGAAGCAGACACTCTGATACCACGTGACAGGTGCAGAAACCACATAGGAAACATAGCTTAGTCAGCGCTAGGGCTCGGAAGATGATGACCTGTAGAATAACTTTAACATTGATTTAAAAATAGCCTAAAATATTTTTCGCACTGAAAATGAAAGCTTGATTTTTTTTAAAAAAAATTAAAAGAGAGTCGTTGAATAATTCGATAAAACCCGCTGTTTGGAGGTTTAAACTACTGACTATTCAAGTTTACATAACATGCACTGCAACTTTTTTGTATAAATCATTCACTTCCTTGAGAATGGATCTTCCACGATACAGTAGACGGCCAGCAACTGAAAATACATTTGTGTTTGGCAAACATAAGATTATATATTTATTTTTTAATATTGTGCCTAATTTTATTTTAAAGCACAGATTAAAGCAATAGCAGAGGCTAGCAAGGAAATCTAAAAGTAGGCTTCACACAAAGCATTTTAAGTTTGTTGCAGGAAAAAATAAATTTACCACAATTAATTATTTAATGCATTGCCAAATATTTCACTTGAAAATAATAGTTGTGCTTTTCCATTGACCATATATTCGTTTAATGGTAAACCTGCTAAAAGGACAATGTCAGGTAATTTATATCTATAAGTTTGTTACGGGCTAATTTAATAACTAATTAACTCAACTAACTCAACTGAGCTGAGCTTAGCAATGCAACAACGAAGAATCGCTCGCCTCACCTGCTGGGCGAATTAAACATCACATGAAATATAATACGGTCAGGATAAGTGCCTAACAGTCGGAGTTACCGAGAATAAACCTAGGAGGATTTGATTTTAAGTACCTGAAATGACGTTACATAATACTACGGTGTTTCTGAATATACACATATATTAAAGCACAGATAAATACACAGTACATCTTGCCCTCTTTCACTTGATCTCACATTCATACTCTCATTCCATGGCATATGGCGACAATATGACAATTACAAAGGTTAGGTTCATTACTACTTTGACCATACTCTTGTTATGTCTTGGCTACATTGCCTTTTACAATTTATCGTTTAGGATTTTAAGTATAAAGTGAATAATTGTTCCTTGTGCGAACCCCTTCTATCTTTTCTGAAGGTATAAATATATTTCAATGAACTATTGTTTGCTGTTAACATAAACTCTCATCTTTATCATTGATTACTCTGCCGGAATACCGATGTCTAGGGATGCCATAGCACTGATTTAAGTTATGCAATGATTTGATTTACGCAGTTTCGCGGTAGATAGGTGTCATCTCTCTCACACACGCACATGGTTGGATCTTACCTTCGCTGCATTCCCTCTGACCTGGGTTGGGTGAAAGTGGTCCTACAGTTTTGGAAGGCCTCCACACTCCATTGTTGCACCTCGCGGTTATTCTGGTTGGCGAAAGTGGATCAGTCGGCAGCTCCATCTGGCATCATCGGATCCTGGCTTCACTCGTTCACTTCGCAGGGACGTCCAGGACGGTACACGCACACTGTCGACTCCATACGACAACTTGCGCAATAATAGGTCAGTTCTTCGCGGTCACTCGTAAGTACAGATATGTGACTTGGGCGATGAGACGAACATACGCGATGAGCCATTCGCGGTTTCACATGGATATCAAATGTTATTAACTTTTACTACTTAGGACGTTGTTTCGGACGATTGACACAGGTGGACGTGTCTGGCGTTATACTCACATAACCACACGTATGTGCACGGATGCGTTGACGGTGAGGGGGAGAACGACCCCCTGGTTCTATTCTGCTCTACTCCATGGCTCTAAAACACTCACTCGAGGAAAACAAATCCAGACCTCGGGTCTGATTGTAGCTCGCAGCTAGGTCGCGCGTAGCTCACACTCCGGGGGCGATTGTAGGCAAAACTGTGTCTCACTATTCCAAATCATCCCTTTTATTCCAGATTTGAACGTGGTGACGCTCTATCCTCTATGATCAGGTGCTTGTTTATTGTTTCTGGTGCTTTGACCGTTGTCCTCCTATCCTGGTCAATGCTCACTCCGATCCTTAACCTCTGGTAGCGGCCCCTCGTGCAGAGATTAGGTTAAATCTTCCTCTATTGTGTCAGTCACGGAAAGCAAGGCCAACTCAGTAGGGTAGCGTCTCCCTTTCAATTCAGCGATGAATCTTTAATAATTCATAACTCCCGTAGTTCTGTTCTGATTAGGCTCAAATCTTGGAATCAGTACTTTCATGATGTGGTCTTCCGCTGGTTAAAATCTCATCCAATTCGGTCCATTGGTTTAGAAGTTGCATTTTTCTTGCTATTCCCATAAGAATGCATGTAAATCCGAATTCGGGCGAAAAACGGTGGTTGAGCAAGCTAGTGCTGGCTAAGACAGTTCGCTAGACACCTGTATTCGCGACGGATATTAATAATACCAATTGCAATTAATTCCTACTAACGGGCAATTAGATTAATTACTTGTCACTCAATATTTGACCGTTATAAGTTATGCTAGCAAATGCATCTAAACTTCAAGAAACAACAGGGAAGGAGAGAAATAAGTTTTAAACTTAAGAAAAATGTAACAAAAAAGCAAAAAAATATTGAAAATGACCTAGAAGCAAGAAAAGGGCCGACAAACGCAAATATATATATATGTTTTCTGGTTCTATCTGAGGGCGGAAACGGACTGATATCAGATTTATCATTGTACTGAAGCCTCAGAATTCTTCACCAACTTTCGAGCCCTAGTCAGCACATTCATTGTTTGGCCAGATACTTTCTGTTGGAATACGACAATAATTTAGGTACTGATAGATCCAAATTGATGAATGTTCCTATTGCTTTTCAAAGAATAATAAAAATAATTACTTATAATGAATGGTAATAATAATCAAGGATATGATGTTTAAATTAGTTTCAAAATAATTGCAGACTTTTCACATGTATTCTAGTTTTTGGACTTTTAACCACTGTTATATTTTTAAAGAGATTTACCTACATTTCGGAGTCTGAATCTGCCTCCGTCTTAAGGGTAGCCTGTAGTCTGTTAAATCATGTGGTGTCTATAAATGGTTACCTTGGAGTATTATTCTTGGTGGCCTAGGCTCCACCGCGTCTGTCGGTCACAAGGACCTCTATATACAAAAAGTTGCCAGGTAAGATTATCAGTGGCCCAGGCTGCACTTTGTTAGATGACCACGTCAAGGTCACGATCAAGGTTTCGTGTGGCACCGTTAGGTTTCCACCTTGATCTCCGGGGACTGGACCGCCCCGGATTGCATGTTGACTCCTCCTAAACGTAGGTAAATCTCTTTAAAAAATAACAGTGGTTAAAAGTCCAAAAACTAGAATGAATAAATCACCACTGATTAGATACAAAGAACAATTTTCACATGTAGCATGCCTAGATTGGGTGGGAATTTAGTGCTTTAAAATAAATCTCATCTCTGAATTATATAATTACTTGACTCCATACTCGATGTATCTAAATGCCATACTTACGAACAAAAAAGTTTTGAAAAAGTATGGAGGGTTCTGGATTTGAACTCGCGACCCTTAATTTCAAGGAAAAATAGATATCTGAGACGAGAGTACTTTACCAATACTCTACAACTTTGCTTGTAGCAAATGCCTTGAAACGTGTTGATGACTGCGCAAACTACCACTTTTCTATCCGACGAACACATTTTCACTGGAAATTGCAAGAATTGTTACTTTTCGCTCATCGCACAGTATTTGAAAGGGTTTTGTTATATTTTATTTGCATAAACTATTCGTAATTATGCCCTTTTGTGTTCAAACTTGACAGCAATTCCTCCAGGTGTAGCACAAGCGAGTGCAGTGCTTCAAACCTCACAACAGTTTCTCTGATCCCAATTTTAAGATGCCGAATCGCAAGTATGTATTCTCTTAAATTATTCGTCATACTTGAATTTTCCGTTTTGTTCTCTATTAATATGTTGGGCGAATATAGTTTCTGACTTCTTGTTATAAACAAGACTGTAAATCTTTGACACAGGGTTTCTCGCCTAGTAGAGGGATTTGCAGTAGAGTTGGCTACCATCTGCTGGTTCTGCAGAGTTATGTTGCCAAATTAACGATTTCTGGACTTAGAAATCTTTCAGGGCAGTCAGGTAACATTTGGAGAAGTGTACAATTCTATGAGCGCTCTCTCATCCCTGAGTGTTCAACAATAACATTGCAACGCTATATGTTATTGTTTTGTTTTATTTTACTTCGCGCCTCTGTGACTTTTGGTTAATGGCGAAGATGAGCAAGAGTGATGACGTGATGAAATTAATGAAGGGGTACACTCACTCAGGCTAAGGGCGGGATTCGAACCCAGGACCGCTGACTTCGATATGCTAACCACTCCGCCACGGAAGTCGACGCAACCCTATATTTGACTGGTAAGTAAAAGTAAAGACGGGACACAATATTGTGTACCGTGTACAAAACTATTTAATTCCTCATTTAGTACATCAAAATTATTTTTATTATTATTAGAGGAGAAGGTCTAAATATTGGTAAAGGTTTAAATAGTCATCAGCACTCCCAGGTGCTGCAGCCTGGCAGAGGCTATGGGAACTGGTTATCTGTCAAGGACAAAGGTTGCGGTGCCAATTCGCAAGAGAAAGTGGTGGTTAGTTTCGGCCTTGGACGCTGTTATAGAATTGCGACCTCCGAAAACTTTTTGCAGGTATGTTTTAGCTCAGCGTTTTCTGAATTCTCATCTGCTTTGTATAGGTTATGATATTAGCGGTACATAAAACAAATGTGGGCTTTTATAATGCCATGATTTGTTTGTGAAATAAGTACCACAGAGAGCGAAAATAAATTGAAGAAGGAAAATAGGGAGTTCCGACATTTCCGACACCGTCATTTGCGACACTAAGGCAAAAACTGGATTTTTCCCGTCATAAGCGACACTGCTTGGATATTACCCTACAATTTCTAATTTGTTTACCAGAATTAGGGACATTTCGTACTTGCAGCAGCAATAGCGTCTCTGAAGAAAGTATTTCCCGAGGCTCAGACCAGTGGTTGTAATTATCACTTTAACGAATGTTTGTGGCAAAAGGTGCAGGAGTTGGGACTGACAAACGATTACAAAACAGATCCAGATGTGCGGCTATGTATAAGAATGTGTTCAGCTCTGGCTTACCTCCCTGTGGCTGACGTCGATGATGGATGGCTGTGTGTGATGGAAGATGCGCCAAACCACGACATATTGAGAAAATGTTTGGATTATTTCGTTGAACAGTAGATAAACAACCTTGTTTTCGACATTTGCATGTGGAACTGCTCCCAACAGCGGCACAGGACTAACAATACAGTCGAGGGATGGAACCATACAGTTAATGTATTGACGGAAAAACACACCAGCTTCCATGATGCTGCCAGTCCTAAGCTGGATAAAGTGTGACGGGAAGCTATTTACACTTCGTGTCGCAGATGACGGTGTCGCAACTGTCATGGAATATATTTTCCATACAGTGTTGCATATGACGGCAGAAATGCTAGTGTCGCATACGACGGTGTCGCAAAAGTCGTGGATTCGGAAAATAGCATGATGGTCTAAATATGGGCTATGACATGAGGTCTAATGCTGAGATCACATTTTCAACAAATATTTGGATGTTTTTCTTAATTTCGACTTTTCCCATTCCGCGTGATTTTCAAAACAACAGATTATTCATAAATATGAATTTTATAATGTTTTAGCGATAAAAGACTGTTTTTTTAAATTTTAATTGCTTTTTGTGATATTACCACTAGTAGCCCATATTTAGACCACAATTTTGAAATACATCATTTTACTATTTTTTGGAAATTGCTTTATTTTTTTAAAAAATGGAGACCTTCTATACTTTAACATGCTATTACATTTAAGTATATATTTCATAGATATGCATTTTAAAGGCAGGTGCTTGATATATTAATTTTTTCCCTCTGAAAATTACAAAATAAAAAGGGGGTCCCATATTTAGACCTTGTCCTCTATTATTTAGCGTATCTTGTAGTCCAGGCTTGACCATAAAGGTTGCAACATTGTAGGTGAAAGAGAATTCAGTACGGTGCGAGCTTCACTCCTGTACGCTGTACCTCAAGGTCAGTAAGCAGCAGGGTAGAAGCTCCTAATCCTGCTATGCATAATATAGGAAACGGAATCCGTTAAGAAGAACTCACAAAATTACTTTGCACTTGGGTCATGCCTATCAGCATATATTGTTATTACTTGCAGTTATGTTTCTATCTAATGTGTTGATCTTGTCTATTTCAGATCTCACTGTGACTGCGACGAAAGGTTTAAGCAGTGCCTTCAGTACTTGAGCACTGAGGTGGCCAATAACATAGGAAAGCTCTACTTCAATCTCGCCCTCGTCTCGTGCTTTCGAGAGGAGCACCCCATCATTGGATGTCTGCGATGGAACCCGTAAGTATCAAGAAACACGCCACTATTCACAATGCATTGCCCTCCACACAGAATATTACTGCTAATAATAAAAAAAATAATGGTACCCGTCACTAAACTCTGTCTCGGGAATCTGTGGAGCAAGGCCGCGCTGCTGCAAACTGCTGGTAGCCGCAGTCTTGTTTTCCCTGCAATGGACAGTATTAGAGTGACCAGTGATGTGCGTCTACGCGTAAACAACGATAGTCTACATTCTACACGTAGACTATTTTATACACGTATTTTACGTAATCTATGTATGGCGAAAGGTGATAACTTAGCAAAGGGCGCCGTGGAATTAAAAGAAAATTATACCACCCAACAGTTGCTGATGTGTGAAGAGAACTTTTCATACTCTTTCTTCCAAATTCGAAAAAATTTTCACCTAGTAAGAAACCTAATATAGGAAATATTCTATTGTTTTATAGGAAGAAGACCATTCTTGCCTCACGACTGCCATCTGTTGCTGCTTTTTGCATACTATTTTTCTTCCAGAGTTGATAATAGAACAGAAAAGAAATTTTGTTGTATTCGTTAGGAGCCAATATAGTTGAATATGTCACTTTCCCTTCATGAAACCCTTGAAAATTAATTTAAATACACTTTAGATTGTCTACGTAGTCTATGTAAACTACAACCCAATGTAATCTACGCGTAGATTACGTGTAGACAACGTATGTAGACGTAAACTTATAGTCTACTGCACATCACTGAGTGTGACCAAATCTACCACGTGTTTTTTTCCTATCCCAAGCCATTGAAATTTCCACCGGAAGGGTTAGCTTTAATTATTGTGACAGCAGTTATGAAACAATATTGTGATGCGTATCGTACATCAATGTAAAGATGAGATTTCGGAGAATACGTCTATATATAACACATACCTTACAAATGAGAATGTAAAGAGAAAATGGAGTAAAGCGAATGCTGCAAAAGAAATCTCAGCCAATGGGCGCCGTCGGTTCAATCGCCTGAGTATCCTGATTTCCAGCGCAACCGACTTGAGATCGGGTGAGGTTCGGGCCTGCTTCGGCTGTGCTCGGAACTGGAATGTTTAGATGTTGTATAAAAATGCATGATTTTCTTACTCCGGTTATTCTCTATCTTATTCTCTGTAAGGTATGTGTTATATGTAGACGCATTCTCCGAAATCTCATCTTTACATTGATGTACGATGCACATCACAATGTTGTTTCATAACTGCAGTCACAACTCTTAAAGCTACCCCTTCCGGTGGAAATTTCAATGGCTTGGGATAGGAAAAAAACACGTTTTCACTTTGTTTAGACTCAACACATGCTCCGTCGTCTGCTGTGACGTCTCCACTATACCGCGTTTGGTAGAACCTGTCCCGTTTCCCGCGCTAGGGAGCGCTCTACAGTTTCGGTGCCAATGAGAAACGAGGAAAAAATCGTCTGCTGGGCAGCAAGGAGCGAATGGAAGCCAGAAGAGAGGCGCTTACGTAGACGCTGTTGTGACGTTGCGTATTTTAATTGGCTGCCTGGGTTTGACTTTCCCCAGCACGGAGAAAAGGGAGCGACCAGCTAGCGCGGGAACCGGGACAGGTTGTAACAAACGCGGTATAATGCGATCCATGAACTCACCTCTCCTCTCAAGCGCTCATTGGTCGAGCCATCTGGACGCCTACTTCTAAAGAGACTTGTTTTTCTTCCTTTGCTCCAGAGATTCCCCGGACACTATAGGCGCCTACTTCGGGGAGGCATGGCACTTTCTGCCCCCCATCCACAAATCCCCTAAAAGGACAAACATTATTTACAGCGTGTCCACAAAGTCCTGCTACCGTTACAATGAAACTTAACTCCTAAACTACCTAGTCTTACCATAAATACTGTCCCAAAGTTGTAAGTAAATAGACACAAAATGGTGAGAGATATTGTAATATCAGAATAACATGAGGTGCATGGATGCATTATGAACCAGAATCACAAATAATTATTCGAAATGGCCACCTTTAGCACTGACACACTTCTGAAGTCTTCGTGGCCACTCATCAATGGAATTACGCAACACATCAAGTGGAAACTCCGCAGCTGCCTTCTGAAGAGACCGCTTTAGACTGTCAATATTGGGATGTCTCTTCTTGCAAGACATCTCCTGAAGCTTGGACCACAATTTGTAGTCCAAAGGGTTTAAGTCCGGACTGGCAGAGGGCCCATCTGACGTGAAAATGAAGTCAGGAACATTTGCCTCCAATCACTGCTGGGTGGTGCGTGATTTGTGTGCTGGGGCTGAGTCCTGCTGGAAGCTCCAGTTCTCTCCATGGAAGATGATGTCGGTAAGATTCTTGCATAGTTTCTCAAGCACTGTCTGCTGGTACACTTTGGCTGATGTTTTTACCCCTTTTTCACAGAAATGGAGCATGCCCTCATAGCAAATGTTCCAGACTTCATTTCCACTTCAGATTGGCCTTCTGCAAGTCCGGACCTATACCCTTTGGACTAGAAATTGTGGTCCAAGCTTCAGGAGATGGCTTGGAAGAAGAGACATCCCAATATTGAAAGTTTAAAGTGGTCGGTCTCTTCTGAAGGCAGTTGCTCATTTTCCAGTCGATGTGTTGCGTAATTCAATTGATGCGTGACTACGAAGACTTCAGAAGTGTGTCAGTGCTAAAGGTGGCCATTTCGAATAATTATTTGTGATTTTGGTTCATAATGCATCCATGCACCTCATGTTATTCTGATATTACAATATCTCTCACCATTTTGTGTCTATTTACTTACAACTTTGGGACAGTATTTATGGTAAGACTAGGTATATGAGATAAAGACATGCTGTTTTTTGCAACGTGTTCTACAGCTCTCAAAGTTTTATTTACAATTACAACACTTCCATCTGCGACCCGTTAGTATACCACCACACACATTGTGCTTTCTCCTGTGCTGTCGTCATTGTCGCTCACAACATAATCTGCAAAAAAAACAATAAAATAATAATAATAATAATAATAATAATAAAATACCACTACTTATTAAAACTTTGAGAGCTGTAGAACACGTTGAAAAAACCGCATGTCTTTATCTCATATAGTTTAGGAGTTAAGTTTCATTTTAATGGTAGCAGGACTTTGTGTACACGCTGTATATCCACATATATAAAGTATTGTTTATGCCATCCTTGCCCCCCTATTTATTTTAAGTTCACGCCAGTACAGAGTATGTAATTGGTAATTCTAAACAAATGGGGCCGAATTGGTGAGAATTACAAATCTAATTTCTTACTTTTTTTAATAAAACAAATTTTTGGTCAGAAGGGTGCAATATGGCGATGGGAAAATATGCGCCAATTCATGAACACCCTAAAAGTATTGATCCACTTAATTAAATCGAATATTTCAAGGACTCGGGTGTAAAACATGGTAAGCGACATTTGGGTCATTTCTGAGTCCATTAAGAAAAATGGTTATTAGAAGCTGCAACGTACTTGTACACCAGTCGTCAGAAAGTTAGTCCGCTACTCCTTTAGTTGGGAACATGAGAATCTTTGCAAATCATCAGGGCTTGCTGGGTAGAAAAGAAACACAACACAGTATTCAAAGTTAAACGCAGTTTTATAATCACTTACATTTACTATCATATGTGGACTTACAAGCAAGGTACAGATTTGCTTACGTTTCTGCCTGAAGAGGAACAATTCTATAGTATATTAAATCACATCGCAGTCACTAAACACACTTTCATGTAGAATTAACGTTGGACAAGACAAACGTAATTACACGAAAGTTTCTGTAGTTAATGTTGTTGTTGATTTGGTGTTTTAAGTCCACTTTATGCACAGTAAGGCTAATCGGGACTGGACCTACAGTTTAAAGTGGGATCCGAACCACTATGTACCTCCACCGGGTATCGAACCCGGGAACTCTTGATTACAAGGCGACGACGCTACCACTGCGCCATCGAGGAGGCCCTTTTCTGGAGTTAAATATTATTTCCGAGTATAGCCAGAATGAAACGAAAATAATTACCAATTACGCTATTCGGGCATACCATTAACAGTTACCCCGTTTCTGTTGATTTCTCATTTCTCAGCTTCACCTGATTTCTAACTGAGTCTGTCGTCAGGTGAAAAACCTTCAGGTGGATTCACTTCCTCTGCTGAGATGAGAAAGTGACGTCAACACGAACAGATTAGGACGTATTTCTAAACATATAACTAGGTACACAAGTTCAAACCACAACTGTATCAATCTAACTATAGTTGTCTGTGACAGCTTCCACATTATTTGAAGTAACAACCATTTTAAAATCTTAATATCCTACAAATATAAAACCTTAAACGCTCAGGTTCGTTACAAAGCTATACTGTAGATAAATTGTTTTCGTGTTGTGTTTACTAATTTCAGATGGCTTCACTGAGTCCAATGGAAACTGTATGACATAACAATTTCACTCGAAAATTGAAGGATGGCACATTTTACATTGTAACTAGAAAATTACAAAACTTTCACCATGTTTTATACCCGAACCCTTCATTGTTCTTTCTCTGTAACCGAATCGTGTTCAATAGGTTAGTATAACCCTCTGCAGGACCGTTTGTTGCCCTACTGTGTCCATTTGTGTGTTAAGTGTACCATTACAACCTCAACAACTATTACGACAGGCATGGCAAATTTAGTTCTCACATATTCTATTGCTTTTAGTCATTATAAGGAGCTTATCTTCACATCAATAGTTTTCAGTAAGGGCCTCCCCGATGGCGCAATGGTAGCATTGTTGCCTTGTAATCAAGGGGTCCCGGGTTCGATACCCGGTGGAGGCACAAGTAGTTCGGATCCCACTTTAAACTATAGGTCCAGTCCCGATTAGCCTTACTGTGCATAAAGTGGACTTAAAACAACAAATCAATCAATCAATCAATCAGTTTTCAGTAAGAAGGTTTGTAAAGGTGCTTATCACCGAATATCTTGACGGTTGCTATTGATACTGTTATTAAGCGGATTATCAATAACAATATATCAACTGTTGCTATTGATTCACATAACTATTGATAATGGACTTGTCCCAGAATATATTGACAATAATTAGGGATAGGATTTTTATGACATAAAAATCACCAAATTATGCAATGTCCTAAAAATTTTAAAAAATATGCACTGTAATTTGAAAATTATGCCCTTACAACTAAACTGTATCAAACATTAATATTATTTTTAGTTCACTTATAAGCAATGTACAACAATGAATACTGCCTGTAAATTTTCAAATAAATTCAACAAGATCCAATAAACAGACGAACCCAGTGAATGATTTTACTACAGTCCATGAGTATCTTAGCTACCTTCTTGTGGCGAAACAATTCAAAGTGCTTGCACTTAGAAGTTTTGGGGTAAAGTCCATTTTTTGCACTCCATTGTAATAGGGGAGGAAGGTAGTTCTCATAATTATGCAGAAAATGAACAGTGACTTACACTTCGAAGAAATTCAACAATAAGCAAATATTTCCTCAGAATTATTTTGGGGCACCATTTTCTGATTTCATGCCATTAGAAAATGACACTGGTTTTCACCATTTTTCAGAAAATAAACTGGGATGCATATTTGTAAAATGAAATCAACAACTTGAGTGAACTAACCCACTTCTAAAATGGCTCTATATACCTTAGAAAGCGAAAATATGCTGAATATGACCGAAAATCTTTCAAAATATGCTCTATCACCTAGAAATGGCCAAATATGCCAAAATATGCCCTTAAAAAGCATATTAATGTAATTAGTTTCTTCATAATATGAATTTTTATATATTTAGGGAACACATCACACTTACCAAAAAAAAAAAAATATGCTAAGTCATGAAAATCCTAGACCTAACGATAACTATCACATAATGATTGATAAGGGGATTATCCCCGTATATATTGACGGTTGATACTGATTCAATTGGTTCATATAATCTATATATATATAAATGGATGTATGTGTGTGTGGGTGTGGATGTGTATATTTATTTGTTCCGGCATAACTCTCGAACACCTGGAGCAATTTCAACCAAACTTGGTACACATATCACTTGCAATCTGGAAATAATATTTTGGGTTAAGACACCCCTGGCACCCCTAAGGGTGGGGTGGGAAGGGGTGACATGTAAAAATAATTGAGAACCACCGATATTAAATTCCGCACAAACAGACATCCGTGACACTATGTAATCCGCACAACGATAGTGTTTCTCCGGTTGTCTAACATTCAGGCTGTGTTGCGAATGCAATCCATAGTTTTCGTGACACTCTCATTGCGGTTCAACTTGAAGTTCATCACCTATCGGCATGGGGGTTTAGAGGGGGTGAAAAATAAAATGCCACAAATGACCTAGATTAGTGTCGAATCCATAGTTTTCGGAGTCGCTAAGCTAATTGGTGACATTCACGATCACATTTAAAATTAGTTACATTTTACATTTTAGTTACAATTCATTATTTTCCTGTCTAATACAAGATTGGGATAAATAAATACCCGGGCAACGCCGGATAATCAGCTAGTTGTTGATAAGGAGCTTATCCCCGAATATATTGATGAGGCATGGTGGGCCACTGCCTCCAAGAACAGTGGTAGCCTAGTCGCATCATCATTACCATCTACAATATTATTTATTTCGAACTTCTTGGAATTTCTGTGTGTCTCCATCGATATTCTATATCGATAATGTTCTTGATCGTAAGGAATGCAGATGAAAATAATGGACGTCCGCAGGATTTTTTTTCAGGAAGGGATAAGGAAGGTAATTTTGGCCTGGGGAGCAAAGGAGGCCTAGTTTCCCCCCATAATAGTGACGCCCCCTCAAAACCGCTGCTTCAGTCTCAAATTATCATCTGAAAGGCCTTATCATAATTAACATAAATTACTGTGACCGAAATGAAATTATGTGTGAAATACATACCTTTTAGGTGAACATTCATTTTCCAGGGGTGCATCCCTTGCCCCCCTTCCGGACGCCCATGATGAAATTATTATTTACAACTTCATAGCTACGTACATTTCAAAATACGTATGTAGGTCTAAGCCAAACAATTCAATTTATGAAAATGTTTGTGATTAGTGGCGGTGATTGGGTTCCAAAACTGGGGGGGGGGGTAGATAAGGTTTCGCATAGAGGCAAAAGTAGCAAATATGGGGGGCAACTCCACCCCCACCCCCAATCGCCGCCAATGTTCATAATTGTTTCTTTCAGTAAGCGTCGAGAATATCCAGACAAATAATTTTATCAAACTCACAGCTCTCTCAATAATAGCTCTATTAAGGAAATTATTATCTTTCAGCAGACGAGCGCGTAACTGGTTCGGGTGCAAGCGATCGAGGGCGTTACGTCTATTTACACCTTCAAGGTACACCGATCCACCCAAGTCCAGGACTGCGTATGATAATCAAAGGAGAAGAAGTTTTACAGTCAATAACCCACTGCAGTCTGTTAAAGAACGATTATTCAGTGCATTTTTAAATACAGTACAAGCGACTGGAATAATTCGAAAATAACCACAATTTTATTTTAGTATTATTTGTTTTTCAACAATCAAAACAACAATGAAGGCTGTGATCAGGCAACAAAGCTTTATAAATCTTGGGAAGGTATTTTGAGTAACACTAGATGTGGCGAATTCGATAATCGATAGATACAGAAGCATGAAATACATCGATACTTGAAAACTGAAATAGAGAATAGTCAGTTATTGAAACCAATTTCTGTCAACCAAAACATTTCCTGAAAATCCGCTCAAACTAATTATAAATAGAGAAATTTTAGTGGTTATACATGCTAAAATATTATTGTAATTCACTTGAGAAAAAGAACAATCTAGGGATATGATTGAACTAATGTGCCATTAAATATAATAATTTCAGTTTCTTATGCACAGAAAACATTTATGTACATGTGTCGTATTGCTAAAGTATGATGAACGTGAAAATATTTCAATAGCCAATTGTTTATATTGGAGCATTTATGACTTAAATACAAGGTACAGGGGAAAATAATTAAAATCAATATTTTAAAATGGATTTTCATGCTCTCTTTATTATATCTATTTGTAATAGAATTAATGGTTTAATGCATAAGTAGGAAATACTATGTGATCGTTAAACGAATTACTTAACTTCGTCACATCAATACGTCAACCAACTCAATTTTTCCCAGAAAATGAACATTAATGAACAAAGTGCAATAATAATTATCGTGCAATATTATATTCATAAATCCTGTTACCTGACATGCATAGTATACCATAAAAGAGTGGAAAGTACATATTTTTTCATTCATTTAGTGGTAAAAGTAGTTATTTGGACATTCCTATGGACTACACCAAATAAATCCTACGACAAAAAATATAAATAATTTTATATTATGTTCCTTATATGCTTAGTATTTTTGTTTGCCTTGTATGTATTCAATTTTGCATGTGTTTCGTACAATTGTAAAATTTTGTTTTCTGTCTGTGTTTTTTGTTTAGCGTTTTGTATAATTTTCTGTTTTGTTTTTTGTTAGCAATAAATGTTTATGTTTTTGTTTATAAATGTTATGCTTCGTTTTATTTGCCTTTATTATATTAATTTTGTTTACTTGTACAGTCACGTGCAAATACGAGAAGCAATTAGCAACAAGAAAATGATTTCGATTTGTTTAGCTTAGAACATAGAAACATGATATTTCATGCTAGGTTTTCCAATGGAAGGGTTTATATATCTCATGTTCTCTTATGTTGTAATCCTGACCAGCAATACATGGTGCTTTCCATTGTTCTATGTCAGCTCTAATAATAGTGATGTCGGGGTGTAAGGGGCGATCTTGCACATAGGTGCCCAGTAGTCAACCTCACTTCCACTAAGGAGGCTCTGGCGACTGGCTCCATGGCCAGTACGATTCTGTGTCGTCCTGTGTTTTGTCCTTATTTGTGCTGAGCGCACCTTTGCAGCCTCAGCTTTTAACCAAGGTAAGGAAATTTTAGTTTTCAGACACACTTTTATTTTTGTTATGATAAGGGCTGGACCCCGTATAGTGTGACGGGTGCAAAATAGCCTCAGTGCTGACGCACCCAAAATATTTTAATTCAAACTCAAATTCAAATAATAGTAATGTCGGGCTTTTAAATCACCCTATACATGTAGAGGTTGTCGTCAAAAGACAACCAAAAGTATTTCATTGACTTAGTCTATGTCATGTTGGTCACCATATTTTGATGACGTCATTACCGTCTGGGACGTTTTACATTCAAGAATGAATGTACTATACCCTGCATGTTCTCCGCCAGAAGTGAAAAAAACGACCACTTTTCCTTATGTTTCAACCTCACCAATGCCAGGTAGCAAAGAACCACTACATTAAATCAGTTTTTGATAATATTTTTCAGAAAACCTTTTGAGTGCATGTAATATACTTTATTCTGTAAGTCGTTGGGACTTTTTGTGACAAAGTAATATTCATATTCCAGAAGGTTTAGTTTGATTTTTTTTAATATCCAGGTTGACCTCCAAACATGTCTTTTAACTGCAATGGTATACATTAGACGAAAACTATGTTGGTACGATAGTCAGTTTGTCACGTCCAGTTCTAAGAAATGTACCTCATATAGGTTGAATGCTTTCACAAATTTACTCAAAAATGAAACTTTTTCAATGTATTTTTTCAATTAAAACTTTACAAGGATAATTAAATTTAATGTAGGGTATTAATAGGGAGTTAGCTGCATCAAATTAAATGTATGATAGTGCTATTCTTTCAGAATCTCAAAATCCGTTATGTGCTGCCATCTATTGGTGGGCATGACATGCGATCTAAGGGTTACTTTTGTGTTTATATTAAATATCCATTATGGAGCATATGTAGCATAGCCCTAATAATTTTCTACGCGTATGTTAAAAAAGTCAAAGATTTAAAAGGGAACAACATTGAGGCAAACACGGAACAGGGCAGAACCTACTCGCTAGAACATCATTTGCCTGCAAAAACTGCGAGAAGCAAACATTTCAGAGTGGTAAATATCAGGGGTGTCCACAGGGAGGTTTCATAGTATATATGTACAGGGTGGCTCAATAAGTCACTTAACACCCCCAGTACAACGCCACTGCGGCATGGAACGTGAAAATGGCGATGACCAATCGTTATCAGGCCAAGGGGGAACCACATTGACGTCATCCGCATGGTCGGCAGCCATCTTGATGTCCGCCATCTTGAATTCAACTTCAGAAATTTAAATGGGAAGGGGGTCGTGCGACATATCAAGATGGGCTAAAATTTCATCTGGAAAACAACTGTGACATTTGTTTTCACCTAACTTTAAATTTAAGGGCGATTTCCGCATGGGAGAGTGGCACGTCATTTCCTTTTTGCTTAAATATTTATTGTTCAAATTATCGTTAGTATGTGATTATGTGGTATTTATTGTTAGACCAATCACTTAAAAATGTCCGGATATTGACTTACCGGTATGTACATATCTTGTAGTGTTGGTTGCCATGGGAATTACGATTGTGTTTTGTCTTTACATAAAAGTTTAAAAGAGTGATGATGTGAATTGATCGTGTCAAGATTAGCATATTTCCTTTTTCACTGATCTGAACGAAAATGCCACTAACACGTGAGGAACGGATTGCCATCATATTGATGTCAGGGGAGAGAAGTACGCGTGACATTGCCGCAGACTTCAATAACCGCAATCCTGCAAGACAACCGGTGTCACATGTGGCCGTCAGCCAGTTGCTGGCAAAGTTCCAAGATACTAGATCTGTGGATGACAAGCCGCGACATGGACGTTCGAAAACAGCCACGGTTGAGGGTACTGCTGCGGTGTTGGCATCATTTGCAAAGTCCCCAACCCGTAGCACACGGAGACTGGCGCTGGAAAGCGGTGTCAGCAGGGGTTCAATTCAAAGGATTGTACGTGACCACCACTGGCATCCGTATAAGATACAGCTGCAGCAGCACCTTAGTGAGGACGATCCAGACAGGCGTTTGCAGTTTTGTGAGTGGGCTATAGCACAACTGCAACGTGACCCTGCCGTCGGTAGCAAGATTCTGTTCAGTGATGAGGCTAATTTTTATGTGTCGGGAGAGGTGAATAAGCAAAATCTGCGGTACTGGTCACCCGAAAATCCACATTGGACAGATCCCAGCAAGGTGACGGGAGGCGGGAAGCTAATGGTGTGGTGTGGTACTTGGGGTTCCCGACTTGTTGGTCCATTTTTCATTGAGGGCAACTTAAATGCAGAGGGCTACTTGCTTCTGCTACGGGAGCAGATCTTACCATCCTTACTGTCCGAGGATGGGAGCTATCCTGAATGGTTCCAGCAAGATAGTGCTCCACCGCAGTATGGAATGATAGTCCGTCAGTACCTGGATCAACAATTTCTCACCACTGGATTGGTCGCCGAGGGACTGTGGAATGGCCTGCACGCTCACCTGACCTGACGCCATTGGACTTTTACCTCTGGGGACACCTGAAAGCCATGGTGTATGCTACGAAAATCAGGGATCTGGCCCACTTGCGCACACGCATTGTGGATGCCTGTACTGCAATAACTCCTGAGGTACTTCAGAATGTGGTAAGGTCATGGGAGAGACGATTACACGTGTGTGTTGCGCAAGAGGGACGTCATATTGAGCATGTGTTTTAACTTTGTGGTATTGTTAACTCTGCAACAATTAAAGTTAGGTGAAAACAAATGTCACAGTTGTTTTCCTGATGAAATTCTAGCCCATTTTGATATGTCGCACGACCCCCTTCCTATATAAATTTCTGAAGTTGAATTCAAGATGGCGGACATCAAGATGGCTGCCGACCATGCGGGTGACGTCAATGTGGTTCCCCCTTGGCCAGGCAACGATTGGTCATCGCCATTTTCACGTTCCATGCCGCAGTGGCCTTGTACTGGGGGTGTTAAGTGACTTATTGAGCCACCCTGTATAGTTTTTCTACCTACCTGTGGGTGATCGCGGCGATAGGGTTGAAATGAAACACCACCTCTTATGCCTTTAGAATCGGTTTGGATGGAGGGTAGGGGGGCATGGTATTCGCATTAATACAAGGTTAGTCGAGCAGACAAACTGTGCAGAATAGGGTTGACCAACAATGGCAGTGAGCGTAAAGTATCTAAAGTAAACATATATTGCTTAAATATGCTATATTTTGCAGTGACGCAACCACAGGCGGGGGCAGGTGGGTCATTGCCCCCCCCCCCCCAACCTTTGACGGAAGTCAACTCCAGGAGGGAGGGAGGACACACATTGACTGCCAAGGGCACCTTCAGGGGGTCACAGAGGAGCAATTGCCCACTTCGATTTCAAATTTTATGCAAACAAAAATACATTTTGTAAACTTTTCTTGCTTGCTTCGCTCGGATTATCTGCATTTCTCGTTTTCGTCAAGTTCAGAGCTAGGAGCGGCGGGAGTCGGCCATGGGCGCCGAATGATCTAAAGAAAAATGTTGTAAAAGAGAGAATGCCATGCCGTCCAGTGAAATTATTTGCGCCCTATTAAATCAATATTGTTTTCAATTGCAAAATATGGATCTAAAAATTTTCTTGCTCGCTTCGCTTGCAATCTACTTGTTTTCTGTAATGTCAGGTATTTAAATAATATCTGTTGTATTTTGTATATTTGTATTGAATAGGCTTTGAATACGTACACAATTTAGTGTTAGCTTGTTGCATATGTAGTATTTTCTTATTTTATTTCGCTCCATGTTGCATATGTGTAAAACATATGTTTTACATGAAAGTTACTCATGTATCTTCGGAATGCATTTATCATTTATTTTCTGCCATTCAAGAATACAGTTTGTGTGCTTGGTTTCCATTATTAGCTAATGTGAAATTGACGGTATTGAAAAAATATTTCCAATCGTTTGTTCCAAACAAATGCTTTAGCACTGACTTCTACCCCCTTTTGCATAATTCTTGAGGATAATAACTACTACCACTAGTAATACTAATAATAATAATAATGATGATGTCATTATTATTATTATTATTATTATTATTATTATTGGTACGTTTATCCTGGTACTTGCCAGCCCCCAAAGAAACATTCGTGGTTGCACCTCTGGTATTATATTTTTCCGCAAATTTTGTCTGACAAAAATAATTTGAGTAATTAATTTGGCATAAACGAAAGAGGATGTTTTTGGGGGAAGCGCGTCCTGAGGCTTGGGGGGATGGGCACCCCTGGTAAATACAGACAATAGAATGACTGTTCTGACAGTGACCAGGGCGCTTTAAACAGCGTTTGGAAATAAAATATTTAGAAAGATGTTCAGATATCTGGTGGAAGCACATAGTGGTTCGTATCCGACTTCCCATACTGCACAAATCTCCAATCCATAGGATATCCACAAATCTCCAGATCAGATCCATGGATATTATGGATAGCCATTAGGACGTCCATGGGATATCCCAGAGAGCCCGATCTGGATATTCAGAGGACATCCCATCCTTGATATAAATGTCCCGACCTGGATATCCACCCATTCAGCACACAAATATCAAGAAGACATCTTATGGATATTCGTGTCGAAGTTCTGGATATCCACAAGGTATCCAGGGATATTCTGTAGACATCCATTGGATATCCCCTGGATATCCATATATCCAGGAATTACATGATTTAGATATACTAACTTACTAACTCCCTAGCCTTCTTAAACCCGAAGGTTCATGGCTGCAGCAACACAGGCCTTCCATCTTTCCCTATCTTGAGCAAGTTCTATATACTCTTTTCCATCCCTACCGATTTCCCTTAGGTCCATCTCAACGTTGTCCCTCCATCTTCGTCTTGGCCTTCCTACAGGTCTCTTACCATCAGGTTTCCCAACAAGAATCCTATAAACTCCTCTTTCCTCTCCCATTCGTGCCACATGGCCTGCCCACCTAAGTCTTCTTGATTTAATTATTCTAATAATATCTGGACATGAATACAAATTATGTAGTTCTAAATTGTGTAACCTTCTCCACTCACCTGTCTCCTCATCCCTTTTAGGTCCAAAGATTTTCCTAAGGATCTTATTTTCAAATACTCTCAATTTATGTTCCTCTTTCAATGTAAGGGACCAAGATATTCTCTGGGTATTTTTTGATACATTTTGGACATTTTGTGGATCATTTTCGGACATGTTTTTGGACATTCTACGGATCGATTTTGGATATTTTTCGGACATTAGTGCGACTTGGTTCACGTGAACGGGACGTTATCTGGATATTTTTATTTAATTATTCATAAGGATATATTCTGGACTAAACTTGAACCTAATCTCGACATTATCCTACTATTTTTCAGATGTGTAGGTTCATTTACAATTAACCTTTCTGTGCATAAAGTGGATGTTAGAAACAAACACACACACTTTTTATGGTAACTGTTACCCTGTTGAAATTAATCCCGATTTTTGTTCTCGGTACGCCGCTGGGTTACACAATACAGAAATAAATAATTTATATACATCTCCTGATATAACTTGAATAATTAAACCAATAAGATTTATGTGTGCGGGACGTATAGAAAGCATGGCAAAGGATAGAAACAATTGAGAAGAACCTTGAGAACATTGGTGAATCTAGTCAATTTCCTAAGGGTCGGATAAAACTTCACGGGGGGAGTCATAGGCATCAAATTATAATACAAATAAAACAATACTATTTTTTAAAAAATTCCCCCTTGCTTCTGATGTGTAATTAAACTAAGTGTCATTAGAAATAATTAACTATCAGTTTTAAGATTTCAACATTTTTTTCGGGATATCTTGAGGGTGGGCCTAAAGTAATCTCTTCGTTTGAAGAGTAAATTCACCATCTCTAGCATTTCTTTCAATAGACGAATCTTCTTCAATGCTCGTTCTTTCTATTACGGTCAGTGGCTACAATTAGGGGGGCGTGGGGTTGTTGCCCCCGTACTGTGCTAAACCTTATCTACTACGGGAGAGTAAACTGTCCTTGTCACCCCAGTTTTGGTACATGACTGTACATACACCGCAGGCTTTCAGTACAATACGGGGTCAGTGCTTTACCGTGTAGAAGTGTGTATGAGTGAATGGAGAGGTTTAAAAATGACTGGACAAGCGGGAAGCGCGAAGCAGAACGCCATCAACCTCCACTGACGACGGAAAGATTCAACAAGCTCGAGAGATGTTTCTGACAACCTGACGGAGGGTTGTGTCCTAATTGCGAACACACAAAAGTGAGAAATGATTCCATGTCGTAATTGCGAACACATGAAACCCACAAACCTGTCTTCAAAGACAAGGGCAGTGATCCAGAGAGACAGCTGGTTTGACTAGCAACAATAACCAACCTGATTGAATCATGGTAATTGCTTTGTAAATCCCTCCAAGGTCATTTCACCCTTTCAGGCTGTCGCTGTAATCTGACTTACCATTCGTGTGTTAATGACTCGAAAACCGCTTTGGTGTCCTTAAGTGATGTGAAACTGCTTCAACAGGAAGCACCGGACAAGTAATGTAGTGGAGGGATGGAACAGCAAAATCAACAGTGAACTATACCCCGTGACAGGTTACGTTTGCAGCAGGTTTTATGTATTAAACCGCGCGAGAATGGCGCTCAGCATCTCCCGTGCGAGTCTTGCCTCAACCGCCGAGCTGTTCATATCACAGACATTGAGAAAATCAGCAGTACTGCAGCGGAACTATATTCTGCGCGCACGTTTGGGTCTACATGGCCGAAAAGTTGCTGCAAACTTAACTTGTCGCGGGGCTTAGGTAGTCCACATCCGACTGAGGCTGAGGCAGAAAAGTTTAATGGCACGAGTCTTAGCACTAACAAGTATAAGGAGATTGGTCGTATTCCTAAATTTTTAAGAACAGTGTCATATGTTTTGTAATTTGAATTAGAAATTTAGGTAAAGTTAATATTGACGAAACTCTTTTCAGTTAAGAAGTGTGCCGTACGTACTGTAAAAAATAGGCCACACTTTTATTACTAAATTATATCTACTTTGTCGACTACTTTAATCATGTCGAATTTTCTATGATAAACAAACACTGACCAGTCTCAAGTCTGGAACTGAGTCCCTTTAAAAAATAAAAATCTTTAAATAGACTCGGGAAGTGTGAAAGTTGTATGTCCCAAAGCAGAAAAATGTGTTCGCTATTAGGACATAGTACTTCGAGTATATTCCTGTTCAGGCAGCAAATGTTCGCAATTAGGACTGTTCGCAATTAATTATCAGTGGCGTGCCCGAGAGGAGGGGGGTTGGTAGGGGAAATAACCTCTCCCCGTTTAGCCCAGTATTCCTAAACAAGAAGAACGTCGAAGGCAGGATATGATGGGAGAATGAGGACAGACTACTAAAAAAAAGTGTACGTAACACCCTCCCCTTTCGAAAATTCTGGGCACACCATTGTTAGTCATTTTCCTGCGTGCGAAATCATCCACGACAAGCTTCAGATCACTGATCTCTGTTTTCCCTTGGTGCACACTGTCAGCAGCGCGGCCATGTTCACTCTGTTACAAAAGAAAGACAAATGGAGATATTATGAATCCTCGGCAACATAACCACAAGAGTACTACTTTTCAGCACGAGAGCGCTGAAGGCAGTGTGGCCAACCTGCAGAAAGTTATGGTTAAAGTGCGGATAATTCTTTACTTTCCCTAGTATTTTCAGAAATCAAACTCTTTCTCTCATGTATCGTCGTAGAACATCCACTCTACTCGCTAGATCTTGTTGATTAAAAAATATTATGCCCAAAAAGAAAAAGGACTGATCATGCTTCAGACCAGGGTTTTAAACCAGACTTTGATATTTAGGACACACGAGACTAATACTTAAGATAGGCGCCAAACTGACAACTTAGTCCCAAACTTCGTTTCAATATCAAAACGTCAGATGGCAGGCCTAGCGTATAAGAGAAATCTACAACTTTAGGCTCTTCAAAATCACACAACAGGGAATAAAATGAATGGAATCATAATTTGTTTAAAGTATTGCTTTATATTTGCGTTGACACGTTAATTTTAGACTGAATTCTACCACGAAAGGGTTACAAATTGATTGGTCTTGCGATGCTAGTTTTCTTGTTCTTTGTAATTATATGCACTGATAGTGGCGTTAAGTTAGGGAAGTATAATGTCCATTGGCTGGCCGAAGACGGCATTGTCCAATAACTACTACGTTTGTTCCAAAAGTTCCAGGACTGCTTTCTTCCTCTGAAATATAATGAAACTTATTAGGTTGTGCCTTGAAAAGAGTCTCCTTACGCAGATATGAATCGGTTTCGACGACTTTGAAAGTCTTCAAAGCAGATCCGAGACTTCTCTTCCTGACTGGGAGTAAGTTGTTGCTGGACATCCAGTTTGATAGTGTCACCGTTGCCAAAATATCTTCTTTCCGCGTTCGGAGAAACAGAAAAAGTCAGAGGGACAGGTCAGGCGAGTACGGTGAGTGAGGAAGCATTGCTACCTGTTAAGCAGCCCAGAACTGTTGCACCAATAAGATTGCATAATTCCGAAGACATCACTGGAACTGGTCAAGTTTAAGGGGAAATTCCAAATCATGTTTACAGTAATTGTTAGGTTTCAGTGGCGTAGTTCCGTCTATCTTCGCACAAAACTTAACATTTTGCATTGTTTCTCCAACAGCACGTATGCGCCTGTGTCAATTCCCCACCCAAGGTAGGCCTAACGAAAGCACCACACACATGTCAGAGCTTGCTTGTCCGTCCATCAAGCCTTCCATTATACCTACAATACGGTCTACCGGAGCAAAGGCACCGACTGTGTCGATTCAGTACACTTACTGTTTCCTCACAAGTACCTCCATGGGGAGAGTATGTTCTTGTCTCAATAATTATCAGGGTGGATAAAAATTATGACTTTTATTTTTAAAAAAATCATTTTTGATGACTTTTTTTTTGGTAGAAATCGACTTTTTTGATTTGTTTAAACAAGATGCTTAAATTTGTTTGTATGGCTTTTGGCACCATCTATATATATATTGAACAGTTTGAATAAACCAAATAACAAATAGTATGTAAATATACATTTTTCTGTTTCTGATACTGTACTATATATGAATCTTCTATGGAAATGTTTGTTGAGTGTGTTAATAAAACTATAAAAATGTCAGTAACTTTTCTTCCAGAAAAATAGAACATTCTGGATGAACTTTAATATCCTTATAGTCTTTGCAGCTGAACTTTGGCATTTTTTAAGAAATAATGTTAGTTTGCAAAATCTCAGCTGCCATGTTTATTTACAGTTTAATGATATTGACACTGTTAACATTATTAGTATTTTGTATAAATTTCTACACAAAATGCTTGCTATTTTTGCCTATAAAAATTATTGAATATTAAATTTAAAAAATTTTAGTGTGTTTATAGTTTACATATTCCATTTCCTTTCGTATAAGTTTCACCTCATCAGTACATATATTTTGTTTCCTTTCTTAGAGCCTAATAAATACCATTAAATGATTACGAGATTAATGTACTTTCGCTAAAACTCAGTCAGATATCTACAAAATCCGTATGTGCATTATTCTATAAAATACTTACTTAAAGTGATTTTAATCAGTATTTTTTCAAAAAATAATCATCTGATTTAATTCTTGATTTAAATCAACCTGATTTAAATCATTCCACCTTGATATTTAGCCTTGGATTTTTTTTTTTACTTTAAATGCACTGAGAAATGCAGTTTATGTCACAAACTTTGTTAAGCTATTCTCTAAATCTCCTACTCATTTAATAGATAATCTTAGTGAAGTTATTCACTAGTGTTGCCCACGGGACGAGACGGGACAGGCTTTTAAAAATTCGAGACGAGACGAGATTGATCATGTGTCCCTTTGACAAACGAATATTTTCGAGACGAGAAAGCATTTCACAGCATTTCCACGAGACGAGACAGGCCTAAGTCTCGTCTCGTGGGCAACACTATTATTCACAGAAGATAGTGTGATTAGAATAGGGCAGGAGGCAGGAGATGCCAAATAAAGAAATGAGTACACAATGGTTTTTTTCTTTCAAAAAACCTATACTTAGAATCCACAGTAATGTTTTGTTCGCCATAAACACAAACATATACAGGGCGTTCAATTTAAAAAGAAGCCTGAATCAGAGAACACACGAACAGGGGTTTACTCATTCAAGTTTACAGGAAGTTTGAGAGTGACGACAGTCGACTCGAAGGCAGACTTCGATAATCTTGAACATGCCCACAGAGGTGTTCCCAATGTTCAATTTCAAGTTCGTGGATTTTTCTCGTAAATTTTTGTTTTCAACTTTCCCCACAGGTAGTAGAGCGCTTGGCTGACCACTCCACCACGGAGGTTGGAACACACACACACACACACACACACAGATATATACAGGGTGTCTTATAAGTAATAGCGCAAACTGACACAGGTGAAAGTACACGATATAATAGAAGCAAAAATAGTCTCAGTCAACGTGGGTCTGCAAACGGGCCATTTTCGAGATAATCGCGAATGTGTGATTACAAGCCGCCAATGACTTCATTGTTTGTAAACGTAGTTCTAGTTGGTAAAATACTAATGATGTGTGCGAATCTGTGGTTGCAAGCCTTCATTGATTGCATTTTGTAAACACCGAGTGTTTTACTCCTTGCGCGGTCCGAGGTTTGCACTTTGTTTACAAAAGATAACATTTCCGTAATACTGGTATTCTATCAACTAGGACGACGTTTACAAACACTCAAGTCAGTGAGAGCTTGTACCCACACATTCTTAGCATTTTACCAATCGCGACAGTCGGTAGAGTCGGCTATTAAAATTACAGAAGGTGTTGAAAATGATGCCCCTCTGCTGCAACACATTCC
Source organism: Lepisma saccharinum (assembly GCF_977018435.1). NCBI lineage: Eukaryota > Metazoa > Arthropoda > Insecta > Zygentoma > Lepismatidae > Lepisma > Lepisma saccharinum. The sequence continues at coordinate 287,830 of NW_028143009.1, read as the reverse complement.
TGGCATCTCCGAAGGAAATTAGCATTTACACGTGCAAGTTTGTCTACTGTAATTGTTTCGATTTCTCGTACAATACTCTCTTTTAACTCACGGATGGTGTGCGGATTGTCTTTGTATACTTTATTTTTTAGATTTCCCCATAAATAAAAAACGCAGGCCGACAAATCGGGGGACCTAGAGGGTTTTTGAAACACCCGTTTCTTGTGAGAGGCGGCGGATAGATTTCCGAGGAGACTGTTCTAACCTTTGTCCTATCTCATCGCTTTTTTCCTCAGTAAGTACACGTGGGTTTTTCTTTCCACTTTTATTCAGAACTGACCCTGTTACTCTCAACTTTTTTACGAGGTTTAATATAGTGGTCGTATGTGGAACGGGAACAGGAAATTTCATTGCAAAACTTCGTCGCACTTCTCCACAATTCCTCTTTCCGAAGTAACACTCGACAAGATAAATCCTTTGTTGTAATGTAAACTTTTGTGGTGCCATATTAACCCAATATCTTCAACACAGGGACACAACACAACGCAACTTCTGAGGAAGGATTATACTGGCGTCAGTCTGCAACGTCAACAGAAGGGGAAAGAGAGCGAAAAAAACAGACTGTAGCGTGCGACTGTCGCGGACCCCGTTCACCGGGAAAGACAAGCCCTGACGCCAGGCCGCTTGCCGCCGAGTCTCGTAGCGAATGTCAGTAAATGCTCTGTATGTATATACGTGTGTATATATATATATATATATATATATATATATATATATATATATATATAAAGTAAAGTGTTCCCCTGTGCACAAGTGATGAAGTGACCTCTAGATACTTCCTTTGGGGGGTCACAACTTAAAAATATATGTCACCATTCAACTCGGAACATGATGTTCCCTCTTCGACTACGTCACAAATAGATATGTATCACAAATTATTTTCTGTTAATGAGCTTGATACGAACTTACAGACTAAGCTTACATTATGGCAACACTGCTGGAATTTTCTGTTTACCAAAGTAGTGGTAATAGTTTGTGTTTAAAGATGTTGTTGAGACTCTAAGACAAGTGAAATATTGTGAAATACGCTACACTTTAAAAAAAAATCAGAAATCTTTAAATATAACCTATACAGGGTGGTGCAAAATAATGTTACCACTAATATGAGGTTTCGGTGGGGCAAAATAATGTTACCACTTATATGGTGTTGCGGTGGGGCAACGATGGATTGATCGGCGTGGTCCACTACCATGGGCGGCAAGATCACCAGACCTCAGTCCGTGAGATTTCTGGTTATGGTGGATGGTAAAGGAGCGTGTTTACGCAACAAAACCGCGGGACATACAAGACCTTAAACAAAGAAGTTCTACAGTGATACTCTCTATACCGCAAGACATGTGTTCAAGGGTCATGGAATCAATGGTTGACAGAATGCTCAAATGTATTCACATTTCTGGTTCACAGGTTGAAGGGGTATATTAAATGTGCATGTTTCCCTTTCGGTGGTAACATTTTTTTGCCCCAACCCTGTATTATTTTTAATGAGTTTTCTTTGTTTCCTCATTAAAAATTTGTAGGATGTAAATATCACAAACCATGGCATTGCAAAAAAATATCTAAAGACATAATATGTCAGTGCATGGTAGTGTAGGGACGCCAAACCAAATCCTGCCTAGGACGCCAAAATATCTAGCTACGGGACAGCACAAAACTGGCATGTTCTAGGAATATTGCGCGATCGCCAAAATTGGCGACATAACATGGACGCCAAACTGAGAACCAACACTAATTTCGAACATTGTGAGACTTTATTTGGTAAGTTTAAAATTAATGCCTATTTCTGCTCTTTATATTCAGGGATGGAGACACTTGCCATGAATACAAACTGGACACATCCAGAGCCAAAGAATGGGCCTTCGTCTACAGCGGAGAATACAAAACACTCAATGAGTAAACATTGCATATCTTTTGGTACCAAGAAATCAACATTTCGAACAAAGGAACCTCCTTAGACAACAAGAACAATATTGTATCCGTGACCTTGTATAGTATTATAGAAAAGAAATGGTAATCAAACAGTGGTATCTCAGTTAGTATGCTTAATATTAATAGACTTAAGTATTGTACTGACAACACATTGTCCGCTTATGCTTACACAATTGGACTGTTCCAAAACTCAAGGTTTATAGTACGTCATAGACTGATTTCCAGTTAGTTCCTGTGAAGAACAATTACCCACAATTCCGTGTCTTGTGATGTTATACCTAGCTCGTAGTGAAAAGCTCAATCGCTCAACATGAAGCAAAAAGCTCAGTATTATATTATTTTATTCTCATTTAGTAACTTTATTAACCTGAAATTCATATTTGAGTTGCTTAATTATGTTTCTTCCATCTAAAATGACAGAATGTACTGAATTTATGTACCACGTAGGCCCTATCTGGTGGAATTTATTGACTGATGTCATTTCGAAAGCCGGGTGCACATTTCATAACGAAGATGTCAGCTTCACATATCAATACATATATTAACAATGTATACAAAATAACAAGACGGAAAAAAATACAAATTTTATCCTGTCCTTATGCAAGCTAACAAACCCAAAGTTTCAAGGCACACGCATTTAATTTTACAAATAATACATTGATCTTAATACAGTATTAGGCATGAAAACGTTGTAAGGAGGATGAATAGCACACGTGCCTATCACACTATCTTCCACCATTCTTCACTGGACTTTTCAAATGTAAAAAAAAAAAAAAGGTTTGAGTACACCAAAAGTTATCACGCTACAAATAAGTATTTGGATAGATAGATCTTACCATCACATAGATTGAGGGTATGGTCTATTTTGTAAGAAAACTATCAAATTGAGAATAGAGTAAGCACTAGTACGACTGGGTGAAATAAAATCTCACTATCCCCGCTATTATAACAATGATATAGTATTTTCCTTGCAGTATCCTACTTGAGAAAAAACAACATCTGAAAACCATTGATTTGTTAGTTGATCTAGATGAGAACCAGGAGGAAATATAAGTTTAGAAGATCCATTTCGCCAAAATATACAAAAATAATGCACATATCAATGCTTATTTCTTTATAAAATATGTGCAAAGTGTGATAGTGTCCTACTAGATTCGAATTATAAAACTTTTTCCACTTTGATTCACTACAATGTGAAAATGGCTTTGATCATTAAAGCTATTAGAAAGATCCTATCTTTAATTTATATAAGAGCACACGAATTAATGTATAACAAATCACTAATTTACAATTACCGTCCCACAAAGAAATAATCAAGGAAAGGACAATGTATTTACAGTTGTATATTATAAAAAAACAACTATATAAAATAGAACACTCATTTGTTAATTAAAAAAATATGAAATTAGTTTCAATATAAAATTATATATTGAGATAAGTCTACATTGACAGCAACTTTTGATAACCTGTATTTTGAGCATGAATACATGAACACTTTCTAAGTCTGCAATGCTCAAAATCTACCTAGTAAACAGCAATTGTCAAATATCAAAATATATATCACTGGCAGACTTAACTATTGATCTATGATAATATACGGGCAATGCCACTCTGTAGAATATAGAAATAAATGGCATGTTTTTTTTTAACGCAGTTGGTTATTTAAAATATAAAGTAATTGTTTGCTTGTATATTTTATTGAAATCAATTATTTGTGTATGCAAAAGTTTTACAGAAGATAGTTGCCTACTTATAAAACATATATTTAAACGGTTAATTGTGTGTACAATATATTCCTAAACCGATTCTGAGTTTGCAAAATACTCTGAAAGAAATAAGATTGTTCAACAAACATTGAAGAAATGATGCTTTGGGGCAAAGTTATTTTGCTAATTACTTGTCAACAGCTTCCTAGTTTCGACCTAGATAACTGAGGAATAGTACAATCTAAGAATCTATATTTTATAATTTTATTTTTACTATAGTTCTAACACTATTCCAGAAAATATTTACTTTCTCTTATGACATGGAAAAATATATTTAATTTAAATCATGCACAATTCAATTGTGATAATTGAATTTTAAAAAATAAATGCGATCTCAGTTCAAAATTATCCATGTTAGAATTTGCTTCAATAAATGGGCATTTTCTGAGCTAGAGCAACGAACAAAAATTCGCCTACTATTTCTTACAACGAAATCAATTGAAAACTTAGTGTTGTAGAAGTTCTTTTGTTATAATTTTAACAAAATAATTTAGACATATCCTATTACATGGAACGCAAACAAAGAGCACGTGTAAAATTTTAATTGAATGATATCGTACTCGCATAAAAATTTATGTCCGCCAAATAATAACTTCAGTGTATGATTATAGTTACATATGAATACTAGAAAAAATTTAGTGTATTATTTTGTAAAAAAGAACCTACTTTACATCAGCATAGTGCTATAACATATCAAAAATCTTCTGTGCAATTTGTTTATCAAATAATATGTATTTTTCTTCAGCAAATTTATTTTTATGTATCTCTGTGTATATATACAGGCGAATGCTTTCTCATTTCTCATGACAATTTTCAATCAAACATTCTCAATCATGTAACTTTTTGAACAGCTTTATATTAATGCAGTATTTTTCTAAGTTCTACTGTAATTTTCGAAATGCAGTCAGCAGTAGAGAGACAGAATTATAATGTGTTACTAACTGGCGTAATTTAGCCCTTATTATTATTTCACGCTGGAATGAATAAATGCTACAAAGAGATCTTTATAGAGCACAGACGCTGTAAAACTAAAACACATTATCTCATTTGCAAATTCAAGTTGTTAAAGCTTGTGTTTTCTTCCATTAATACATTTTATAAACATTATTTCACATAATAATTTGAGGGTACAGTGGAATCCATTAGTATTACAATGCAAATTGTCCATGACTATTTTCATTAATTTTTCTCTTACATCCTATGTGTTTTTAAGTGATGGACGTTTCTGTATGCTGGTGCAAAAGTTGTCAACAGCTTGTTTTGAGTTTTATTTTAATTCTTGAAGCTTTTATTAGGTCAAATAAGGTGCACGAACACGGTGATGGACAATTTGCACGGTAATACTCATGGATCCCACTGTACAATCTTCATATCAAGATAATCAGATTGTTGTCACTCCAAGATGTGTATAATAGTAATACAAAGATCACCATAACGTAAAAATTTTTAATGTTCAACGTCTATTGCAAATATCAAGAAACTTTCTTACGATGCTACACGAATTTCCTTTACAGAAAAAGTAATTTTACTATATATTTTTTAATTTTCTCGACAAGAATCTGTTGTTTGACTATTATATTCATTAATGAAGATACATATAAATACTAAAGAAAATTTTAGTGTATTTTTTTGTAAAAAAATACTACTTTATATCACATCAGCATAGTACTATAACATATCAAAAATCTTCTGTGCAATTTGTTTATCAAATAATATGTATTTTTCTGCAGCAAATTTATTTTTATATATCTCTGTATATAAATTTATAGGCCGAGAGTAAAACTAAATTGTAATAATGTTGGGTATAGGAAAGAGAGAGAGATAAATTTGCAGTACGGAGATTTGTGTAAAGTGGTATAAAACTATTGATTCGACAATAAAACTATATCATAATACATAAAACAATTATGTAATTATATATGTGATTTTAACTTACAGTAAATTCAAATTATATAGACGGATTTACAAATACTTTTTATATCAGTGCCGACGTCATAATCTATATTTATACCTCAACCACATTATAATTTGAAAATAATTATTGTGTTTCATTTGAAGAAACCTTCAATCACATAGGCATATAGATGTATATTATATAATGGCTCTTTTATAAGTTCCAACATGCAATCATAGGCAGTTATTAACAGACAAAATATTCTTGATTGTAACCTTGGTATAACTGTGATCGAAAAAAAAATATTCAATGAGGTAGGCCTATATCAACTTCAATCAGGTTTAGGAAAGGAAAGATACGTACATATCTGCATTGATAATTTTCATTATATATACATTTTTTAATCGTACATATCAGAGATTAACTAAAATTGTGTACAATCCAGTTAACATTTTGTTGCATTTACATATAATTTTTGTATTTTTTTCAAATTTGTGGGAGTAAATTTAAAGAAATGTTTACCTTTTATATTACTGATATTGTATATATTACATATCATTAACAAAATAATGTAATTTAAGCATATATATTGAGAGTCAGTTACACTGAATATCAAATCAATGTAAAACATAATGGCGTTGTATGTGCATCATTGTAAAGATTTGTGCAGATGAAAATATGGTTAACGTAATATTTAATAGTTAATACAATCTTCCTTTTAAAATTTATAAATATGTATACCATAACATGTTTGCAATGTAAATTGACTATGTTTGCATCTAAAGTTATAAAACTAAAATAAATAAGTAATAAACCTGAACAGTGCGAGGGCATTCTACTAAGCAATCTAGTTTCCATTGATTCCACAATAAAACTTTGCAGCATTTGTGTACAAAACCGGCAACATTGGCAATTAGCCTTGCAGACTGCACCTTTGTGTGCAAACGAATATAGATAATTTGATATTTACATTCATGGGTATATCCAGTGAGGAGCAAGGGAGCACTTACCTTCCTTGGAAAAAGAGGGCTGAAAAATGTAGTTTGGTTCATTGTGCTTTTTACATTGAGAATTAAAATAAATGTTATTACCTTTTCAAAGAATTCATAATAAAGTATTGCCACAATTTCGAAATATATATTCCTTGCCCTCACTGGAGAATAAATTGTTTTGACTTCCCCTGGAAAAAATCTGGGTACTCCTATGTATAAAATATATTCATTTCGCATCCCAAGTCTTAAGATTTATTATTTATAATTTTGTTATGGTTTAAAGGACTATATGTTCGAAAAGGTGCAACAATTTAAATAGTTCACACCCATGCTCTTTGCTACATGTACAGTAGAATTGCCCATTACTGAAAAACTATATCACAGGTAGCAATAGCATAGAATAATAAATATCAAATGATTGTAAGAAACTTAGGGGATATAACACTGTGATTAATGTTACGTCATAGTTACTTGATGTGCAATATGTATTTACCACTGTTACGCATATCAAAGAGAAAATAAATTATATTTTGTAATGTTTAGTGAAAAACCTATCCAAGACATGTTACCGTTTCATATATTATGTTTGCATATATTGTATGAATTCAATGTTCTTAATCTATAGATTAATTAGTAATGAAATATTTGTAGGACAGATGTGTATGTATTTTTGTGGAAGAGCTTGATCGTTATAACGCACAATTATTACATGGAAAATATAGATATGTATTGAAATATAATATTCTGTGTTTTTATTAGTTTAGCCCAGTGGTTCTGAAACTTTTTTTTTGTACCCTTCAGTCGTAACTAAACGTCCAATGTACCCCCACCATAGATTTTCTCCGGGTAGTGGGTTTTGGGGAATTGTGTTGACTGGTTTTTTTATATATGTTGGATACGTGTATCTGCAATAGAGGAAAATTACATTCGGGCTATATGTGGAAAGATGGTAAACAAATAAACAATAGAATCCTACGTTTATTCTTTTATTGCGCGTTCCTACGTTTACGATCGTTATGATTAATTACACGAATAAAAATACGAAACACATGTATGCTAAGAAGTAGATAAAAAAAACTTTTATTTTCATCTATTTCTCCAGAGTTATTAAAAAAAAAGTAAAGAACCAACATAAGTTCGTAAACAAAGTGTCAAGCACAATCGAGGAGTTTTTATTGTAAATCCTCAGAGTTTCTAGTGAGAAGAATGTGCCTGCATAGCCTGACACAGTTTCTTCATGTCTGGTCAAATTTAGTCTATTGCCCGACCCTGTGGCCGAGTGGTACCGTCAGGAAGCCAAAACAGACGGGAAAGAGAAGATTTTTTTTCAACAGTTGTAGGGCCCGAGTTGACATCCCACACACTAGACACTATACTAGTGGGAGATTTTAACTGCGTAATTCGTTCACAAGATCAAAATCCAGGATACAACTTCTCACGTGCGCTCTATGAATTAACGCAGGGGTTACAACTGCGTGACGCTTGGATACACACCAATGGCGAAAGTCAAGGTTACACACATATCACCTCCAATAGTGCGTCAAGGATCGATAGGTTTTATGTCGCACCAAGATTTCAGGAATATATCATTAGTGTTCAAAATTTTCCAGTATGCTTTAGTGATCATAGTGTCCCAATTCTCAAAATAAATTTAGATTTGATCAAACCCCGACAAGGTAGCGGATACTGGCTTTTAAATAGCACATTATTACGCAATGGTAGTTATGTCCAGCTAATCAGGGAAACGTGGAACGAACTCAAGGCCTCTCGGCCAGTGCACAAGACCCTAATCGAGTGGTGGGAAACTCGAGTTAAGCCTAAATTTCGTCAGGTCAGTAAATTCTTCAGTGCAGAGGTTAGTAGAGATCAAAGAAACAAATATAATTTTTTGTATGCAGTCTTGAATGATCTCCATCGTTTAGCATTGCAAGGTAATTTCGATCGTCCTTATGCAAATGAAATAAAAGCGCAATTACTTGCTATACATAGGAAACGAAAATCTGCAGCAATAATAAAGAGCAAGACGAGCAAGCCACACTAAGTCACATTCTTCAAGAACATAAACACGCCAGGAGTCACGTTATTCATAAATTAACTTTAGATTCCGGTGAAGTTGTCACCAGCCCTCATAGTATACACGACAGGTTTTTGCAATACTATAAAAATCTTCTTGGTCAAGCCTTTAATCCAACAGAAACGCAATGCAATTTTTTGAACTACCTCCCTGCGTCACTGACAGAAAATGAAAGAACTGAGCTCACACAACCGTTTAGTAAAAAGGAGGTTCATGATGCAGTATTCAAAGCTCCGAGGAATAAAACTACAGCCGAAGATGGATTACCATCAGAATTCTATCAATGTTTCTGGGATCTAATAGGAGACGAATTAACGGAATGGGTCAACGAAGTGTTGACAACAGGGACCATAGGGAAGACCAGTAGCACGGGAGTTATAGTGTTAGTTCCCAAAAAGGCAAATCCAAAGTTCGTCACAGATTTTAGGCCAATTTCCATATTGAGCAGTGACATCAAACTTATAAGTAGGTGCATAAATCAGCGTTTAAAAAAATATATGGTTAAACTTATTGGCAATTTACAGTTCGATTGTAATACGTCCCAAAGTATACATCACTTGCTACAAACGATAAGAGACGTAATTATTACCAAACAAAATAAGAATGCATCAGAGGCAATTCTATCTTTAGATTTTTCTCAAGCATATGACAGAGTGAGCCACGAATATCTGTACAAAGTCTTAGAAGCATATGGCTTCGGAGACACTTTTCTTAATTGGATAAAAACATTATATAATCATATGCTGCTAAAACTCAAAATAAATGGTTTCTTGACAACAAGTTTTAAAATGCGACGAGGTGTACTACAAGGTAGTCCCTTGAGTAGCACATTGTACGTCCTCACAATAGCCCCCTTTTTGTTTAGTATCCAGCATCATTTACAGGGCATTTCTATGGCTTCCACCACAATACAAGTTGGCAGTTTCATGGACGACGTCACGATTTTTCTCAAGGATGAAAGAGATCTGTACAGTGTTAAAAGCCAAATACATACTTTTGAGCTCACATCAGGAGCAAAACTAAACAATCGAAAGTCATTCCTAATGCCCCTTGGCAAGGAGAATCCTTTCACAAACAATACGGAGATCCCTGTAGACAAGAAAATAAAAGTTTTAGGTATAAACTTCTATGCAAATATCGATGAAACGATCGAAGCCAATAGTAATCTCACGTGCGAGAGGGCAATCTACGTCCTCAGAGTGAACAAGATGCGCTCTCTGAGTTTAAAAACACGAGTAAGATTTATCAACGTTTTTGCTCTCTCTAAACTTTGGTATGTAGCAAAAATCCTGCGCTTCAAAACACAGCACTTAGCCAAGGTCAACAAAGCTGTTGGCTGCTTTTTGTGGCACGATACAATTTTCCGGGTGGCAATGAATGAGGTCACGTTATCAGAGAAGACAGGTGGTTTGGCACTAATACACGTGAACACACAGGCAAGAGCATTGTTTGTACAGACTGGCCTTAAAACAGCTTTCTCACTGCACGAGTCAACGACCCAAGCATGCATACAGACGATAATACAGGACATTCCATTAGAAGCTCCCATCGATATCCAAAGTATCCCCAAAAGATTTTCGTTTTATAAGGACATCGCTTTACAGGTATGCTACCAGTTATTACGACATGAGACAATTACACCATCTGTTAAAAAGTTATATAGTGAAATCAATAGTTTCAAGCACACAGTACCACGAATAGTCAGGGATTTCAATACACATAATTGGCCACAAATATGGGAAAATGTCTCCGCCAAACACCTTTCAAAACTGCCCAATCAATATGGTACAAAGTGGTTCATCGTGTTATAGTGACAAGAGATAGGACATACCAATATGGAATCAGTGACTCTCCTAACTGTATATCATGCAACGTGCCTGACTCTTTAGCCCACAGGATAACCAAGTGTCGCAACTCCTCCACGGCGTGGAACAAATTGCGAACAATGCTCAGTCGTATATGCCGCACCTCATTAACAAAGTTTACGGATACAGATATAGTTTTTCCTGCTTTCAATTTTTATCCACCAACAAAACAACGAGCAGTACAATGGTTGATAACAGAATACTTATTATATATATTTCACAATGACGAGAGCAGTTTTAAGAAACAATTCAGTATCTTCTTGCAAGAACAATATGAAAAAATTCCTCTCCAAGCAAGGAAGAAATGGTATGCAAATTTCTTATTAGTGCTTTATACTTAATTTAGGTCAAACAAAAATGTAAAGGTTAACCAGATAGAAATACGAATTGTAATAGCAGTACTACACTTATGTCAAAAACAATGTAATTCCATAACTTGTAGATCAGAATGAGACAATAAAAAAAAAAAAGAAAGTGGTTAGCACATCGCGCTGCGACGCCAAGGGTCCCGGGTTCGAATCCCGGTCGGGCTTGGTTGTTTATGAATGTCCATTCATCAATTTCATCATTTCATCACTCATCCCCATCTTCGCAAATTAGCCAAGAGGCACAAAACGCGAAGTAAAATAAACTAAATCAAATCAAAATCAAATCAAATTTAGTCTATTATAGATTTCGAACGAGTATTTTATTTCAAAACATATGAATAAAGATAAGAGTGTCAGTGACAAAATCAGCCTTATTTTCTTGTTGAGTGTTAAAGCTATGAAGTCTGAAACAATGAAGTCTGCTCTACACACCTGCAGCAAACATGTTGTAATGTGGGTATTCTCGACATTTCTCTTCCGAGCTGATCGCGTGCCCCCTTCAAGTAGTTCATGTACCCCTGAGGGTACCTGTACCACAGTTTGAGAACCATTGGTTTAGACACTTCCTTTTCTGCTTTCGTTTAGTATAATGATGTCATGTTATTTCGTGTTTCCTTGCATTTTCTCTTCTAGAAATTCTATCTAGACAACTTTTAAGATTCAGGGGTGGGAACCAGTGATGTGCCGTAGACCAGTGTTCCGCAACCTGTGTGCCGCGGCACACTAGTGTGCCGTCACAAGGTGATAGGTGTGATTCGAACTTTTACCTACTATTGTAATATTGTAAGAAATTAATTGTGGATTTTAAGTAAGAAGGTGCTTGTTTATTCTTGCTGATAACTGTTATATTTTCATAGAAATTAAATGTAATTTATTTACTGAAAATTGTTATAGTTTGCTCATCTTATATGTATTCTCGCCTGTAATATTGGGTCGGTTTGATAATAATAATAATAATAATAATAATAATAATAATAATTCCTTTATTTAGCGGGCGAGGTTCAGCCGTAGGCTGCTCTACCACCTAACCCTTGTCATGAGCTACATAAGAAATATATATAATATAATAATATAATATGATAATATATGAGTACAGATGGAAAAAAGCTTGATTACACTAAAGAGAAATAAAAAAAATCACATTACCTACAATTACGAATATTCTCATTTCAGTAATATTAGTCATAGGATTATATAAATGTGAAAGAACAAGAAAATATTAAAAAAGAAAATATAAATACAAATGTGAAAAAAAATATATAAATGTAAATGTTAACGTAAGGTTGCATTTAAGTAAATAATAATAATAATAATTTGAAGATATTAATAAAATTCCAATAGTTACAGTTATAGAATATGAGTGTTTTGTCGTTTGTTGAGTGCCAGTTCATTTCTAGTATGTGCTACTGTTCTGCTGCTGTTCGTGTAGAAGCATTTCTTTCAATTTAATTTTGAAACTCTTATTGAGTTTTATGGATTTAACATTTGTTGGTAGTGCATTCTTTGCTTTCGGGGCAGATATAGAAAAGGATGAGGTATATAGCGTAGTCGAATGGTGAGGAATGTCAAATTCGTTGTGACGACGTGTTCCGTGTCTGTGAATTGTGTTGCGATTACATAATTTTTCAAATAAGTACGCGGGTTTACGTTCAGTTTGCAGATCATGAATGAAGGATAGATAGTGTAGTAGCCTCCTGTTGGCCATTGTTAAAATATTATGTCTGTTTACGATGGGAAGGATGTGATCGTGTTTATCCAGGCCAAAAGTATATCTGATGCATGCATTTTGTGCGATTTGAATTTTTCTGGTGAGTTTTTTCGCAAGTTTGGACCCATACGCAGTGTCACAATAATCAAATAGTGGAAAAATTAAAGATTGAACTAGTCTAAGTTTACATTCTGAAGGTAGTTGATCTTGGAAACGGTAGAGATTTCTCAGAATAAAATATGCTTTTTTACATTGTGCAGGCGGTAAGATTTGTGTTCACCGCAAAGAAATCCGCGTAAGACTTTTAGCAAGCCTTTTAGCGGCCCGCACCAATCATACAATAGAGCTATTCAAGCGAGTTCTTTGTTTGTAACACTGCATCTTTTGAGTTTTACGGCTGACTGTTTTGTGCCTGTTTGTCGGCGCTTCTTAAACTTTATTGCTCTTTTCCTTCGCCGAAGGACCCACACATTGTCAGACAACAATTACAGTATTTCAGTTCAGTTCTATCACAGCTGTGCTCTGCAGTAGTGGGAATATTGGATTGCTACACCAGTCTTACTATTCTCTTTTTTCGATATGGATAAGTTCCTTGTACGGAGTGGTCCGTCCTCGAGTGCAAGTAGTGAAACCATCGAGCCCAAAAAAAAGAAACAGAAAGTAGTTCACCGGCAATATAGTGATAACTATTTATCTTATGTTTTTTTTTTTTTTGGTGGTGACAAAACATGCCCAATCCCTGAGTGTGTTGTGTGTGGTGAAAAACTCAGTAATGCTGCTATGGTTCCCAGTAAATTAAAACGACATTTGTCAACAAAACATTTCTCACTGTTAAGTAAAGATGTGAATTATTTTCGTCGGTTGTTGGAACAAAATAAAAGAAAAAAGTGACGCTCATGACTACGTCGGTACGTGTTTCGCAAAAAGTACAGGAAGCTAGCTATAAGGTAGCCGAACCTATCGTAAAGGCCAAAAAACCACACACAATAGCAGAAACGTTGTTAATGCCCGCGTGTAAAGAAATGGAAAAAATAGTCCTGAGTTCAGAAGCTGCTACTGAAATTTCAAAAATTCCTCTCTCTGCTGACATAATCAGCCGCCGAGTTAGTGACATGTCCAGTGACATCGAAGACTTTATGAAGGAGAAAATAAAGAGCAGTCGAAAGTTCTCACTTCAGATCGACGAGTCCACCGATATTGGCGGTCACGCACAATTTCTTTCCTACATAAGGTATGTTGATGGGGATGTAGTTGCAAGTAATTTCTTTTTTTTTTTTTTTTGCAAAGAACTACCCGAGCGAGCAACCTGTGAAGAAATATTTCGTACGACTAATGAATATGTGGTCCGTAATGAATGAACATGGGAGAACTGCGTTAGTGTTTGTACAGAAGGAGCCGCTTCTATGACAGGCCGAGTGAAAGGATTCGTGGGTAAAGTACGCGAAGTAAATCCTAACTTACGAACCGACCATTGTCTCATTCACCGCGAAGCCATTGTTGCTAAGTCTTTGCCATCTCCTCTGAAAATTGTGATGGACGAAGTAGTAATAGTCGTGAACTTCATCAAATCGCGGCCCCTAAATATGCGGCTTTTTAACGTTTTGTGTCAAGAATGGGATCGGAGCACACTACACTTCTGATACATACAGAAGTACGATGGTTATCTCGAGGTAAAGTGTTAACGCGAATGTTTGAACTTAAGGAGGAGGTACTTTCATTTTTGACTATTGAGGGGCATGAGTATGCGGATTTATTTGTAGATGATGAATGGGTATCTAAGTTGGCATATCTTTCTGATATTTTCGTACACTTGAATGAACTAAACAGAAAAATGCAAGGTAGAAACGAAAATATTCTGACTAGTATGGATAAGATTCAAGGATTTATTAATAAGTTGAACTTATGGATACAGAAAATAGTAGTGCTATTGGGTTGTTTCAAAGTAGTACTTAGTAGGTATGCCTTTTTTTTATCAATTGAATATCACTTTTTGACATATTTTGACAATTTTTTGTCGATGTTTTAGCGTTTAGCGATGTTTTAGTACAAATTTTCACTATACTCATTTTTCCCCCACTCGTACTTGGTAGGTATATCATGATGTTACGTGATACAACTTAACCTATCCTTTTTTTTACGATTATTTAATTTTTTTACGATCCTAAGTGATATAACTTAACCTATCATTTTTTTTATTTAGGTACTGTTTGAACGTTATTATTTGAGGATCATATTTTGTAGGTATTTTTTTTTATCAATCGAATATAAGTTTTTGACATATTTTGACAATTTTTTGTCGATGTTATAGCGTTTAGCGATGTTTTAGTACAAATTTTCATCGCACTCATTTTTTCCCCCACTCGTACTTGGTAGGTATATCACGATGTTACGTGATATAACTTAACCTATCTTTTTTTTACGATTTTTTTAATTTTCTTACGATCCTAAGTGATATAACTTAACCTATCATTTTTTTTATTTACGCACCGAACTAACCTACAAGGGGGACTCCGTTTGTTTTAATATTTCAGTATTATAAGGTTTTCACAAATTTTATATAACCTAAAATGTGTTGGATGTTGATTTTTAGTATGTGGCAATTTTTTATGAATTTAAAACTGTTCCGTCACCCTCTCGTTCTTCACGTCGTAGGCGAAGGACTTCTCCGCAATCAGGATGACACTGCATAGGGTATCCTCGGGCAGCGCGTCGTGGAACTCGCAGACGATCTTGATGTTGGTTCGATCGTTGACCACAACCTTCTTCCTCTTAGATGTGTTGATGACGGTCATGGGTCTCCGGGCTTTGAATTCGCTGGGCGTGTAGTACATGTCCACGCTTCCCTCGGTCACGCGTTTGTAAGCCGTGTAAGCTTCGTAAAGTTTGAGGTAATCGTTTTTGGTCACGTCGAGGTTGTAATTCTCGCGCGGGAACACTTCGTTGCGTCCATTCTTCAGATAAACGTTCTTGATCTTGCAGTCGTCGAACTTGCTGGAATCTTTCTCCTGATTGTTATCGCGCCCGGTCTGAAAAAGCACTACGACGAAATCTGGCATGTCGAACTGTATGTTGTTGAACTGCGTCGTCACGTCGAATTCCATGTGACTTCCCGACGCCATCTTCTGCACGCACTGGTAACCGTGAAAGTGAATCAACACCTGCGGACTTTTCAAGATCTCCGCTTTGTACTTGAGGGCGTAGTTCGTTTCGTATTCCACCACCGGCATTCTCAATTCCATGCTTCGGATGAGGCATTTCGCCGCTTCGGGTAAAGTGTTGGCTATCGGCGTGGTGCCGTCCGGACCCAAAGTAGCGTATCGCATCAGTGCGTTGTTGTCGTTGGCCGCTCTTCGAAACGTGACCCTCAGTCCTCCCTTCCACATGATCTCCTTGTAGTCCGAGAAGAAACCAGGCAGCAGACGCATGGGAAAGAGCACCGTGTGACTTTTCGTCGATATTTTGGACTCGGCTTCGAATCCCCCGGCCTGGTAGTACGCTGCGTCCGTTTTGGATAATTTCAACGTTCCCACTGCCGTCGACGTGATGCCTGGATAATCTATTCTGTCGATGACGGTGTTGTGTTTCCTCACCTCCACCTGCGAGAACAGGTAAGGCACGAAGTTGTCCACGAGTATCAAGTTTGCTGCTGCGGGAAACGCGTCTCCGCTTTCCTTCTTCACCACGTCGAATTGAAGGTAGAGGTCCGCTCTGTGAGGATGAATGAACCCATCGCCTACGTCCACATCGTATTCGATCTCCCTGTTCGCCTCGTTGAGATTGGCGAACGTGCGACGGTTGGGAGGGAAAGATTGCAATTCGTAACTTTCGATTTGCTCCATTTTACATGTATGGTTATTTATTATACGTTGATCTCCACGATGGCCGTCGTAGTGGCACCTGCAAAATCCACCACGTCTCCTTTCTCGTTCGTCACCACCAACTCTATGTCGTCTATGCGGTTGCGACATACCGGAAAATAGATCGGCGAAGAGGGCGTGTAGATGATCGGTTCCATGAACTCGGAACTTGGTTTGAAAGTGGCTATGATTCCCGTCTGCTTGTGACTTCCTAACAATCCGTCCGAAGATTTCGTGATCATACCTTCGGCTACGTTACAGTGTACGTTCAGAGTCTCTATGGCCAAGAATTTAGGAATGTTGGTTGCTACGTGCTTGATGCCGGCTTCGAGTTTGGTGTCGTTCTCGAAACCTAAAAGTTCTCCCATGGTGCCCAGGTCCACGGTCTCCGTCGCGGATAGGATTTCCACTCTGTGCGTGACCGAATTTTGAGAAAGGTATGTGCCTTTGGGTAACTGAGCTTGCAAAGTGGAAAGATTGTATTGTCCTGGCGTGACGACGATGTGTTCGCTTCCGACGCTAATTTTGTTGTTGTGCTGCGTGACGTTAGGTATGAGGTACATGCTGTAGAATGCACGCAGAGCCACGGATTTAGGATAGACGATGTCGTCGTGCAGCGTGAGTTTCAAGATTGAAGATTCGCTCGTGAGATGGAACACGCCCATCCTAGTGATGCTGTTTGAGGTTCCACAATGCTTTCTGGAAATCTTCGACCGTAGGGTTATTTATTTTAGAGAGAAACGCGAGCACGGAGAGGCAGAGATGACCGCAGTTCACGTCTCCGAAATTTTGAATGCGTTCGTCGTTGTAGTATATGGAGGTTTTGTTCGTTTTCAGATAATGAACTAAATTTGTAGGTGGAACACCTCCGAAAGAATCGAAAACGAATGCTTTATCATTGTCGTTTTTGTGGTAACATATCCAATGCGTGCCTGGATTTTCTTGACCGTCCAAGTTGACTACTCCGCATTTTTTTTTTTTCACGGTTGAAGGTAACGAGTCGGACATGAAAACTCCTCTGAAGTGTTTGATTTGTAACGGTCCGATCAGAGATTCAATGTCTCGGTTGGTGAGTGCTTCTGTTTCTTTTTTTTAAACTTTTTCATCACGCCCTTCCCTTTTTTCTTCTCCATGGCCAGGTTGTGACGTTTCTGTTCTTCCAACTCGGCCTTGTTCTTCTTCGAGTCGATGACGGTTTTCGCGATGGCGGCACTTCCGCCGGCCAAACTTCCAACGGCCCCCAATGCTGCCAGGATGGCCGGGATGCTGAATATGAAACCTCCGATCTTTTGCTGTTTCCGCGAACGCTGCAATCTTTTCAATTGAGGTGTGCTGAGCAGCAATTTCATTCCGTGTCCTTTCGACAAGCAAGAACGTTTCTTCTCGCGTTGTTTCTTGGTGAGTAACCCATCGAGGGCACCTAGATTTTTAAGATTGGAGTATGGTATCTGGTACACGACACCCTTGGGCTTCATGTTGATGCTCTATGTGTTATTTTCACGGTATGTTATTTATATATATATTCTGATATTTTTTCTTGTGTAGTTTTTTTTACGGTATGTTATTTATATATTTTCAAGGCCTCGCAGTCGTTACACAAATTCTATTACGTGCTTTGTTTTCTTGCCAAGAAGTTCCTTTGTCCCCTTGTACACGATTCGAGTTTTGTTCTCGATTAAAATAGATAGCTTCTCGTCGGATAACATGTTAGCGTATCGATCTGGTAAAAATAGACTGTATTGTGCGTTGAGCAACAGGCGTACCTTGGGACCATACTGGGTAGAAACGATTGAACCGGAAGTTATCGTGTAAGGTTTGTCGACTTCCAATTCCTGAATTTTTACATACTCGACTGACAAATTTAGCATTTGTTTTAATGCTTGGAGATCACTTATTTTTTCGGTCGTCATATCAAGAAAAATTTCAAAGTGTTAGAGAGAAATTTAATTGTTTTTCACGATGTGTGTTATTTATATATACCGAAGATTATTTTTTTTTTCACGATGTGTGTTATTTATATATCAAGTTTTTTTTTTTTTCACGATTTGTATCGAAGATTTTTTAACAGAGGAAGAAAGTCCGTGCTTCCGAAAACGCGAGGATGTGCGTAAGGATATCTTCCTTCTCCTGCATAGACTTGTACCAATCATCAGTATACCATCTTCTTCCCTGCATTGCCTCGTACAGTTCGTCCGACCTATTGTCCAATTTTTGCCCTGCAGCCAAAAGCAGAATGTTGAGATCACCGCACCTCAGGCCGCTGATCTCCCGAAGAAGGTTCTTGAGAACCATTTCACAAGGGATGCGAAATTCCGGCATTGTTCTTGCTATGTTTACAAGTTTATTAACATCTCCGTTAACTACCTTTTTGAATATTTTAGATAGTAGCTCGGGTGGCAAATTAGTTATGCAATCCATGTATGTTATTTATATACCCCACCCCAATTTTTGTTTCGTGTTCATGGCGATGGTGGTGCCCAGTGCGGCGACCCGTTCACCCAACGATGCGTCTCTGCTCACGAATCTTTCGAAAGCTGCATGTTCCAATTTTTTGTCTGCTTCGTGACGTGCATCCAGATCCGTCTGCGTAGTGTTGTAAGCGATGTCGTGATCTTTGCATGCGGCGTCCAACGGATTCACACCCTTGTCTCCTCTCTCCAATCTTTTCTCGAGTTTGGTACCCGGCCCGCAGTACTGGTAGCCAGGTAGATGCATCTCGAAAGGTAACTTGTTGATGATGTCGTTCACGAGTCCCTTTCCTTCGGCCACGTTCCAAAATTTCGGAGGCAGCGTGTTGATGATTTTGATCAGGTAACCTATGCCCTTGTCGTCGTTCACGATGAAGTTGGAAAGTTTCGTGCTGATCATGTCCACGATGCCAACCTTCTCGTTGTAGAAATTACGGTTGCCTGCATTCTCTTCGCCGGCTATCACCAACAATCGGTCCACGAGTTTCCTAACGTCGTCCACCCAAACGAATTTTTTGGGTAACGTGTTGTAGCGTTTGACGCCGCTGCCTGTTTTGACCTGGTTCCAAATCGGTTTGATGAGATTCCTGTACTTCTCGCCGCTGCTCGATTTCACCCTATTCTGCGAGGCGTCGTTGTTCTGGTACAAGGCATCCGTCATGATCAGAATTTCCTTGTAACTTTGGTAATCTTCGTCGGTGTAATCTTTCGGCTGCTTTTTGGCGACGAGTTCCCACAGTCCCACCGTACCCGGATACCTGGTCCAACTATCCTTGTCGCCTAAATTGACTTTAATGTCGTTGCCTTCGAAGGTCACCTTCGATTTCCCAATCTTCCACACCACACCGCCGCCTTCGTTGGTTTCCATGCTGGGATACAATCCGAACACTTCATCCTTGTCGAATTTCCCCGTGCTCAGGTAGTCTCGTGCCAAAGGCCCCAACTCGATTTTATCCGAAGACGAGGACGTGCTGCCTATGGCTCGACGTCGTGCCGGTGCATCCTTCAGTTCGAACGGCGTCGAAGGAATGCTCGAAATGGGCGTGGGTACGGCGTAACTTTTAGCTGCGAGCGGTACGAGTTCATTAATCAAATTTTTATTTTGTTCCGTGACACTTTTAATTTCTTTACCTAGACCGCTGATGGCATCGATCACAGGTTGATCCTGACGTTTCTTCTCTTCGTAGAATCCGCGATTCTCGGATTTCCAACCTTTGAAGCGTTTCGCGAGGTATTTTCGCAACTTGAGATTTTCGTCTTCGATTTTTCGTTTCGTCATGACGTTATTTATATACGTCGTTTCTCACAACGTTGCAACGTTTAGAAAGTCGTTGATTTTGTTTCTGTATTTTCCGTCGTTGGGTTTCCTCGTCATGTCGATCGTCGCGAATCCGAAATCGTCACCGTTCCAGCAAGTAGAGCAGCCTTCCGAAAATTGATTGTAGTTCATGTCTCCGCCTACGTAGTCATCGTACGCATGCTTGAGGTTGGTGTGATCTTGACGAAACAAACATATGAAATTGGCGTTGTCGCGCACTAACTGTTTTGGAATTTTGGAAAACGTTTGAGCTAGGTAAAAACAATCCATTCCTTTGTGACGACCTTGCGTGAAAAAGTTGCGAATTTCATTTTGATTTTCCAGGATGGCGTCGTCGAACACAACAACTGAATTTTCACGACAATCGTCGAGTGGTTTTATTTCCGAGGCGAACGTTGCAATGTCCAGACCATCGTACAGTTTCATCAGTTGCTGGTATTTGGATTGCTCCAAACTTTTCGAGAACACGTACAGGTGCCTGTTCTTCCAATCTAACCAATTCGGTGCGAGGAGAAAATTGTCCACGAGCAGTGTCGTTTTCCCACACCCCGATGGACCTACGATCAGACAGCGGATGCTGTCGGGAAGCAACTCGCCGTTCTTTTTCTTCGTTTGACTTTCCGGATCCGGTAGACGCTTCACCACGTTCCACGTACTCACAAGATCACTTCGTCCGCATCGATCCAACTCTTTTCCGGAAGTCCCAGCCATTTGACCAAAAGTTTGTTACCTTTCCTACGCAATACTTTCTCGATGAGGTACGTGTCGGGGTGTTTTGTTTTAGAGAGTTCCTCTTCGTAAAATCTTCCTTTCAAAATCTCGCCGCTACTATCTTTTATTATATACGTGTGTCGGTTTCCAGGTAGAACTCGAACCACCGTAAAGAGTTCCGTGCTCCAATTTTTTGTGAATCCCTTCTCGAAGGTGCGTTTGAATTTGCTGATCCTCACCTGGTCTCCAATTTTGTATTTAGCTTTTTTTGTCGTGGGTGTGTACTTTGGACAGTAAACTGTAGAAATTAAACGCTGCTCGTCGGACTTGGTAACGTCGGCTGGCTTCATGCCTATTGTTCTGTGTGCCGTGTGATTATAGGTGTCGACGAGTTCCGGCAGGATGTCGACCCATTTGTAATTTCCCCGAAGCGTGAATCGTTTCCACATGTGTGTTTTCAAGGTTCGATTGAATCTTTCCACGATGCTGGCTTTGATGTGACTGAAGCTCGAATAATGTCGAATCTTGTGTTTTTGAATAAATTTTTGGAATACGGCGTTGTAAAATTCTTTACCGTTGTCCGTTTGCAGAAACCGTGGTCGTCTGCCACCGCTTTTGCGAAAAATTAATTTGAATGCTTCCGTGACGCACGTTCCCGTTTTCACCTTCAAAGGTAGAGCCCATGCGAATTTCGAAAACGTGTCTATGACGGTGAGGAGGTACTTGTTGCCCTTGTTCAATTTATGCACGTTTTTCAAATTGCCGCTACTCATCTCCACGAGGTCACTTTGCCAGAGGTCGTCGATGCCCTTGGTTACCACAGCCAAACGTTCGTAGTTGCGGCGTGCAGGTTTATGCAATTCTTCGACGATGGCTTGCCTAGACATTTTCTTAGAGATTACGTTTCAAGAGAAGCACAAGCGTGATGGGATTCAAAGAAGGTGGCACTTCGCTCGTGTTTTGAATGATCAGCTTATCGCCGGCACTCACGTCGAAAACAGTGAGATCTTCGTCTTCGTGTATTTCATATATGTTGCGCGTTTCGTTCCAACGTGCCAGAGGAATGTTTCCTGCTTTCTGGACACCACGATTCGATATCAAAGTCATGGTGGGAACGCTAGCTTTTCTGCCGTGAGACCAGTACGAAAATTCGTTTATCTGAATCGTGCCATCGAGGAGAAACTTGTAGTACGGATGATAAGGATGCAACATGTACAGTTTGTTACCTTCGACGAACGTGGAGATTCTTTGTTGATTGGGTACGCTGTTGATTTCGATGGCTTGCAGAGAATGCAGTTTAGCGAATTTAGTGTCGACGCCGAGCAGATTACTGTGAACTTGTCCGAGTTTATTTTCGATGGGCAGCAAATGCTCGACTATGGTATCCGTTATGGCAGAAAACGACGGTTTGATTTTCACTTCCACGTTCAACTGCTTGTAGTTTTCGTTGAGTTCTTGCAACTTGGCACCGAAAGAAGCCAGCGTCGATTCCTGCGTGGATTCCAGCACTCCAACTTGATCTCTGATGTTGGCGACGATGTTCTGAAGGTTCTCGACTTGATTCAATTTCGAGCTCTTCTCGGTAAGATCGTTCACGATGCTTCGCATCTCTGTAAACTGCGTGTGAAGGTCGGCGACGCTCTGCGAAGTGGGCAGCGTCGACACCAGCGAACTAATTTCGTCTCGAATCTGTTCCACGTTCGCCGTTTCTGTTTCTAGTCGTTTCAGCATTCGAGATATGTTTCTTTTCAAAGCGTGCAATTCTTTGGAGGTGGGGAGATTGGCCACTTTACTCTCGAGATCGCTCAATGAACTTTTGATGTCGCCCGAATCGGATAGTGCCGTCACCGCCGTTTTCAATTTTTCCAAATCTTCGCTCGAAGGCACGCTCGTCCGTAACGATTCCAAGTCACCCTGTATGTTGTCGAGTACGTGATGAAAATGAGCGAGATTCGTTTCGACGTTCAAATTTTCTAAATATTCGATCTTCTGCTGAACCGTGCTCAACGTGTCTTGAATGCTCGTCAACGCTCTCGCTTCAGCGTGAATATTTTTAATTTCTTCGTTGATCAATTCCAAGGACGCCTGAAGCGTAGCGATGGTGGTTTGAATGTGTTCGAAATCTTGATAGGCCTCCAATTGAATTTTTATGTTCGCGACGCTTTTACCGATGACCTGCAGTTCGTCCGACGATGGTAGGTTCGTCATTGTATCTTCCAAAGTCTGCAACTTGGATTTAATTTCTTCCAACGTGCTGGTGAATTCTTCTTGTAATTTGGAAACAACGACATGCAAGCGTTCTACATCAATATCGTTCACGACGGTTTGAAGTTTAGAGAAATTCTTTTCTATTGCGGAAGTTCGTTCTTCGATTTCGAGTTTCAATTTTTCCAAATCTTCATTTTTCGATTGAAAT
This sequence comes from Lepisma saccharinum, assembly GCF_977018435.1. Lineage (NCBI taxonomy): Eukaryota > Metazoa > Arthropoda > Insecta > Zygentoma > Lepismatidae > Lepisma > Lepisma saccharinum. The sequence continues at coordinate 264,428 of NW_028143009.1, read as the reverse complement.
TGCTGTAATTTGGCCAAATCATTTTGAAGCGAATCCACGCTCAACTGTATATTTTGAACGTTGTCGTAAGAAGGTACGTCGACATAATTTTTTATGAGCATTTTCAGTTCGGAATCGATTTTCAGAATGGGGTCAAGACATTGCGTTTGGAGCGTAGCGATTTCCGACTCTAAACTTTTGTTTAAGGTTTCCTGCAAAGCGATCAAATCGGTCCTCAACTTCTTAACTCGAATGTCCAACATGAGAATCTCTTCTGCGTGGTCCACACGCTTGGTGTTGCCGAAAATATCGTTAGGCATTTTTGGTTAACGGTTATTTATAATAGGATAGACGATTCGTAATTCTACGAAGAGAGGAATAAGTTTGTCGTAATCTCCGAGGAGTTCTATGTAAAAATAATCTCCTGCAGACACATCGTACGTAATGTTAGAAAGCATCTTGTCGTGCTTGATTCGAAAAATGTTCTTGCCGGTAGAAATTTTGGTTTCGCCTGCGTTTTCCGGATTCACGGTGATTTGAAGTTTCCCGTCGATCGGAATTTCGTAGAAATATAAATTGTTATTAAAAACATAAAACATCTTGCCCACATCGTCATTCAGTTTCGTCCAAATGCTGTTGAGGTGAATGATCAACAGACCGTTGAGTTTAGGTAACACGGAAGGTAGAAATTCATGATCTGTCGTCGTGCGGTGTACAGTCTCCATTGTTTGCTTTCGGAAACCAAAAAGATTCATTGTCCTTTGCTAGTTATTTATCGTGTATGTGAGACAGCTAAAGTTTATTTTTTTTTTTCAATTGCATTGCCTACAATTTTTACTAATTTCTAAACGACAGTGCCCCCAAGGTAACGTGTGGATTCCGCAAGACAAAATACATCTTTTATCGTCATGCGGATCCAGCGCAATTTTCTTAACTTTGTTTGTGGTAAGCACGTGGTCTACGCTTTGTATCCTTGTCTCCAAACGTAGAATCCTCGACTGTGAATAGAGGCAATTGATGTAATCCTCGAACACAAGCTTGTTTTTCACAGTATTTTTACCAACACCTTTGGCTTTTTTGGTGATGCTGGTTTCTGTTTTCACCACATACATTTTGGAACGTAAGCCGGCGAACTCCAGAATGATTTCTCCGTTGCATTCATCCTTCATTTTACCAAGCACTTTTTTATTGCGAGAAGGGAGATCAAATCTGTTTGGTTGAGGGAAGGAAGATGTGTCGAAATGATCAATCATTTTCGGTTGTTTCAAATTGTTGTAGAGGTCAGATGTCTGTACGGAATAAATAAAACTGTCCGTGTCCGTGTACAAAAGTGTTATATTTTCGTTATAGAAGGGTTTCATGACATTATAATGAAATTCAAACATATGCAGTTTAGATAAATCCAAAACCGTCGCCCCCACGTAGATTGGTTTGTTGAACTTGATTATTTTTTTATCCATCACAAACAGGGCCAGGTTTTCATCATATATATTTCGTGATTTGAATGTCGGCGATGCTATCAATTTTCTACATTTATTTGAATCGGGAACTAATCTCACGTCCACGTGCTTCCTGACATTCTCCATTGTTTTTCCGTAAACAGCATTATTCATGAGTTTAAAAAAATCTTTATCTAAATCTGACGTGGCGCGTGTTCTATGATACGTATTTTTTTCAATGTAAGGTTTTAACCACTCGGAATGTTTGAATTTCATTATTCTTCTCACATTTATTACTTGAACTCCCTTCTCAATTAAGAATTGAAGATTTTTGTAATGGAGAACGTATCTCTCTTTCCTATCCAATGTTAACAGAAGCTTACGTTGATTTGAATCAGGCGAACATTTTAGTTCGGGTGCAGGAGGTAGATCTTTGAAGTAATCGTGTAGATGGTCGGGGAATCCGAGGTCCGCCTCTATAAACAAGCCAAATTCACAGTCGTTGAAATTATTAATGTTAATGGAAGTGGTATCCACCCATTCGAACCCGCCGTAAGGAAGTTTTTGTATCATAGCATGTCCGTATAAATTATTTGCATCCACATAAAATATGTATTTCGATTGTTCGTTAGGATCGTATTCTTCTGTCATGTGAACGTTATTTGCTTTTGCATGTCTCTGTACGCATTGCACCATTCCACCTCGTATCCCCCTCTCGATAAAATATAACATGTCCACGTCCGGTATCAATTCGAGTTTTATTTTTGTCTGTAATAACATGGCAGACCACGCTAAGCCCGAGAGACCGTAAAAATATGCAGGATCTAATTTGTAAATATTCGCCGACGTTTTCCTGAATGCTTGAAAAACATCCGCGAGTATTGTCACGTCCAGTTTCAAGTAGGCATCGTGATAATCGCCGAGTGTCCTACATCCTAATTTGTCCCACATCCGTTGCGCGTGTTCGTATTCATCATCCGTGATTCCTTTCTCTCTGAGTCGACTGTAAAATTCTTTTTGAGGTGGAAGAGTGTCGTCGTTAAATTTAGAATTATCGCTAACATATTCGTAAGGATAAATCCCTTTACGTCTAATCATTTCTATGTCTACGGTGGGAAAATTAGCTCTTGTTATTCTAAATTGTTCAGCCGAAAGTTTGCTTGCAAGGGCGTCCAAGCTCGCAGATAAAAATCTGTAAGAATCTAAAAATCTCATCTCCACAGTTTCGTTTGTTCCCGGAATCAATACTCGCTTGCTGACACTGATGTACCTTTCTTCATTCTCTGCTAGAATATTTATCTTTTGTCTATCATATCCAAGATTCCGAATTAAGATATGGAAGTCGTAACCGCTGCCATTATGAAGGTATATGGGGACAAACGTAGGTTTTTGGATTTTTAGATTACACGTGTTACAGATTCCACCGATGTAGTTTCCGGTGAAGTGATTGTGGTGAAATACTTTCCGGTTCTCGTCGGTGAAACGTTGATCGCACACCGGACACGTTTCAATGTTATTGTGAGATTGAAGTTCATCGCTGGATAATGGAAGCATTGGTTTCGATTCGCGTAAGAGGCTGCCAATGGTCTCAACCTCTTCAACCATCTTTTCAAAAAAATGTTTGATTACGTCTGGTCCTCGGTAAACATACGGTTCATCTATCCTATCCTGTCGCACGACAACATATCCGAAACTCGAGGCTTCGTGCAACTGATACGGTGTTGTGGATGAAAGTTCGGGGTCTGGTTCGCAGTACGACAACGGTTTGAGAAAAGACTCAAAATCAGCAATGATGATTGCAGGATGTTCGAACAATGCCTTATGCATCCTAAATTCTTCGACCTCTTTTGATTTCGGCATCAACATGCAAGTTGGTCTGTTGTCACCGCAGTAAATTTTATGTTCGGCAAGTTTCTCGATAGCAATTTGACGACTATGAAGATTTTGATGATCACGTCGGTCACGATCGTCGAACATGGTTAGGCATCTCGGGCAAACTTCGATGTTGTTTGCATGCTTGGTTGATTGACTTCTGACCAAACGTGATAGTGAACGAATTAGCGTGTAGTGATGAACATCCTCGTTTGAAATTAGAAGGAGATTAATCACACGAGCATCGTCATCGTCGATATCGCTTATCCTGACGGGATGTACAAGATATTTATCTGACGTGAAGGAATACACATTAATAGCGATGCGTTTTCCTGCACGATTTTCGAACTTTGTTATATCCGACAATGTCACCGGGTATTTAATGTCAGACATTACACTTTCAAACTCGGTCTCGTATTGTTTGTAATTAGAAACCTGTTCTGGATTATTTGACCAATGAACAGGATGCAGTGCAGCCAACACGCACCAGAGAAAACACTTGTTATCGCTGTTCTGTATATTTAACACAGCCCTCTTGTGTTGAATGTTCGGTGGAAGAGGAACGTAGCTGGAAGCTCGAAGAGGCGAGAATCGGTTCACGTAAACAGTTAACGTGTGAGGACTTCCACATAGAGACCATCCCGACCCTTTAGCCTCGAAATCGTCATGTTTCTTAACCAGCTCGTTGGAAACTTTATAATAGAAGTTGTCCAAATTTTCGACGTCCGCCAAATAAAGAGTCTGGTTTTTTGTACGATGATAAAAGACTCTTGTTGTACCATCGACTTTTTCGTATTCGGAAAATAGATTAACGTATATTTTTATGGAATTATTTTCCAATTTATTTTTTAGAATATTTATCACGGATGTTTTTGTTTCACGCAAGAAACTAAGAATGTCGCAGCCTGGTTCCGAAGTAAAAAAGAAATCCTGAATATGACGGTTGAATGCAGATCTAATTGGTTTGCGTTCATTAGATAATTTAATTTGCTTGGAAGTGGAAGCTTCCGTTTCTGAATTATCGATTTTCCTTTTCGATGTTGCTTGTCCGGTCGATGGTTTGCAAATTTTGAGATGTTTACTTAAATTTGTAATGCTAATCATCTTTCCGCATCGAGCACATGGCTTAGAAGGTAACGAACGATTAATTCTCGAACCTGTTTCGCTACATCTTGCCCTGTGTACCGATAAATTGTTCCTTGAGATTAGCTTCCCACAAGTAACACATTCAGTTTTATCATTTTTACGATTGAAACTGGCGGTGGATGCCATTGCTTTCTCCAAAATCACAGAAATCAAAAAGTCTAGTATATAGCGACACAATTTTCAGGTATGTTATTTTATATAGAATTTCTTGGAGTGATTACAAAACTCAAAAATTCAATCTACTGTAAATAGAATTTCAGGTATGTTATTTATATAGAATTTCTTGTGTGCGAATACAAAAACTCAAGAATTCAATCTACTGTAAATACAATTTTCAGGTATGTTATTTTATATAGAATTTCTTGGGGTAATTACAAAACTCAAAAAATAAATCTACTGTGAATATAATTTTCAGGTATGTTATTTTATATAGAATTTTCTCGGGGCGTTCAATATTGTCAACGGTATCATATTAGAGCACGTCGCCTGTCGCCTAAACACTACAGCTCACAGGTCGGGAAAATCTGACATGAAAGCAGATAATACGCTTATGCCTTATTTATATATAATTTTCACGGGGCGTTCAATATTGTCAACGGTATAATATTTGAGCACGTCGCTTGTCGCCTAAACACAACAGCTCACAGGTCGGTAAAATCTGACATGAAAGCAGATAATACGTTTATGCCTTATTTATATATAATTTTCACGGGGGCGTTCAATATTGTCAACGGTATCATATTAGAGCACGTCGCTTGTCACCTAAACACTACAGCTCACAGGTCGGGAAAATCTGACATGAAAGCAGATAATACGCTTATGCCTTATTTATATGTAATTTTCACGGGGCGTTCAATATTGTCAACGGTATTATATTTGAGCGCGTCGCTTGTCACCTAAACACTACAGCTCACAGGTCGGGAAAATCTGACATCAAAGCAGATAATACGTTTATGCCTTATTTATATGTAATTTTCACGGGGCGTTCAATATTGTCAACGGTATTATATTTGAGCGAGCCGCTTGTCGTCTAAACACTACAGCTCACAGGTCGGTAAAATCTGACATGAAAGCAGATAATACACTTATGCCTTATTTATATGTAATTTTCACGGGGCGTTCAATATTGTCAACGGTATTATATTTGAGCGCGTCGCTTGTCACCTAAACACTACAGCTCACAGGTCGGGAAAATCTGACATCAAAGCAGATAATACGTTTATGCCTTATTTATATGTAATTTTCACGGGGCGTTCAATATTGTCAACGGTATTATATTTGAGCGAGCCGCTTGTCGTCTAAACACTACAGCTCACAGGTCGGTAAAATCTGACATGAAAGCAGATAATACACTTATGCCTTATTTATATATAATTTTCACGGGGCGTACAATATTGTCAACGGTATTATATTTGAGTGCGTCGCTTGTCGCCTAAACACTACAGCTCACAGGTCGGGAAAATCTGACATGAAAGTAGATAATACGTTTATGCCTTATTTATATGTAATTTTCACGGGGCGTTCAATATTGTCAACGGTATTATATTTGAGCGAGCCGCTTGTCGTCTAAACACTACAGCTCACAGGTCGGTAAAATCTGACATGAAAGCAGATAATACACTTATGCCTTATTTATATATAATTTTCACGGGGCGTACAATATTGTCAACGGTATTATATTTGAGTGCGTCGCTTGTCGCCTAAACACTACAGCTCACAGGTCGGGAAAATCTGACATGAAAGTAGATAATACGCTTATGCCTTATTTATATATAATTTTCACGGGGCGTACAATATTGTCAACGGTATCATATTTGAGCGAGCCGCTTGTCGTCTAAACACTACAGCTCACAGGTCGGGAAAATCTAACATGAAAGTAGATAATACGCTTATGCCTTATTTATATATAATTTTCACGGGGCGTACAATATTGTCAACGGTATTATATTTGAGCGAGCCGCCTGTCGCCTAAACACTACAGCTCACAGGTCGGGAAAATCTGACATGAAAGCAGATAATGCGCTTATGCCTTATTTATATATAATTTTCACGGGGCATTCAATATTGTCAACGGTATTATATTTGAGCGAGCCGCTTGTCGTCTAAACACTACAGCTCACAGGTCGGGAAAATCTGACATGAAAGCAGATAATACGTTTATGCCTTATTTATATATAATTTTCTCGGGGGCGTTCAATATTGTCAACGGTATCATATTTGAGTGCGTTGCTTGTCGTCTAAACACTACAGCTCACAGGTCGGTAAAATCTGACATGAAAGCAGATAATGCGCTTATGCCTTATTTATATATAATTTTCACGGGGCGTTCAATATTGTCAACGGTATCATATTAGAGTGCGTTGCTTGTCGTCTAAACACTACAGCTCACAGGTCGGGAAAATCTGACATGAAAGCAGATAATGCGCTTATGCCTTATTTATATATAATTTTCACGGGGCGTTCAATATTGTCAACGGTATCATATTAGAGTGCGTTGCTTGTCACCTAAACACTACAGCTCACAGGTCGGGAAAATCTGACATGAAAGCAGATAATACGCTTATGCCTTATTTATATATAATTTTCACGGGGGCGTTCAATATTGTTAAGAGCGTTAGTTTTTGTAGAGCTCTCTTTTTCCATCTTTCCTCTATACAGTGAAGACACAATTAGCTAACCTAGCATACAACATACCTTCCTAATTAATATGGATATTGTCACACACTCCTCTTATTTTATACTGTTGTAAATAGAAAAGATTATGTATGGTAAATGTTTTGTACATTATAGGAAAAAAATGCAAAATATCCTCCAATTTTAATTCGAATCGAGTCGAATTTTTACATATTTCCACGCCGCCACATATTGTCCTATTTGCTTCTTTTACTTGCCTTGCTTAATTAACTCTCGCTAATTAGCATTTTTTTGGAAGAAGTCAACTAGAACAACATATGGCGGTATGAGAAATATGCAAATCAAAGAACATTTTAGCAATATATGGGCCCTAGCAATTAGCTTTCTCGACTAAGAGTACTCTTTCAAACGTCTTCTGCTGATCGTATTACTAAACGAGGACGTTTAAAATTTTTGGGTGTTGAAAAAGTTTGACCCTACTTTTTTATTTCTATTGTTTGCTAATAGATGGCGCTAATAGTACCCCCTCCCCTCCCCTCTCCCCTCTTCTCCTCTGCTGTATGGCAAATAGCACAAACATAGAAATCAAGATTTTGGAGAGCAAAACATAAAATTTGCATGCATCTGATGTCGAACCAGGAACTTTTATCTTTCGGGGAGTCAACATTATTTCTTACTCAGTCGTCATATAACATGAACGCACGCAAAGATTCACATGTGCTTTTATTATTTTGTGTTCGGTAAGTACAAGTATATTCTTACATAAATTATTGTTTAATTTAATAAATTGTAAAACTCGGAGCCTGCTAAACTAACACTCCTTCTGTATTTCATTAAACTATTGAAAGCGAATGTTGCGTGCACGCGGAAATAGCACAGAAAAAAAACCCGGATGGAAGCAATTTAAAATCACTGGGGCAAGGTCAGTATTACGAGAGCGTAAAAAACACGTGCTTCCATTCAACTTCGAAAAATAAGAATGAATATGTGCATACAGAACACATATGCTTTCTTTTCACAGTTGTAAAATCATATAAATTGTGCATGAAGTAAGTTACGAGAAGGCTCTCTCAATTAGGTACAAGTATTGTACAATTAGGTACAAATTGTTGTACAATTATTTCCCCCAGTTGCCCAGTTGGAGTTGGGGGCATAACACTGGTATTATTTGTAATCACAGTGCTTACTCATGTATTTTGTTTAATATTTTATTTCAAATTCACTGTCAGAAACTAGTGTTGCCAGTTTCTGCATGTAGGTTTACCTACTCTGTTGGTTGTCACTGTCAAGTTTTTAGTATTCGTACAGCATAAAAAGCTATAACCCCTCCTCCTCAAAAATATATACATTGTATACGCCAAGATGCCCAATAGCCTGGCAACACATCATGAAAAAACATGCCAAGAAGACCCAGTGGGTTTATAAGTCAGTGCTACCAATTCCTATTTGTAGGTTAGCTTAGCCAGTGAAAGATCATATAGTAGAATTTTTGTAGAGTGGGTGTTTGCGAGTTCCACGATGCCTTGCCCGAGGATACCCTATGCAGTGTCATCCTGATTGCGGAGAAGTCCTTCGCCTACGACGTGAAGAACGAGAGGGTGACGGAACAGTTTTAAATTCATAAAAAATTGCCACATACTAAAAATCAACATCCAACACATTTTAGGTTATATAAAATTTGTGAAAACCTTATAATACTGAAATATTAAAACAAACGGAGTCCCCCTTGTAGGTTAGTTCGGTGCGTAAATAAAAAAAATGATAGGTTAAGTTATATCACTTAGGATCGTAAGAAAATTAAAAAAAATCGTAAAAAAAAGATAGGTTAAGTTATATCACGTAACATCGTGATATACCTACCAAGTACGAGTGGGGGAAAAAATGAGTGCGATGAAAATTTGTACTAAAACATCGCTAAACGCTATAACATCGACAAAAAATTGTCAAAATATGTCAAAAACTTATATTCGATTGATAAAAAAAAATACCTACAAAATATGATCCTCAAATAATAACGTTCAAACAGTACCTAAATAAAAAAAATGATAGGTTAAGTTATATCACTTAGGATCGTAAAAAAAAGGATAGGTTAAGTTGTATCACGTAACATCATGATATACCTACCAAGTACGAGTGGGGGAAAAATGAGTATAGTGAAAATTTGTACTAAAACATCGCTAAACGCTAAAACATCGACAAAAAATTGTCAAAATATGTCAAAAAGTGATATTCAATTGATAAAAAAAAGGCATACCTACTAAGTACTACTTTGAAACAACCCAATAGCACTACTGAAAATGGATCGTGTGAGATGTTCCAAACTGTATGGCCCCTTGCTGACGATAACAGGGTGTTGATGGACTACATTTTGGTTGTCAATAAGCAGTGAATATCCGGCTATCTCCGAGATGGCAGTTATGTGTTATTACCATTTTCAACTACTTATTTGTGTGAACTGGGCTTCTCGACGTTGACTGCAATTGAAACATCAAAGAGAGAGAGACTCAAATCCATCGATGAAGAAATGAGGCTTGCTTTGTCAACGATTCCGTCACGAATCAGTCGTCTGTGTGCAGCTAGAGCAGGCTCAAGTATCACATTGAAGGTATGAGTAGAGTTATTTACTTAAAGTTCGTATTAGAATTATGTATTTTCTACAGTGAATTAAAGTTAATAAATTTATAATAAACTCATAAGTCTATTCATGTTTTATAATAATAATAATAACAACAACAACAATGATAATAATAATAATTGATTACAAAACAACGTAATATTTCGTAATTATATTAAGATTCATATGATTTTGAGGGGACAGACATTTTGGTGTGCCGCGTTGAGTCTAGGCCCGTCTGGGGTGTGCCGTGAGTAGAAAAAGTTTGCGGAACACTGCCGTAGATTATAAGTTTACGTTTACATGCGTTGTCTACACGTAATCTACGCGTAGATTACATTGGGTTGTAGTTTACATAGACTACGTAGACAATCTAAAGTGCATTAAAATTAAATTTCAAGGGTTTCATGAAAAGAAAGTGACATTTTCAACTATATTGGTTAACTAACGAACTTAAAAGAATCCTATTTACAACAAAATTTCTCTTCTCTTCTATTATCAACTAAGGAAGAAGATAAATAGTATGCAAGACAAACAACAGATGGCAGTCGTGAGGCAAGAGTGGTATTTTCCACATAAAACACTAGAATTTTCCTATGTTAGGTTTTTTCCTAGGTGAGAAATTGTTCGAATTTGGAAGGAAGCGTATGAAAAGTTCTCCTCACACATCAGCAACTGATACGTAGTATAATTTTGTTTTAGTTCCACGGCGCCCTTTGCTAAGTTATCACCTTTCGCCATGTTGTTTATATAGATTACGTCATCCACGTGTATAAAATAGTCTACGTGTAGAATGTAGACTATCGTTGTTTACGTGTAGACGCACATCACTGGTGGGAACTAATCAAAGGATGAAAATTACTGACTGAACTTACCAAAATAAAATCACCAAAGAGGCCTACTGACTATTTACTGACAAATTACATCATTGACTCTTGATGAAATATCAATTCAGAAACGAAACTGTAATTTCATTATTCAGCTTCCAACATCCCCATGTCATTAACACAACACAGATATTTTAAAGAATATTCATTATTGTGTGTACTATGTTTTAATTTTACACTACAAAGAGTATCGCTAGGTCCGTATCAATTAGCCTTTCTGTGCATAAACTTAAAAGCAAACTAAAACAAGCAAGTAACAATTCTACTCCATCTGTAGGCAAAAAATTGCAAGGATTTCCATTTAAATAAATTGAACTAAAACCACGTAAATTTAAATAAAAGTAATGAACAATAAAAACTAATTTATTCGTGTAATGTGATTCATTTTAATACAACTATTTCGAAGGTATTTCGAGGGCACTAGAGTTCCTCTCAGCATGCCTTGAAAACTTGGAGACTTTTCTTCGTTTTTTTTCCAAAATGCTGTGGACGTGGAAGTTATATGGTTTGTAATCCTTATACAATAAATCAAGGAAACTGTTACCATATACGTTGCGCACATAAAGTCTCTATGATTCATATAATGCAACAGTGACACAATTCTTATATAATGTGCCGAAATACACCCAAAATACCAACGTCATACTAGATTAAATAAGCAAAATAATAATAACATGTTGAATGTGATTCACTATATGATATATTAGTACATCAGGTGCAGTGTGTTCTTTATTCTTACTGTTTTCAATTAGATGCAGTCATGTAGCAAATTCTAGTAGTGTGAGGGACATTCTTTTTTTGGTAGGGGAATTTTTTTTAATCCCGCCCTTCTGGACGGAATATGTTTGAGATTTTCCAACAATGTGAAAATCTCAAATTCTACGTGCCATTTTCCCCTAGAGTGACTGTTTTGCATTTCTGGAATAAAAACAAACAATTTACGAGAAGTTTAGACCACTCAAAATATCGAAAACATCTAGAAATCATCCACTTTAAAACATGACTATTTGGAATTTCCCGACTGTTCGGGAAGCCATTTCCCTAAGTCGGGATCGGGACGAAAAGTGATTTCCAGAAGTCGAGATTGGGACTGGAAATGATTTTTCCAATCCAAGTACGGACTTTTCGGGATTCCGCACACCCTTAGCAACATCATATGGAATCCAGAGTCAACGAATGCATACCATATTGATAGGATAGTATGGCGACATGCACAGTTAAAAATCACGAGTCTGTGTAATATTCCGTTTTCAAACGCTCATTCAAAAGGCATCTTGCTTGGATTTAAGAGGTGTTCTGAACTACAAATCGAGCATTACACAAATCTTTACAGAAACACCATCTTTTGGTAAACAGCATTGTTGCTTTGGAGCAATTTATGAGGCCCATTTAGCTTAGTATAACAAATGCGCATCAAACCGAGAAGTCTGGAACTTATTCTCCTATGCAGACACAATTGTATCTTATCGCTAGAAACACCATAAAACACGCTGCGCATCTTCGAATGACTAAATCAACAATAAGCATATGGTTGTATGCATCCTAACGTTTCATTTTTCCGACAGAATTATCACAACAATGCCTGTTTGTACCGAGATCCACGATGTTGACATACCCACACAAGACACGTCAAACAATGGAAACTAAGATAGTGGCTGCACTGTGCCTACTACCTGTGATTGTGTTCAGCGCTACTGTATGTATAAAGACACTAGTCTTATTTGTAATATATATCTGGAAAGGGCAATGTTAATTGGTCCCATTAAATGATTGAGTTATTACAAGAGCTTGTAAAGTTACTTTTTTAAACTGAGTAACAGTTGCAGTTGCTTGGCTCAAAAAGTAAGTGCGTTACACTTACTAATTTTAAAAAGTAACTTAGTTATAGTTACAGTTAGTTAGTTAAAAAGTAACCTAGAAATAGTTAATCATTTTAAAAAGTAACTCAGTACTTGAAAAGTACCTCTAAGTTTCTATTACAGTTACTTTCTGCTGGAAATTTCTGCTCCGTTTTTAATCATATCAAAAGTTATTACGTGCTTACTACTGGAACAGGTACTCACTTAGAAATCAAGTGCTCCATGTGTGTGCAGGTTCTCAGGTCCAAAAAAATCGAGAAGTACGAGAATATGCTCAGATTTATTCCTAAGATCCATTTTCTGCTGATTAATCATTAAACTCAAAAACGACAAAACACTTATATTCTATATTTGTAACTATTGGAATTTTATATCTTGAAATTATTATTATTAGTATTTACTTCATGACAACCTTATGTTAACATTCACATTTGTATTTTTCCTCAATAATTCTCTACTTATATATATACACACACATTTGTATTTTTAATGTTTTTTGTTCTTACATATTTATATTATCTTATGACTAATATTACTGTAATGAGTATATTCGTAATTGTAGATATATTTGGAATTCTTTACTTCTCTTTAGTTTAAACAATCTTTCTATCTGTATTCATGTGCATTTCATTATATATACTTATATTTTCTTACGTAGCTCATGACAAGGGTTAAATAAATTGATTGATTGAATTGGTGTTTTAAGTCCAATTTATGCACAGCAAGGCTAATCGGGACTGGACCTACAGTTTAAAGTGGGATCCGAACCACTATGTGCCTCCACCAGGTATCGAACCCGGGATCCCTTGATTACAAGGCGACGACGCTACCACTGCGCAAGGTTAAATAAAGGAATTATTATTATTATCATTTTATTATTATTATACCTTTACAAAAGAATGGTTTCTTAGGATTAAACAAATACTTCTGCAACGTTCTAGGAAATCATGAATTAAAATGTGTGGTAACCCGTATTATACGTGCTGATTTTATCTAAATTATTTGGTAAAGTTATACATGATTTTGTTAAAATCGAACACAAAAGTGGTGGTGGACAAATATTTGCAGCCTATTTTTTCAAAAAATTGAAGTTCACTTTATGCTCAGACTGGAATTACTGTTTAAGTTAGGATTCGACCACTGTGCAATGTGCCACGATCGGGGAATAGAACCCTGGACCTTTCGATTACAAGGCCACGCCACTGACACTGAGTCGGCACTAGCAAATCCAATGAAATGGAATTTCTAGATTAGTAGAGTTGACGAGCTGTATCTTTGGAGGTGGCCTTGGCTACTACGCGCAGAGTGTGAGAGAGATACGTTTATGTAGTTGCCACCTACTCGCCCTTTGGGTGGTCGACAGCAAGGACAGAACGCAAAGATAATGACGCGCAGCCTATAGCTCCTCCCCCTTGCTACTGCGCAGCCGGGCTTGGGCAGGGTTCACCCGCAAAGATACAGCTCGTCAACTCTAGCGTGACTTCACACATTCACCAAGAGGACTGGATGGCCAGATTTCAACCCAAAGTAAACACACTGCAAGGCAGTAAATTGACTCAGAAATTGCACTTCATGCCATTCTACCCTAGTTTAATGGAGGAATAATAATGCACTACACTTGTTAAGTGTACATGAATGTATGTCTTGAAAGCATACCTAACATAAATGTTAACATTCATTTTTACCAAAGTTCTTCACAGCATCAATCAAAATGTAAATACATAGAGGTGTGCCCGTCGGACACTTTCAAGACTTTCCAAATACAATTCAACCTGAATTAACAACGCATATGTAAAATATTATTGCATCAAACTGCTGTTAAAATTATAAAGAAATATATTCCTCGGAAGATCAAGTGCTTTTTACGTCACAGTTTAATCCAACCTTCTTCACCGAATTCCGAACCGACTCAACTGCACAAATTCCAAATCGAATGTCAATTTTTGGATGTATAAGAGTTTAGTGCACATGCGGAATCCTCTATTAATTAATTTATTAGATTGGGCTTTATGTAATGATCTGTGAATATTTTTTTCTATTTCCGAAACTAGTATCTTTGATACTGACCGTAGTTACTTCAATAGTACACTGGGATCCACTAGTACAGGGTGGCTACAAACAAGCAGAAATGAAATTCCCTGACTTTTCCAGGTTTTCCAGGACAAAATTTACATTTTTCCCTGACAATTACAAACTAAACTAAATCGATGTTTTTGCAAATAGAAATAATAAAATCACACAGATCCACGTATGGTTTTGTTAAGTACCAATATTATCTTTCTTGAAATCGACTTAATTTCTCTATTCTCTATGATTTGAATTCAAACTGCAAAATAGTGAATTTGGAAAATTATTACAATTCACAAGCTAGGGAAGGATTACGCAATTTTGTCATACGCAGTAAGTTTAAAATAAAATACTTGATTATTTTTAAAGTTACGACTAAATGAGATAAGAATGAAGAGTGAATGATTAAGAAATGCAATTTGTAATTTATCAGTCTGTATGTTGGTTTGGAACTTTGTTTGCAAGAACCATGAGTGCAGACTCATTTTTCAATGCATAAAGCTACTTCTCTCTTCTCTGTAAAGAAAACAACTTAACTCTTGCATATAAGTGAAACAATTGAATCGAACAAAATAAAGTGTCACATTTCCTTACATTATCAATGGGATTTCTGCTTCAGTACAGTATATCCAAGTGAAGTACTGTGAAACTGACAACATGCAGTTACACCATTAATGCTGATGAAAAGGGTATGTAGGTATTAGAAATTTAACGCAAGGAATTTATAGAATTGCATTGTATAGGTACCTGATTTATCTAACCAAACATTAAAACAGTAACACTAATAATAAAAGCTTCTGAAAGTTCATATACGAGGGGCATCCTGAAAAAAGCTCCAATGGTGCCTATACGCAGCACTAGTGGTCGGAGAGCGACACACACACATGCAGGCAGGAAGACGTGGCATGTAGCTGCAATCTGGTACAGTTGCAATGCAGCCGTTTTAGGACAGTTCTAGGTTAAAGATTGCAGCTCTCATACAGTCTCCCACCGACTGCGATGTAGCTCAGAATTTGGCACAGAGCCACCAGCAATCGTGTGAGCTGTGCAAACCGGACGTCGTGAGTGATAGTATGGTCAGACGATGGTGCAGTCAATTCCCGGAAGGACAATCGAATGTGTACAACCCCATACCGCTGAGTACACGAGGGCCCTTTGCATCACTTCAGGTGAGAGATCTTGGACCAATCCCTGTACATCCCTGGCCTTGCATGTACCGATTTTCATCTATTTGTTTAACTGAAGAGGTTTCTGGCAGGGCAAGGATTTGACAGCTACACTGCTGTAGAGATAGTTCCAGTCTTTGCTGTCACACACATATACCACGGGCATACAAAATGTAATGCCATGCTACGACAAATGCCAGAACAATGGTGGTAATTATGCCAAACATTAGGTTAGGGCTCACTGTTACTAATGCAATAAATTACAACTGATATTCTTGTTTTATTTATGCCTAATCGGTAGGGACCTTGATATTTTGTTATTTTTTTTAAAAAAATTGGTGTATTTTCACATTTTCATTTTAGCGCATTTTCTGGTAAATATCTGAAATTATACCTTCATTGTGTTTTTAAACTACTGTTTCAAATTGTAAGCCACATGGCTTACGTCTCTTCGTGAAAGTTTGATATCTTGAAAGTTATATTGAGAAAGTTATTTTCCATACCCCCTTTTTAATTTTAAGGTAAGGATTTTAGATAATGGAATTTTCCTCGTATATACTGAAGGGTGCATAATGACCATAAGTGGCGACGCACCCAAAAAATTAAAATCAATCAATCTCACGTGACAGATACCAATATATTATGGCACCAAAAATTGACATTATCTTTTTTTGACTTGTTAGTGTTACGGTTTCCAAAATTCGCGTTTTTGTTTTAGAACATTTATCTGCCAAATATACCGAAACTTAATACTCCATTGTGCTTTTAAACAATTATTTTAAATTCTAGGTCGCATGGTCTACGTGTTTTCGTGACAGTTTGATATGTTGGAACAGATTTTTGAGGAAGTAAAAGTAAAGTGCTTCCCTGCATTTTTCCATGAAGGTGTATAGTAGGGGTGTGGAGTTAGGGCCCCACACTTTCTTGATCACGGTTGAAGGGAGGGGGAATGTGATCAGCACCACGCTCCTGGCTGCCTTGATCCCTCAAAGTTTCCTCAAGGTACCAGCTTCATATGATACTGGGTTGGTGCCGGAGCAGTTTGAATAGGTGGAAAACATCCCGGTTCTCCCCCGCAGGGGATCGACTATAGGTCTCTCAACATAGTAGTCAGACGCCCTAACAACTGAGCTCCATTATTACTCGCTTGACAAATGCGGATGGTGCGCACTTAGCTTGGTAATTCAAAACATATCTCGTGCTACAAATACGAAGATGTGACTACCGTGTGACGGTAGATACGCACTCGATCTCCTGTTAGAACCCTGCTACTTTGCTCTGTGATGCAAATGGTTTTGATAGAAGTTGAAAAAAATCGTGGGAAATACATGATTTAATGTGGCTCGGAATTATTCCATGTACGTATAACTCTATAGTTTACTCTTGAGTAAAATATTGGAAAACTTGCATGTTCTATGTACACAAACATGGCCTAGCAAATACAAGAATGTTGGATTTCATGAAATTTTTCGTTGTTTTAGGAAATTTCTTTTAAAAAAATCGCTAAAAATGCCAACAATTCACATTTTATGCCAAATTCTCATTATTTCGATATTTCGAACGGGCGAAATATGTGTCAGACATCACTGCACATTCCTAAACATAACTTTGCAGCAATTATCATTATCATACTAAAGTTCGCGGCTTCTCCCCAAAATAGTGTGAGAAGGGGCAAACTCCTGATTTTTATGTTTTTTCCATTGAAATTCTGGGGTCGCGCCCCCCAAACCCCCCCTTCCCCGGTTGCCGCGTTCTGAATTTGTACACGGTTGCATGCTCTGATGTTTTAGCTGCAAAACAAAAGTTATCCGAAGTAGATTGCTCCCATAGTGCCCGAGTTATAACGATTTTCCTCCAAAGAGTGTTCGAATTTAAAATTCCCGCCTAGATGCCGGGGCGAGAGAAATTCTCTCTCTCTCTCTCTCTCTCTCTCTCTCTCTCTCTCTCTCTCTCTCTCTCTCTCTCTCCTCCCGCCATCACTGGTTTCTGGCGCCGTGGTTCTGTTGCGGATAAAAGGGGCCTAAAAGTTGAGGCCGGAACTTACGAACGAGATTTCCTGTTCCCGTGCAGAGTTCCATAACGATATGTTTAAATAAATAAATAATAAAAAAATGAGACGAAATTCCCTGACATTTCTCTCACTTTTTTAGACACCTCAAATTCCCTGACTTTTCCCGGTTTTCCAGGTCTGTCGCCACCCTGTAGTATTGCTCGGCAAATTGTTCATGACTATTTTCATTAATTTTTAATTTAACATCCCATGTGTGTGAGGCAACCACCAGTTTAGTATTTCTTTTTCAATAATTATATACATATTATTTTTTTTGTATGTGTTTCGTGTGTAGTTTGCGCTCTTCTCTGGAGTATAAGTGATCCAGTCAAGGAGGACTCTGACGAGAAGGTGCGGGTAGAAATTTTGTATTTTAATTATATATTTTCTTTCTTGGGTTTATATTCAACATTAATCTATTCCTATTCTCCTGGGGTATTTGGGTTATAGTTAGGGATTAGTTGAGGTCCAGTACTACCAGTGTACCCTCATATACGGTCCATAACAGATTACGGGCAGCTGGATGTGGAATTTTAACATGTAGTGTAACAAAATACGCAAGAGGGCAGCATCTCGTGTGACTGACCAAAAAGGACTCTTGTTGGACACCCCCTCTGCCGGTCAGTCCAAGAACCACCTCAGGAGAGAGAAGGGGGAAGTTTTTTTTTATGTTTTTTTTCTCTCTCTTCGAGGAGAGAGGCTACAAAAAGACAACAAAGATATAATATGGCGGAGTAGAAGGACATAGTAAAACAGCCTGTAGAGAGTGTGCGAGTGTGCATTGTGCAAATAGTGCGGATAAGGATTTTTTGACATGTGTAATATCGAAGCAAGGATCTTAGGAAAGGATTGGACACAGTGAAAGAATGAAGCCGCAGAAAGAAAGTGTGTAAAGAAGAGGACTGGACTAGCTTAGAAGGAATATGCAGGTGAGAGTGCAGTGAATAAGGGCCCCAACGAAAGGCGCCGGGACTTAGTTAGTGTGTGTGCATGGGGTAAACAAAACAAATGGTAGAGGCCTCTAATAACTAAGACGGAACTGTAAATACAACAAGAAGCAAAAGTATATACTTATAATGTTCACAATCATTTAATCATATTTTTTCAACAACGCAGAAATAATAAATTCAATATTTGTATAAATATTATTGTACTAATTGTTTTTTTTTTGAACATCTTATTGTGCTCACGGCGGCGAGGTGGGGAAAGGGTTAACACCTACGTAAACTTTCATAAAGAGTCTCATGCCATCCCTTTCGCCTCTCCCCGTTGTGCGTCACATGGCGCCCAACGTGGGGCGAATCCACGTAAGCTGTAGAAAAAGTGAAAAGAAGGAAACAATAGATCAGTAACACAGTTTTAAATCTGAAAGGATGAAAATCAAAATGCCAGTTCCGTTGTATCTGCCATGGATCGTATGTGAGGATGCATGCTGTAGTGTAGAATAGAAAGTAAATTTTATAGATAATTTTAAATCTTTATTTCAGGACTTAAGCAATTTTATATTTTTGTGGGGTATTTCTAAATTTGTGTTGTTGTTAGTGTTTTATTTAAAGTGAGAAAAGGAATAGATTCATGACTATCATTATGGGGAGGCGTACGCGAGATAATGTCACGTCTAGTTTTATTCCTTCTCCAAAGGGTCTTCCTAAAGACGCCACTGTGGAGGGAACGCTGGGTCCAGAGAGGAGTGCTAAATGCACAAGGGCGGTTCATAAATCTGTCGGTGGTAATTCCTTGGGGGGAGGCCAGATAACTAATGAAGAAATTTTTGCCTTACTCCAAAATGTCCAGGGTACCCTGGAAGAAATGAAAAAAGATCAGCAGGAAACACGGAAGAGGTTAGAAAAAAATCAGGAAGAGCTTCAGAAAAATCATAACAATTTAAAAGACGATGTAAAACGCTTGGAAAAAGGTCACCAAGAACTAAAAGGGGAAGTGAAGAAAAATTTTAAAGATTTGTCCCAATCCAATAGGGGTATTGAGGAAAGGATGGGTCAGCTTGAGAGCGAATTCATTGAGATTAATCAGATCACTGGCTCTAGAATAGATTGCGTAAGCGATAGGGCAAATAAATTGGAGGAAAGGGTCACCACTCTCCACAATAATAGCACGGAGGATATACGCATCCACACAGGAGGTGACTGCGAGAAAACTGCAGAAAATGTAATACAAGCAGCGATGGCAGAATTCAACAACGCACTGCAGCAACAATATGACGCATTCCATCAAGAGGTTGCTTTGTTGAGAGAGGAAGTGTCGGGCCTTAAAAGGGACATCGCATCTGTAAGAAAGGATACAGAATCGGCTATCTCCGCGGTCACTCGACGATTAGATATTTTCATAGATAAAGGTGAGAGGCAAAGTTCACGGCCAAGCTCAGTTACGCCCTCTAACAATGGCAATAATGTATACTTACATAGAGATTTGAAATTGCCCACCTATCATGGGACTGAGGATGAATTAAAAACCCACAATTACATGCAAGAAATGAGGACATATTTCGCGTTGTCTCAGGTACCATATGAGCAACAAGCTCAGGTCGCGGGGCTATCGTTGAGAAACGCGGCTGCTAATTGGTTTACTATCCACAAAGGCAATATTACGGATTACAAGGGGTTTGAAAGTTGTTTTTCTCAAGAGTACCTGAGTGAAGAGAGACTCCTGAGACTGCGTGCTGAGCTCTTTACTTCTCGATACAATCCAGCCGACGGGAAATCTTTATGTGAATATGTTATGACCCTTGTCCAGAAGAACGCAATATTACCTTCGCCGCTCGAAGACAGGATGTTAGCTAAAATGGCTATAAAGCAATTGCCTGCGTACGCTCAGAGGTGCCTCATAGGGTCACCGGTCGACGCCTCTAAGCAGCTAATTAACCTTCTTAAGGAAATCCAAGAAACGTCGCATGCTGCAACTTTTCAACCAAACAATAGAGCGAGGATGAGACAGGTAAATTCTGTGCGTGGCGGAGAAACTGATAGAGACAGACGGAATAATTACGTCAGCCCAAATACGAGTTATTCTCGCGACAATGAAAGGAATGTCAACAGGTTCGAGAGGCAACCGCCTCAGGGCCCCAGACCCTTCGCGCAGCAAGGCCGAGGAGGGGGGAGCTACGGCAGACGTAATGGTGGCAACCACGGGTCTAGGGGGGAGGAAGAGGCGAGTCGCGGACAACAGAGCTCGCGGTTCTTTTCTGCCAACAGTGTATCAGTGGCAAGGCAAAATGAGGAAGACTGTCCCTCCAATAATGAAGCATGACAAAAGGGAAATATCCGAAAAGCGGAAAGACACTTAGGAAACCGGACTGCGATAAATGGATCTTTTGATTTATCTGGGGAAGAAAATACAAATTGTGAGGATGAAATGGAAGAATATGAAACTAAAGTAATGCAAGTTCATACAAGAGATGCAGTAAATATTAACCACAATAACAATGGAAATGGAGACGTTGTTTGTTCGATATTTGACCAGCTCATTCAGAATGAAAATGAAGTTTCGAAAAGCGAGGTGCTAAGAATGCCTATTATTTCAGTTGGTATAGGTGGAAGCCATTATCAAGCATTGGTCGACTCAGGGGCTATGGTCACTTGTTTATCAGAAGAAGTGTGGTTAGAAGTAGTAAAATGGAAGCCTGATATCCCTCAGTTAAGCGTAGGGAGCATCAAAGTAATATCAGCCTTCGGCAACAAGGCATCAAAGGTGGTGACGCAAGCATACGTTCCGCTGTCATTTGGGGAAGTGACCACTGATGTCGTGTGTCTCGTAATTCGAAATCTAGTGAAACCAATTCTATTAGGATCAGATTTCTTGAAGGCGTGTCGAGCTGTCATTGATTATGATCGAAACATTGTGGCGATGACAATAGAGCAACAATGTGTTGAAATTAAATTCTTGTCGCAGGAAGAGGTGCAAATAGCCGACGGGGTGCCGACCCTTTTTCTATCTTATGAATGCAAGGAGCCTATATGTTGTGACGAGGCTGAGATAAAATCGTTAAGGGGTTATGTAAATGATAGTTTGAAGAAAAACATGAACTCTAAGGAAGCGAAACCTCAAGTGACTAAGGCTGACGTGTATGTGTGCACAATGGAAAATAATACCACAAAAGCATCTCCGTATGAAATATTTTTCAACCGGAAACCTGATTAGGAACTCATGAAGCTGTTTCGCTTGCCTCAGCTGAACGCTTCCCCTCCATATGAGTACAAGCTTCTGGAAGTTAAAGAGAACATACAACTAGAAGCAGAGAGAAGAAAGAGAATATATGACAAACATCATACACTATCCTACAAACCTGGTGATCTAGTTCTCCGCAAGACCAACGTGTCCTCGGAGGTTGCAAAAGGGGTCTTTAAGAAGTTCGCCCAGCTGTACGAAGGGCCCTTTTCGGTCAGAAATGTTGTAAGAGTTAATTCCTATCAGCTGTGGGACGTAAGAAACAACAAAGACGCCGGGGTTTATAACAGCAGCCATTTAAAGCCCTACGTCACGGTCCAGGAAACAGCCGGAGAAAGCCATTGAGGGTCGAGGTGAGAAGAGCTGGTCATACAAGAGACCGTATTGTGCCGCTGGCATTGGAAAAAAAAAAAAAAAAAAAAAGGAGAAACAAAATAAAGTTCACAATTTTAAAGAATATTAGTGTTATAGTCTTGTTCATGTGTGTAATATAATGTTGTAATATCAATTTACATCTATATTTCTAATGAGTTATTATGGCGTAGTCTTATAGGTAGCAGGGGATAGGTCCCCCTAAAAAAAATAATAATAACATAATCATTTATTAAATTACAAGGAGTACGAAATCATACTGTAGAGGGCTTGCCCTACTGTATGATTACGTAGGGGGGATGTGAGGCAACCACCAGTTTAGTATTTCTTTTTCAATAATTATATACATATTATTTTTTTTGTATGTGATTCGTGTGTAGTTTGCGCTCTTCTCTGGAGTATAAGTGATCCAGTCAAGGAGGACTCTGACGAGAAGGTGCGGGTAGAAATTTTGTATTTTAATTATATATTTTCTTTCTTGGGTTTATATTCAACATTAATCTATTCCTATTCTCCTGGGGTATTTGGGTTATAGTTAGGGATTAGTTGAGGTCCAGTACTACCAGTGTACCCTCATATACGGTCCATAACAGATTACGGGCAGCTGGATGTGGAATTTTAACATGTAGTGTAACAAAATACGCAAGAGGGCAGCACCTCGTGTGACTGACCAAAAAGGACTCTTGTTGGACACCCCCTCTGCCGGTCAGTCCAAGAACCACCTCAGGAGAGAGAAGGGGGAAGTTTTTTTTTATGTTTTTTTTCTCTCTCTTCGAGGAGAGAGGCTACAAAAAGACAACAAAGATATAATATGGCGGAGTAGAAGGACATAGTAAAACAGCCTGTAGAGAGTGTGCGAGTGTGCATTGTGCAAATAGTGCGGATAAGGATTTTTTGACATGTGTAATATCGAAGCAAGGATCTTAGGAAAGGATTGGACACAGTGAAAGAATGAAGCCGCAGAAAGAAAGTGTGTAAAGAAGAGGACTGGACTAGCTTAGAAGGAATATGCAGGTGAGAGTGCAGTGAATAAGGGCCCCAACGAAAGGCGCCGGGACTTAGTTAGTGTGTGTGCATGGGGTAAACAAAACAAATGGTAGAGGCCTCTAATAACTAAGACGGAACTGTAAATACAACAAGAAGCAAAAGTATATACTTATAATGTTCACAATCATTTAATCATATTTTTTCAACAACGCAGAAATAATAAATTCAATATTTGTATAAATATTATTGTACTAATTGTTTTTTTTTGAACATCTTATTGTGCTCACGGCGGCGAGGTGGGGAAAGGGTTAACACCTACGTAAACTTTCATAAAGAGTCTCATGCCATCCCTTTCGCCTCTCCCCGTTGTGCGTCACAATGTGTCTTTAAGCGATGGATTTTTATGTACCTAGGTATGCTGGTGCAAAAGTAGTCAAGAGCTTGTTTTGAGTTTTATTTTAATTCTTGAAGCTCTTATTGGGTCAAATAAAGAGCACGAACATAGTGATGGACAATTTTCACGGTAATACTCGTTGATCCCACTGTACATCCGCCTCATTCAATAGTGTAGCAATTCGCAAGGCACAATTCGACCTACATCAGACAAAAATGTTGTGTAAAGAAGCGAATTGGCGTACTACTGAGAAACATCCACGATCATGTTATGTATCTTTAAGCAATGTATCAAATGTACATAAAAAATTAACCTCCGTTGACACCTGTTTCAATCTGAACTGAATCACAATATACAGTTACTGCAAGTATTATTATTTACTATTACAATAATATATTATACATTTAATGCATTTTTCTCTTAAAGTATATATTTCAATGCAAATAATTGAGAGAATGGAAACTTTTATGGAAAATTTGAAAATCTTGCTGATGGGCTGAAACTGTCAGAGTGCTTATGGAAATCACAAGGCTTTTTTGTATCGCATTTCGTGTATATATAATTGTAACGCGTTGTCGCAATTTAGATTACATAATGTATCATTTAGATTTTTATGTGAAATTGTGCTCGGTGAAGCTATGTCTACTGCCAGAAGTATCAACACCTTTTCTGTTGTGTGTTGTACGGTGTAGGTGAAGTGGTAGAACCGAAAATCCCAAGAAACATGCAAAATGTTGAATACACACATTTGTTGTTGAGTCTATATTCACAACTACAGTTGGCGTAAATACACATGCAATGTGTACATGTTACAACAGCATTTGACGGAATGGTTTAAGCAGAAATTCTCACTATGGATGCAGATGAATCAAGAAACACAGATGATGTTAATCCACCTACTGAGGAGAAAGTCCATCCAGTTATCAGTTGCGATTCGATTGTGATTTTTGTACCCCCCGATGGTGGTTTTGCAGCATGGCGTGTGCTTTTCTTCGCTTTTCTATGCAACGGGGTTCTGATGTGTGTCTTAAACAACTTCACTGTTTTCTATCAGTATATAGTAGCTATTTACAAGGAGGAGAAACAAGAAGACGCGGACACTGAGATTTCAAGTGTTGGTTCGTTAACTTTTGGATTGTTTTTCTTGTTCTGTCTTCCGTCCGGAATGGTTTCTGATAAACTGGGTATTCGACCTACCGTGTTCCTTGGAGGTGTTATAATTATGATCTCACTTTGCCTAACCGCATTTTTTCACACTAGATTCAAGGTTTTCCTGGTTAGCCATGGTGTATTGTTTGCGATTGGATGCTCACTAGCGTACGTGCCATCAATCGGTATCCTTTCGCATTACTTCGGACGGTATTTGGGGATTGCAAATGGAGTGACCTGTCTTGGAAGTGCAACATTCAGCTCAGCTTTCCCGTTCGCGTTCAGGGAGGTAACACGAATTGCTGGTTTAAGGTTGGGCTTCATTTTTGTAATGTGCTTGAACTCGTTAACGATTGTGTGTGCCTTCGTGTTTAAGCCGCTGATACATCCAGATATCAAGCGGGACGTTGACACCGGTTCAGGCAGGTGTAGATGCTTGAGCGAGTGCATCAATAATGAAGTGTGGGGAAGGACAAAGTTTAGATTATGGGTACTGGGTCTATCGGTATGTATCTTCGGGTACTCGATACCTTTTAACCATATAAAGAACTTCTCCAAATCTATGTTCCCTGACCGTGAAGGGGACTCTGACTACCTGATAGTATGTTTGAATGCTGCTTCTTTTGTGGGTAGAATTCTTGCTGGTTTCCTGGGCGATATTTCCAAATTCAGCCGCATGTATCTTCAACAATTTGCATTTGCAATCATGGGTGCAGCCATGATATGTATGGCAAACTCTCCAACCTTTCAATGGCTTGCTGTGTTCTGTGCCACATGGGGCTTGGGCGACGGGATGTTTATTTCACTCGTAGGTCCTATCAGCACTGAAATATGTGGAGAAAGAGGTACAACGCAAGCTGTAGGGTCCATCTTGGGTGTTTCGTCTATTTTTGCATTTTTGGGGAGTTTTACTGCTGGTGCAATTTACGACAGCGAGAAAACTTACACGGTTTCGTTTGTGGCTGGTGGTGCCTTATCTATAATTGGAAGCCTTGTACTGTTTAGTGAAATGTTGAAGTGTGCTCAGCAGAAACAACCCATTACTCTTCAATATATTACTGTGGAAGTTGTAGAGAAAGAAGCAGAATCAAGATCCATTCTGCAAGATATCATTCCTAGCGAAACACCGATGTTTTTGATAGAAGAAAGAGAGAAAACTTAAACCTGTATGTTAATGTTTAATTCCCAAGCACAATTCATCAAATTTGAAACACTTTCACATTTGATATCCTGTTCATACTAAATATCAGTACAAATTACACACTAGATGTAATATTCTCTAATAAATTCAATTTATTAAGAGAAATGTTCAATATTTCTTTGCTCAGCTGCTTTTGTTACTATAAGCCTCCAGTTGGCGTACTGAGAACCTTGTTTGCAATTAAGGGGCTCCGAGTTCCGATGGAGGCATATCACACACTTAAGTACCCATCTTACTTGAAACCTGCCCCGATCTGATCATAGAGTAATTTTTGTTACTCTGATTTTACTATTTGTTAAACTACTTATCTAAAATTTCACACCGAGTTGTAAAATTCAAAATCCAAGATATTAATTTTTTTTTTTAATCAATATCACAGATGTTTGTCAAATGTATACATAGATATATATATGAGAGGTTCAGAGCACAAGTTGTGAAACTAAATTCAAGACAGTTTCGAAAAAGGGCACATTTATATAACTTAGCACTATGCAGGGTGGCTACAAATCATGATTTTTTTGTAAAAAAATAGTTTTTGATTATTGTTTTGATTTAAATCGGATTTATTTTGTTTTTTTTAAACCATGCTTAAAATTACTTGTATGTTTTTTGGCACCCTACACATAGATACATGTTTTTTTTTTTACAGAAGGGCTTTTTCTAGTAAACGGTCCTGTAAAATATGTCAACAGTTTGACGAAAGCAAATTGAAAATAATATATGTATATATGTAAATATACATATATTTACATCTGTTTCTGATACGAACCTACTATGGAAATGTTTACTGAGTGTGTTAATGAAACTATAATAATTTCAGTAACATTCTTCCAGTGAAAATAAAACATTCCGGACTCTATAATTCTAACTTCAAATATTTTGAAGTCTTTGTAGCTAAATTTTGGCAATTTTTTTAATTATAGTTTGCAACATATCAGCTGCCATGTTTATTTACAGTTTAATTATAATGACACTATTTACGGTTTAAGATGATTAGTATTTCGTACATTTTTCTACACAAAATGTTTGATATTTTTGCCGATAACGATTATTATTATTAAATAGAAGAATAATGTAAATGTGTTTACAGTTTACATTTCCTTTCGCATGAGTACACCATCAGTACATATATTTTGCTTCCTCTCTTTTTCTTTCTTAGTGTCTAATAAGCACCATTAAATTATTACAATATTAATGTACTTTCACAAAAAGTTATTCTGATATCTACAAAATCCTTATGTACATTATTCTATACTAAATTATTTCTTTAAATTGATTTAAATCAGTGATAAAAAAAAGACTCGCTCTGCAGTTCACATGTACAGACGACAGCGCTCTTCTACAAATACGGCGGGTTGCCCAGGTCTGTCTTCTATAGCATTGTGTTTATAAGAGCCGCGGTGGTAGGGGATCTGACTCCCACAGGCGGGTGATCTCAGGTGGGACATTTTCAAGCATAGTCCTTCCAAGGAGCGGCTCTAGGGCAACCCTACGGGGTAGAGGCAGCCGGAGTGTGATGCTGATCACATCATCTCCAAAAATGGCCGAACATGGCATCTTGCCATATACAGAGTAGATTTACCTTTTACCTGTTTGTAATTGTACTGACAAGGGACGTTATGTAAGTGTTCCCCTCCGATTTCCATGAAACTTGGCAGGTGTATAGAGGGGTTCAAAGGAAGAAATACGTGATTTTTCGGCTAAAAAAAGGTTTTAGGGGGCAAAAACCCCCCTCAAATATCAAGATGAGGGTATTTATTTATCCCAATCTTCTATCAGACAGGAATGTAATGAATTCTAACTATAGTGTAAAATGAACTTGGGGAGTTGAACGGCATTGGGGACACAGATACCCACGTCAATTTGTCCTCATCTTGACATTTAAGGGGGGGCGGGGTTGCCCCCAACCCCGTTTTTTTAGCTGAAACAAAAAAAACAATTATTTATTCCTTTGTACCCCTCTATACACCTGTCAAATTTCCCTTGTGAGAATCATTGGCATATTATATGAACTGTGGATGTTGATTAAAAGGCAGAAGGACCATGGGTGCCAGTCACCATTTTCTGTACTTTTCACATAAACTTTGTAAAAAATAACCTCAATGTACATGTAGTTTTTCGTGAAGGCAACATATGTAGACTACCATCTGGGGAATCTGTGGAGAAGGCAGGCCCGGATTCCTCAATAGGCCTCATAGGCCCGGGCCTAGAGCGGCACTTTGGTAGGGGCGGCACGATTATTTGTTTTAAATTTATAAGGAATACCTAATTCTCGGATTGCCTCTTTTTTTATCCGGACACACGAATGGAATGACTTAATGTACTTGTATTGTAAATACAAGTTAGCGAAGAATATTTCTTAGGAGAGATAGGCTAGCAGGCTCGGAACTAGTTTACTAATTTGTTGTTTTAATTACAGACGTTGTTGTTTCGAATGTACAGTATTGTGCTGAGCCAGGTCGGCGATTGCGGCAAGAACGTGGAGCCTGTCGCTTGTTTTTGAAATACAACACCGGTTTGGCTGCGTTCCAGGAACGCCTTTCCTTGTTACTGCCGGCATTGGCCGCATATCAAAAGCATGAGATTCGCGTTGAATTTTTGAGAATAAAACTGTCAGCGCAAGCATTATTAAAGGGGTTTCGCGTTGTATTATTCTACTGTTAGTTGCTCGAGAATATTATTCAAGAAGTAGATGGTGTGTTGCGTCTCGCGTGTGTCAGTGTCCGACGTTCGATTGTTGGGGTAAGTTTAAAACGTCATTACGCTCATTATGAGTGATCAAAGAGTAAGACTCAGTGGGTTACAATACAAAAAGAGAAAAGCGGAAGCATTTCTGAAGAAGGTTCCGAAAATCAGTTCTTTTTTATACAGAAAGGTAATCAGGAAAAAAGTGAGGAAAGTGCCGTTGATGAGCCCAGTGTGTGTTCTGTCCTATCACTTAAAGTCTTCTCTGAGAAACAAGGTAAATGTGAAACCGTAATTTATATAATCTATGTCATATCGCTTTGTTACATTTTTTGTATGTAACTATCATTTAATTAATACTGCTTGCCGTTAATAGTAAAAATAGTAATACATAAAATAATGATTTTTTTTCAATCTTGATAAACGGTATGGGGGGCGGTAGAGCTTGTTTGCAAACGACTCTTAGCTGCAGCAGCGATTCCCCTCCATCAAGTCACTTCCCCTCTCGCGTTCATTGGTCGAGCCCTGTGGAGTTCTACTTGCGCAGAGGACTTGTTTTCGTTCCTTGCCCCACAGATTCCCGTGACAGATCGTAAGTTACTGTTTCTGGCGTCAGATCAACAAATGTTAAATTTCAAACTGTAATATTTTCTAGTATATCTTTGTCTCACAATGACTTATCGGTATTTCAAGCAAATATATCAATGTCGACGCAAGTAATGAATTAGCACAGAGCCAATTAAAGCTAAGTAATGAACCTATAGCTTGATTTTAATTGGCTCATACCAAACTGCGAAGAAGCCTTTCTGTTTCTAGCAGTATTTGTAAGACATCAAGAGCAAGGAGATAGACAGGCGTGGCTTGACTACTCTATAGCTCATTTTTCTACAGTACAACCTCGTTAATCCGGACCCCGATAAGCCGGATTTCGCTTAATCCGGACAGGCAAAAGGTAAAAAAAAATAGAAGAAGAAAAAGCAGAATGCAAGGTTTTAAATGTGGCTAAAAGTCAACAAGAGAACTTCCCAAAGAAAAGGCAGTCAACCACTGATGAAATTCTATTTCCCGCAGACTTTGTACTGTACTGTATAGTGTATTTAGGCATATGCCCTTTAAATACACCATAATAAACGTGTTTTGTTGCTATGAATGGAGTTTTAATTCACTTTCTACTGTTCTTTTAGGTTATTTCAGTTAATCCGGACTTTCGTTAAACCGGTCAACTTATCCCCCCATTAGTCCGGATTAACGAGGTTTTACTGTATATCTGTTCCGAAAGCATTGAGCCCATAATAATTGTGCAATATAACAATAATTTGAAATTAAATTGAAAGAGTTCCTTCGACAAGAACATCAGCCGTTGGCACATATAAACAAAAGTGCACCCCAACAAAGAACGTACATATTTTACATAATTATATTTGTATTATTTATAATTATATATAATTATAATTTTATTAGTTTATTACTTTCTTTAATTAAAAGTATTCTTGTATCAACTTCCATAGTATGTGTTTCAACATTAACTTTCTCTCTACTGACATTTTCTTATTACTGTAATTTAGAAATTATATTTAGTATTATATTACAATTGGTATTATTGATTGATTGATTGATTTAGTTTATTTTACTTCGCGTTTTGTGCCTCTTGGCTAATTTGCGAAGATGGGGCTGAGTGATGAAATGATGAAATTGATGAATGGACATTCACAAACAACCAAGCCCGAGCGGGATTCGAACCCGGGACCCTTGGCGTCGCAGCGCGATGTCCACAATTGCTATTATTATCTCTAGTTTTCCTCATTTTTTCTTTTTGTCTCTATTCATATATTATAAAGGGAGAGATAAATACATAGATTATTATTATTATTATATAACTACTGCCAGTGTGTTATTTTGTGTAACTAAACAGGTGCTCCTTATTTTGATTGATTGTAGAGTCTCAAGGTTTTTGACACCATAATTTGCCAATTCTATTATAAACTACTTTAAATGTCTAGATAAAATCATACATAACTAACATGTACAGTAATATGAATGAAGAAATATTATTTTACAGAAAATATAGTCTGTGCTGCTCGATTGTTTAATATTTTATCCAATTATGATTTAGTCATTGAGTCATTTGTTTTTATTTATTTTTTGTTGCATCTTTCATTCTTCCCTTACTCTCAAATTTTCTGTTATTTTACAGTACACTGACGCTGGCTCATAACGTTTCTGAAATATTGTAACAAACAATTTGGAAAGGAGCATGTTTTATGTCTGTTAATGAATCAAGTTGGATCAGTAATTAAATACGTATCGAAATAAAAAAGAAGGAATTCCCAGCTTCCCTTTTCGTTACATTTTCATTAATCAGTAAATTATTAGCACCAGGCCCGTATCCATGTGTGTATGGGAAGGGGAGGGGGCCAAGAAACCATGGAATATTTTAAACAATAGAAACCCATAAAAACATACGAAGAATAACATTGGATATTTTTCAGAATTTGCATGAATTTCGATTTTGGCATTGCATGAATTGTTGTTGTGGAAGGAGGCAGGTTCCAGAATTCTGCAGGTTACAATATTTAGTATTGCAATTCTACAATTGTGTGTCTACTTGCGAGACTATCATAGCGTTGGTGGTCATATCTAATGCCCCAACGTCATTACGAGTCTTTTACTTTTTTTTTCACATACTTCTATCTGGCCCCCTCTTCCCAAATTTTGGGTACGAGTATGGTTGCTACTGTTCCAGAAAGGAATTTGTAAAATTGTGCAGTGGATTATGTTCATAAATGCATTTATATCGTTTCAGGATGAGACCCCTTACAAGTTACTAGATTCCTTAAGACTGCTGAATGGATGCTTGGAGGATAATGATGTAACCAAAGTAGAAGGCAAGTTAAATTACCAACAATTTAAGTATTGAAAATATCAATTTAATTTAGTTCCTTGGATAAAACATTGGATAAGACAAGCATATGACTACTGCCATACACTAAAGATTGATACATTATTCAAAGAGTTCTTGATACAGTTGTATCCATGAGTATTACCGTGCAAATTGTCCATGTCTATTTTCATTAATTTTTATCTTACATACTATGTGTTTTTATGCGATGGAGTTATGTATGCTTGTGCAGAAGTTGTCAACAGCCTGTTTTGAGTTTTATTTTAATTCTTGAAGCTCTTATTGGGTCAAATAAAGTGCACGAGCATGGTGATGGACAATTTGCACGGTAATACTTATGGATCCCACTGTACAATATAAACTAAGATATTACATAGTATAAAAGTGAAATTCATAGAAACGAGTCCGTCACATATTTTGTATGTTCAGGATCTTGGCGTGTCACATTGGACACCATTACAGATTAGCACAAAACAATCCTTCCTTACATATTAGCCAACTATAATTCAGCGTTAGTTAGTGTATGATTGAAAAACCTAGTGCTTAAAGGTATTAACATTATAATACTATTATTACTCAGAAACCACGTATTCAATATTGGGTACAGACCCAACTGTATGAATTCCATTTTGATAATAATCTGAACACAGAACGCATTGCTCTATTCATGAAAAAGATTATACAAAGTGAATATAACCACATTCGATTAAATGATATGCAATTAAGCAATAAAACAACAATATACTTTCAATCAACACAATAGCTACAGGTTATTGTGATTACATATATTAAAAGCCAGTCACGGCGATTGGATTCCAAAACTTGGGGGGGGGGGGGGTAAGGGCAGTTTACTTTCTCTTGGTAGATAAGGTAGATAAGGTTTAGCATAGTGCGGGAGTAAAAGTTGCAGAAAGTAGGGGCAACTGCCCCCCTCGCCCCAATTCTCCGCCACTGTATAAAACGAAATAGCTACAACGAAGCGAAATAAAATATTAAAAATATAATTGAAGTAGGTACGAGATCAGGACAAGACGGAAAGAAACGCAAATATATCAGTCTCGTTATTGTCTAGATTTATAAATACTTGTCTCGTTGACGTCTCGGTCTCGAATAGCAAGTGTAATCAAAGGGTCCCGGGTTCGATCCCCGATGGGGGGTCATAGTGGTTCGCATCCCCCTTTAAACTTTAGGTCCAGTCCCGATTAGCCTTACTGTGCATAAAGTCGACTTAAAAAACACCAATTCAATCACTCAATCAATCGAATAGCAAGTCACGGCCTCGTCTCGGTTTCGTCTTTAGTCCCGAGTTGCATAGTATCATCAACAAAGCTCATCAATAAACATTTGTAGCGCATAAAAATCATTGAGGTAAAAATATTTTAATAGCGTTTTTCTCGTTTCAATGGTCAACGGCAAAAGTAACAGCAGGTGAATTGTCCATCGCCATTTTCATTCAGTGTGCTTTCCACGATGTGACTTGAAATGAAAGTGTAATTAAACAGACGTCAACATCTGATTCTCATGAACAAAATTTCATTCCTTATGTAGAATAAAAAAGAACGAAAATAACTATGGACATTTTGTCGTTGACAACTAGTGGTGCAAGAAGAAGATTTCTCTCGAGCGCCAAATAGTTCACACGGATGACGCTAGAAAGCGTACAGAATCGAGAGCTTGTACGCTCGAGCGAATAACGCTCGAACAGGCAAAACAAGCGGTAGGCCTATACACTCGAAGTTGTCCACTGGTACATGCATAATCGTAATTTGCCTGTGGAAGTGGACCCTCAAATATTGATCGTGAAGTGAAAGACGCAGTATAGTTGTAGAAACTTGCTTGCTTGAGTTGCTGTTTTAAGTCCACTTTATGCACAGTGAGGCTAATCGGGACTGGACCTACAGTTTAAAGTGGAATCCGAACCACTTGTACCTCCACCGGGTATCGAACCCGGGACCCCTTGATTACAAGGCAATGACGCTACCACTGCGCCATGGGGGAGGCCCTGTAGAAACTTAAGTGAACCACAATTCGCAGTGGTACATGGAAATGAAATAGATGATTTTGGGCGCTGAAACTACCAAGGCGGATATTTTACATTATATGTCCAAGATTATTGTCACATTAAAATGAAATTCGATTGTATACGTCCGAGGGTGGGATGGGAATAGGTTATTAGAAGTGGATGGGAGACTGAACGAACACAAGCGAGCTAAGTAGTCCCATGCACTACTCTAGTACGAACCTTTCAAGAAGCGCTTTTCCACTGTAAGCACACTTGACAGTTTCTATTAATGGTTCCTAAACATAGGTTTACTATTTAAACAACCACGATGATTCACACTAGAATTTAAATTAATAACCTCACAAAACTGTTATACCGTAAGAACAGGAAGACAGTGTTTCGAAGAAAGTGAATGATATTCAACAACAGTTTGGAACATAGATATTAACAATAGAACCTGAACTCAGCAACTTTGGCTAGAAACTGCAAACGCGGTGTGAGCCATAAAGAAGAAGAAGAAGAGTTTCTATTAATGGATTATCAGTTAGACATCTGCTTTGTAAACGTGAATAAGTCAGACAGTAATAAAATACTTTTGGTTTAAAAGGCAATAAGTCAAGTCTGTCTCGTTATTGTATTGTCAGTTGTCGTAATGTCTAGTCTCGTGCTCGTGTCGATTTGTATAAATGGTTACCTCCGTTGAACGACACCGAGACTTTGCCTCGTCTGAGTACAGTGGGATCCATGAGTATTACCGTGCAAATTGTCCATGACTATTTTCATTAATTTTTCTCTTACAGCCTATGTGTTTTTAAGCAATGGATTTTTATGTATGCTGCTGCAGAAGTTGTCAACAGCTTGTTTTGAGTTTTCTTTAACTCTTGAAACTCTTATTGGGTCAAATAAAGTGCACGAACATGGCGATGGACAATTTGCACGGTAATACTCATGGGTCCCACTGTACAATCCCTAATTATAATGAGCTCCTTATGAATTACAGTAACTACGCACATGAAGGTGGTAACCTATTCGCATCTTTCTAGTATAGTTAAATCTTAAACCATGTTAAACAATGCTATTCTCTCAAAGTTCCGGCACACTTCGCATGCTATGTTTCTGCTGAGAAATCAGGAGGATATATTTTTGTTCACTCTGCACATGAACAACATCTAACCTTGAAATCATATGTTAAGCAGCACAAACAGGTTATACTAAAGTTCTGAGTAGTCACGAACTCGAATGTGGGAGATGACAAATAATACATAGGACAGACCAAGTTGAAGGTAATGAAAACACAGTGACAATGAAAATAATACCGTGACATTTGGATGATATGATGCAAGGCAGATCTCAAACTGTAATTGGTGGCTATTCTCAAGGATAAACACATGATTAAAGACAAAAAAGTACAAAAAATTTCAAGCGACTACATAAAACAGAGAATAGAAAACCTATTACATCGATCCTTTTTCAGCAATGTACGTGTGACAAATTTAAGTGAAAAGTTATTAACTTTTACGACTGAACAGTAAACAATACTTCTGAAAGAATTTAAGTTAATTTTTTGTTTTCTGCAATACAAGTAAGAGTGAAATACGAATATGAATCCAATAATTTAAGTTTTTGAACCAGTCAAAATGTCATTACTGTTAACAATTTCATTATTCAATCAAAAGTAGTTATTACCTTGGTGAATGACATTTTTGTTTTGCCTGTGAAACTTGAGAAAGACATGCAGAGAGTGCCGAACAGCTGACAATATTGAAAATTTCTTAATAGTGTTAACATGTTTATTACTTTGCATTTGTTAGTTACTTACATTTAATAGGTGAAATGTTTATACTCCTTGTTCATAAGCAATGGAATAGCATAATATATTATGAACTATAATCGTAGTATAAGTGTTCAAACTATTCCATACAAAAAAACAACTACAGATAATAATTATTTTGATTAGAGATGTGTCTACATTAAATCTTATCTGGTAGCGATAAATACCAACTGAAAATGTATCGATAACCATACTAAGAGTGCATTAATTATTTATTATGTGACAAGTAAATTATTATTACGGGTAAGGAACTACCATTGAAAGTCCTAAAAGTGTCAAGCAATGACAGAAGGTATTTTAAAAAAAGCAGGCAGCTATGTAAATTTGTCATGTGTCGCATAGTGCTTGGTATTGTTTTACAACAGTTTTGTGGTTGATTTCTCCATACGATTCATTCTTCATAAGTTTTCTTTCTTTTTTTTCATTTCTTAAGGCATCATTTTGAGCATTTTTACACATTAATTTAAACTTCTGTATCATAAAACTATGACAAAATGATATTCTACAAGTATAAGAAATGATTTATCGATAAAATTACGGTAATTTTTACTGATAATATGTTCTGACATGATTAAACACTGTTAATTAATGAGTCCAATTTCTACACTTAACTGCACATTAATGGTTAAAAGTGCAAATACATGTGATTTCTTACAATTTCCGCTTTCTTATGGTTGTGGTGGCAAAGGCAATGTATCAATAACAATACACTCCGTGTGATCTGGTATCATGCATGAGAATGAAACATTAGATTGAGGTTCGTGTGGTTTGGTTGAAGTTGATTGTGGCTGATGGTGAGAATTCTGCTGCTGGTGGTGAGAATTTTGCTGCTGATGATGAGAATTCTGCTGCTGATGATGAGAATTCTGCTGCTGATGATGAGAATTCTGCTGATGGTACTGGGAATTCTGCTGATGGTGGTGAGAATACTGTCGATACTGAAGTGAATTCTGAAGCTGATGTAAATGCGAGGAAGTACCATGAACAGGATGAAGGAAAAATGGTGAAGAGATTGGAATCATAGAGAGAGCTGACTGCATGTGCCAATATGGACTTGCCTGGTACAAGTTGCAATATGTAAAAGGTGTGGTGTTGCATCGATTCATGTGCTCGAGTCTGCGAAACACCTGCAGAATCTCAATCCTGGCGTCGATCTTCTGTCCCTTAGGCAGTCCCTTAAGCATGGGTACAAGGGACAGTGCAAAATCCATATCCTCCTCCTTTGGTGCTTGTTGGTGTGACTGCTGGACATCATGATTAGCTCCGACCGCCATGTTGTTATGCTCAACACCATGGATCAGTATTGGTGATGAAGGTCCGGCTACTTGTTCGTCTTTGTCACTCTCATCTTCAACCTTCACCTTGGTAGTTGTCTGCATCTGGTCGACGTTTCTTGCCAGGAAGAGGAGTTTGTCGAAGTAAATGTACTTTCGACGTTTCGTTGGTGCCTGACCTGATTTTGTGCCATTTCTCGCTTTCATTTCTTTGGCAAAAGTGGTCTCCAAATTGAGCCAGTGAGCTTGTAGTTCACGCCCTAGAAATATCAAGACTATTATCCAGAAACTTTTCGTATCGTTCACAAATACAGGAACAATAATGCACATGCAAGATTTCGCCGGAGTGAGAAAAAAATTGGTAACAAGAGGAAATTTCGTAAATGTGTTCTTTGGGTAGCTTCGGATAACACACTACAGTCCCAAAAGGTCAAAATAGTTCACAGTAATGAAATTTTCGTCAGAGGAGAATTTACAACCTTAACACTAGATCGGATGTAAGAGTGGTAGAAACATGAAGTTTACACTGAATTATTTGACGATTATGTTTTACTGTTTTAACACTATTTATATTTTGGACCACAATTACACTTAAAATACACAAAATTATTTTCGTTCAAAGCTAAAGTTCAAATCAACAACACTGAGACCTTCTGTAAACAAAACCACGTGCATGCAGAAAGCGTTGCAAACTCATAGAAGTAAAATAATCCACACGAAAATCTAGCGTTGATACAGGATTCATTACGTAAGATAAAACAACGGCCAATTTGTAGTATGGGATACGCTGCCGCAAATGACGTCTTACTTTAAACCCAACTAACTAACTAACTCTCTAGCCTTCTTAAACCCGAAGGTTCATGGCTGCAGCAACACAGGCCTTCCATCTTTCCCTATCTTGAGCAAGATCTATATACTCTTTTCCATCCCTACCGATTTCCTTTAGGTACATCTCAACGTTGTCCCTCCATCTTCGTCTTGGCCTTCCTACAGGTCTCTTACTATCAGGTTTCCTAACAAGAATCCTGTAAACTCCTCTTTCCTCTCGCTTTCGTGCCACATGGCCTGCCCACCTAAGTCTTCTTGATTTAATTATTCTAATAATATCTGGACATGAATACAAATTATGTTGTTCTAAATTATGTAACCTTCTCCACTCACCTGTCTCCTCATCCCTTTTAGGTCCAAAGATTTTCCTAAGGATCTTATTTTCAAATACTCTCAATTTATGTTCCTCTTTCAATGTAAGGGACCAAGTTTCACATCCATATAATACTACAGGCAAAATTACTGTTTTGTATATTTTAGCTTTTAGTTTCTTAGATATTAAGCGAGAAGACAGAAGTTTATGAAGAGAGAAGTAACATGCATTTCCTGAATTAAGCCTACTTTTTATTTCCTCTTTAATATAATTTTCATTTGTTAATATTACTCCTAAGTATTTGAATTTGGAAACTGTTTCAAACGAGTTGTTATCAATAATTAGATTTTGATTATTACCTAACACTTGGTTTCGGCCTGTAAGCATATATTTAGTTTTCTCTTTGTTAACTTCCAAACCTATCTCTTTAGCAGTTTTGAAAAATATTTTAGCATTATTCTTAATTGTATTTATATCATCCCCTAATAAGTCTACATCATCTGGATATGCTAACTTCTGAGTCACACCATTTAATTTTAGTCCTTCGTTAGTTTCTTTTACCTTGCTAACCGCATATTCTAAGGCAAAATTAAAGAGCAATGGAGATAATTCATCTCCTTGTTTTAACCCATCATGAATTGTAAATTTGTCAGACACATTAATACCCACACGAATTTTACTTTTTGTTTCACTGGTGCATACTTTTATCATACTAACAAGCTTCTTAGATATTCCAAACTCGACTAATATATTATATAATTTATCTCTTTTGACCGAATCATATGCTTTTTTGAAATCAATGAATAGCTGATGGACATTTTGATTATATTCCAACTTTTTTTCAAGTGTCTGTCTGATGTAAAAAATTTGATCTGTAGTTGATCTGTTACGTTTAAATCCACATTGATAATCACCTATAATTTCATTAGCATATGGGGTTAGTCTTGTTAAAACAATGTTAGATATTATTTTATATGTTGTTGAGAGTAGAGAAATTCCACGATAATTATTGCAGTTCATTTTATCACCTTTTTAAAACACAGGAACAATTATGGATTCTTTCCACTGTTGAGGGATTTCTTCTTTATTCCATATTAAACTAATTAAGTTATGAATTTGACATATTAAAGAATTTCCACCATATTTAATTAACTCAGCTGGTATTAAATCAATGCCAGCTGCTTTGTTATTCTTTAGCCTTTTAATAACATCTTTAACTTCAGTCAAGTTAGGTTCTGGAACTAAAGGTTCTGCTGTGTGTACTTCATTTACCTCTGATTTATCTCCTACATGAACATTTAAAAGGTCATTAAAGTAGTTCTTCCATCTATTTAGAATATCGCTTGGGTCAGCTAGAAAATCACCGTCTTTATCTTTTATCAAGTTTACTTTAGGTTGCCACCCCTTTCTAAATTCATTTACACCTTTATATAAATCTCTGATATTTTTGTTTTTGCTGTTTGTTTCAATTTCGTTAATTTTGCTTTTCAAGTAATCTCTTTTTTTACTTCGAAATGTGCGGTTAACTTCTCGCTTTATTGTATTATAATTGCTTAGATTTGTATCATCAGAGTTATTTAACCACCTAAGTCTAGCCTGATTTCTTATTTCTATTAGATTATGACATTCATTATCAAACCATGGCTTACTTTTTCTTGGTTTATGGTATCCTATAGTTTCTTTAGCTGCTGATTCTATTGCATTACGTATGTTCTCCCAATTCTTATTTACGTCTGTTTCATTTATATTTGCATTATCATTTAAATCCTGCAAAACATCAAATCTATTTGACAGTTTAATTTGGTAATCTTTCTTAATTCTTTCATCAGCAAATTTTCCTGTATTAAATTTTAGAACTTTTAGATTTTGTTGCTTATGATTTATCACTGAGAGTCTTTCTCTTAATTTAGCAATTACTAAATAATGGTCACTGGCACAGTCAGCACCTCGATGTGTGCGAATGTCAATTATACTAGTATGCCTTCTCTTGTCAATGAGAATATGATCTATCTGATTATGAGTTTTACCATCTGGAGAAGACCAGATATATTTATTTATATTTTTATGTTTAAAAGTGGTACTTTTCACAATTAAATTCTTTGAGGTTGCAAAAGTAATCAATCTTATACCATTATCATTACTTAATTCATGAAGACTTTCTTTACCAATCGTGGGTTTAAATATGTCTTCTTTGCCAATCTGTGCATTACAGTCACCTAAGAGAATTTTCATATCATACTGAGAAAATTTATCAAAGACCTGTTCTAACTCTGTATAAAAATCATCTTTAGTATTATCATCTTTATCTTCCGTTAGTGCTGGTATGTTTAATAAAATAATTTTACACCACCTACCCTGTAAAACTGCATATGATATCCTATCATTAATAAATTCTACTGTTTTAAGAGCCGAGATAATTCTATTATTTATGAAAAAGCCTGTTCCAAAATTATGATTTTCAGTACCACCATAGAAAAAAGTATAATATTTAGTTTTACAATTCCCTTCTCCTGGCCACCTAACTTCCTGGACAGCTACTACATCTTATTTATACTTAACTATCTCATTAACTGTACACTGAAATGCCCCAGGCCGGTAAAGACTCAGAACATTCCAGGTGCCTAATTTAATATCCTTACACTTTAAACCCAATGCTCTTTCTTTTGTACTTATTGCTTCACCTTTATGGTTAACTCTTTGCACCAGTAATCATTTCCCATAAATTTGGCTTCTTTCTTGCATGCGAATTGAATATATTTTACTTGCATTTTTTTAGACAAAATGATATAACATGGTAATGTATATTTCTAAGGTTTGGTATAGATAGGAGTGTATTTGAAATTTGTTTGTAGACTTTATGTAAATTGTATCTTATGTAAATAAAATATATAATGGGCATAACAGCCATATGCAATGCTGTAAGTCCAATAAATATATTGATGATGATGATCAAACAAGACAAAGAAAGTTCGTAAATTTATTGCGGTTGGAAACTTTGACAAGCATCCTAATAACGATTTTTGTTCCGCCAAATATAGTGCACTTCGTAAAATAACTTGGTGACATGGCAAGGCAAGATAAGTGTGAACATTGTGTAGGAATATGCATTGTAACTTTCAATGAGCTTATAGATTTGTGTGCATAATGATATTTTATAACATTGGTTATTTTCTAAAAATAATCATGTGAACAGCAAGGAAGTAGTGCCATTTTCAACATGGCGAGTTCTATGCGTGCGGGAAGGTATCCGTGTTCTCCGAGCTTGTTTTCAAAGCACCAGCAAGGACAGCCTTTGAAAAGAGACAGATTCTACTCAATATTTATGTAACGTTCTGTCAGTGGTATCCTGAGTAACCAGTAAAAGAAGTGGTTAAGTTGGTATCCCAGTGCAGTGGTGTGTCAGTGTCTGCAGTTTTAAGGGTTATGAAAGAGAGAAAAATGATTGGGAAAGTTGTGTCTCCCAAAAAAAACACAAAGTTGTGTCTCGTGTTAATAAGTATGACGATTTCGAAATAAGTGCAATAAGGCGCAAAGTGCATTCTTTCTTTTTAAACCAAGAACTGCCTACTTTGAAAAAGGTATTAACTGAAGTTAATAATGAAGATCTTTCAAGTTTCAGTGTGTCTACGTTAAACCGCCTCTTGCTGGATGTTGGGTTTGTTTTCGGAAAGAGTAACCGACAAGCAGCACTCGTTGATAGGATGATATTCTTGTTTAGCGGCGAAAATACCTCTGATCCATTCGGGATGTACGAAACCACGGTAAGGAAATCTATTACTTGGATGAAACGTGGGTGAATGCGGGGCACACTGTAAGCAAGGTGTGGCATGATAGCACTATAACCTCAAAGAAGCAAGCTTTCCTCGAAGGACTATCAACTGGACTTAAACAAACATCAGGAAAAGGCAAAAGACTCATTATCACTCACATTGGAAGTGAAAATGGCTTTGTTGAAGGTGCGGAACTTATTTTTGTGTCTAAGACGACTGGCGATTACCATGAAGACATGAAAGGTGATGTTTCTAAAAGAGTGGTTTTCGTCTGTCCTTCCTAAACTTAATGCGGACAGTGTGATTGTGCTCGACAATGCTCCCCATCATAGCGTGAAATGCGAAAAATTACCGACCACTGCTTCGAGGAAAGGTGATATTTTAGAATGGCTACGTGGCAAAGGTGTCGTACTTACAGCTGATTCATTAAAGTTGAAACATTTGGATCAAGTTTCCCACTTGAAGCCAAGCTACGATAGTTACGTGATAGACGTAATGGCAAGGAGAGCGGGGTGCACTGTGTTGCGCTTGCCTCCTTACCACTGTAACCTCAATCCCATTGAACTGATATGGACTCAAGTCAAAGGGTACGTTGCCAGGAACAACAAAACATTCAAGCTTGAAGAAGTGAAGAGACTGACTAAGAGTGGCATTGCTCAAATTTCAGCTATCAACTGGGCAGATGCAGTTCGACACGTTATTGAACAAGAAGAGAGGAAACTGTGGGATGTGGACAATTTAACTGAGAACTTGAATTTTGAAAGATTTGTTATCTAAGTCAGCGACAGGGAAAGTGAATCCGAAGACAGCTGTGACGAAGATTTGGCAGTAAGTGAACCCCTTCCATTGAATTAAAAATACATATTTTACCCCTCAACAGTTTGGGTATTGTCGTGACTTAGGAAATGTAAAGTGAAGAGGAAGAATGAACGTTTCATTTCTCTCGGCTTGCCTTTGATTTGAGTCTGATTGAAAAAGTGGCGATCTTTTCATTCTGCCACCAGAATACAATACTCTGCACGTCAACAATATTGAGAAATGTTTTGGTGTGAGTGAAATACTGAAATAAAATATAGTTTAAATATGCGTACGATTGTTTTTGCTTTGTCACTGGTAACAAAGGAAAATTTAGCGTACTACGTTTTTGTTAGTAAATATACACATGGGACAGGTTATTATAAAACAGTAGAAAATAAGATTTGAAAATTTTTAATTGAACAACATTTCTGTTAGACATCCATTTTGGCTCTTATATAAAATGAATAGGTGCGGCGAACTATGAGTGTAACAGCAGATGATTGCAGTCATGAATCAGCAGACGCGGAGTGATACATCGAATCGGTGAGACGGTTTGTTTACAGAAGGTCTCAGGGTTGGTGATTTACACTTTAGTTTGTTGCTTTTACTGGTCACCTGATTGGAAAAAGTACAGAGAGAACTACTGACCATTCAAAGACACATGATAATAAGTCATTAGAATGCACGTATGTAGAAAATTATGTAATTATCGGGGCCGTAGTCAGAATTTTATTTCGGAGCGGGCTCATCCCTTATCAGCAACCAAAATCAAAAGGCGAAAAAGTGTGGGTAGAGCCCTGAAGATCAATTTCTCAGTATATTACAACTTATTATACAAGATGTTTAATCCTGCTAATAAAGTAAAATTAATCACCACTATACATTATTTAAATAATAAATTTGTAAGATTCCGGGGGGTGGGGCTTCGGCTCCCGAGCCTCCCCCTAGCTACGTGTCTCGTAATCGACTGATACGGGATGTAGAACGCGGTAGAAGCAAGAGAGAATACTGGGAGTTCGAATATTCCTTCAAAATCTTTTGCAAACATATCAAGCGTATTTGAATTTTTAAACATGATATTGCACGAGTTGATATACAACTTAGTTTGTAAAAGCAATGCAATTTCTATAAATGAACGCGTATATACAGGGTGATTCAAAAGTCAAGAACCATATAACTATGGTTATATTAGTGCTGATGGCGAAAAATGAAAAATGGAGAAAGTTGTTGGAAATAGGTGATACTTCAATCTAATGGGTTCGAATTTTCTCAACAAAGAGAAATATTCGTTTTCTCGGTCCATTCTACGT
The DNA here is from genome assembly GCF_977018435.1 of Lepisma saccharinum. Taxonomy (NCBI): domain Eukaryota; kingdom Metazoa; phylum Arthropoda; class Insecta; order Zygentoma; family Lepismatidae; genus Lepisma; species Lepisma saccharinum. Next base: position 220,720 of record NW_028143009.1, on the reverse strand, counting down.
TGAAAATTCAGGCACATTAGACTGAAATCCAGATATTTCCACAACTTTCCCCTCTTTCCCCTGTCACTATCAGGCTGACAACGGGGTTGTTCTATGGTTCCGTACTTTTGAATCATCTTAATTCTCTCTCAATGGTTGTGTGTGGGTGGGTGTCTGTGTACAGAGGAGGTGAGCGGATTGGCAGCATAACAGATAGGGATTGAGTATGTGTAGAGGACACCCTCCATATATTCGGAATACACTCTTGGGTTGATGTGATATCAACTGATAGAACTTGACGAAAAGAAGTTGAAAAAAGGTTTTTTTTTTATTTACCTGTTTAAAATTTGGCTCCCCTGTTTCTTTTTATGTCAAATCTAATTAGGCATACACAGAAAAAAAAATATTTATTGAATAATACTGCATGTACACTCACGGATACTGCTGGACTCGCATAGTAAGTGAATGTGGCCGGTACAACACAGAAGTGTCCATGAGTGTACTGCCAGAATATTTTACTATTATTTTTTTCAAATGTAAAGCCTTTCAGTAAGTATTCCATCATACCATCAAGTCATAGAGTTGGTCGAGATATGGAGTTTGCCCCCCCCCCCCCATGCATGCATTTTGGATGAGGTATGGTAAAATGCCGATCAGATAATAATTTGATAAATCTGCTCCATTTGACTTTTTTTTTTAGGAAACTACGAGTATAATTGATACAAAGATGAAATTTAATAATGATGAAATTGTATTCCTATCCTAGCTAATTATGCTATTAATTGTCCTCACTAGTAGATCGTTAAGGCAGCTGTAACCAATAAACCGGGAGATATATGAGATGTTTTGAACCCATGGACAGTATCTCGGGGATAGAAAATATTGACAAATCCAAAGATAATATTTTCAAAGCCTAGAGGTCTCCCCCAAGGCAGTGGAGCAAAGCACATATTAAGATGATAAACTCACAATACATTTTTCCATAGGCGGCGACGAGGGAGGAGCCTGAATGAGCCATGGCCCACCCAAAATAAGGCTTGCCCACCCTGCCAAAAAGGTAATTTTGCGAACATATTACATGGATATGGAGAAGAAAATTGTTGACTCGGCTGGAACTTTATCGTTAGGCTTTCCACGAACATTGCAAATTAACACGAATTAAGATCACAATGCCAGCCATACCAAGTTCAAGGAGCCTGTGTAGTAACGTCCTGAATAACGGCATAGAAGGGGAGAAAGCGAGTGGGCGGATCAAAACACTCCGCGCTTCTGCAAAAGGTTGGTAGCTGCGGCTGCCTTTCCCCCTCCATGCACTCAGTTCCCCTCTCACTCGTTCATTGGTCCTATGCTCTCGAGTGTTACTTGCGCAGTGTGTTTGTTTCTGTGCGCTTGCTCAACAGATACCAGGGACAGACTGCAGTACACACGAATACATAAAATATTATTTATGTAAAATTTAACAAATTTTTACTGAAATATTTGAACTTATACATTTTTTATACTCCAAGATTTACATTTCCTATCACTGAATAATAAATCCTTGTTCCGATGAAGTAATAACAATGAGTTACAGTTTTACTTGAAGGTGTGGCCACTCAGATATTTAACATCTTTTCCGGGAATCGCTGGAGAAAGAGAGCATGGCAATGGACACGTGATAGAGAATGTGAGTGCATGGAGGAGAAACTGTGGCTACCAGCCGTTTGCAGCAGCACACACTGCTTTGCTCCACAGATTCCCGAGGCAGAGTGCATTGGCCCGGCACTGTATTGAGCTGCAACTAACAGGACAAGAAGCTAGCGGCAGCTAAAACTTCTTGTAGATTACGTTAACAAAACCAAAACCATATATGTAACCATATATGTTCCTTTCGAAGATGAAAAGACTGTTACTGCTCAGTGGTACACTACAGTTTTCCTACAGAAAGTTTTCGAGAAGCTTCGAGAACAGCGACCAAGGACAGGGTTGTCTGGCACCATGACAATGCGTCTGCCCACAGAGCCAACATCCCCATTCAGTTCATGGAGTCCCCATAGGTTAAACTTATAACTCATCCACCTTACAGTCCTAATCTGGCCCCATGTGATAATTTCCTGTTCCCTACAGTACAAAATCGAACGTACCGAAGAAGGTTCTCCAGCCCTGAATAAGCTGTTCACGCCTATGAATGTGAACTTACAGCACTCGACGAAAATGAGTAGAAAAAACGTGTTTTCACGGTTCACAAAAATGAAAAAGTGCATAGAATGTCGTTGCGAGTACTTCAGAAAATTTTAATTGTTATGCTCAGAAAACGTTCCTAGTGACCCTCGTACTATGGAGAAAATTATATAAACGTGATATTTGTCATGTGGTTAAAATATTAATAAATAATAATGAAATATGAATTATTAACTATAGGGAGCCTTGTAGCCTGATTGTACCAGTTCTTATATAGTCCTTATCTTAGAATGCTAAAAAATACGTATTAATTTATACATTTTTAAATCGAATTCTAATAACACTTGTCTAATATGTCCTATTATTTAATCAATAGAACAAGAAACGTGAATAAAAATAATTTTATTTTAGTTTTCAAATTACAGAATAACTACCTGATGGTGTACTAATAAGATAAAGGTGAAAAATTGTACATTTACACAGTGCTATATCTATCTGTACTTTACTGACATCTATGATCGTTCAGAGACAACTTCATACACAAATACAAACTTGGAACAATATAGGCCTATCACATGATATCAAATCTCCCCTATCAACAATGGTGCCAACTTATATGAGTCCATGGGGTCGAGTCCATCCAATAATTTGCCGGTAATATTTATAATAATAATAAGTATTTGTTATCACGATTTGGTGTCGATTAGTATCATAATATGTGGAAGGGATTTATGATTTTTTTAAAACTTATATCTTAAGTGTTTGAGCTCAGCCAATGTTTTCTTTCAAAAGTTGGCGCCCCTACCTCTCCGTGTGTATTGGCGAACGTGAGAGCCAGTGACGGCGATTGGGTTCCAAAACCGGGGGTGCAAGGTGTCAAAACTGGGGGGGGGGGGTAAAGACAGTATATTTCCATTTGTAGATAAGGTTTAGCATAGTGCAGGAGCAAAAGTCTCGAAAAGTGAGGGGGGCTCCCCTTCTTTCTTTTTCTAAAAAAAAAAAAAAGAAAGCACTTCGAAGCAAACGACCCGGGTTCGATCTCTTGGTTGGAATTCAAAATTCCTATGTTGTCCCAATGAATAGAAATTCATAACTACTTGCAAACAAGAGTAGTGGATTCTAGGGTTGAAAGAAATATGATAAATGCATAGTTCTCCGTGCATGCAGCACCGTGCCATGAAGGAACATTTAGGGGATGTGGGGGTAGGGCTCCACACATTCTCCATCGCGGCCATTTTGGAGGTGATGTGATCTGCAACACGCTCCGGCCGCCTTTATACCCCAGGGTTGCCCTCAGGTACTCATTGATTTGAGGATGGGTGAATAAAAACTTCCGACCTTTGAGCACCCACCCCGGGGATCGAACTCGGGCCACCGCGTGGCAGTCAGACACACTGCCGACTAGCCCACCGCGGATCCTTAGAAAGCCAGATGAGGGCAAAAAAAATTGTTATCAGTATATTTTGAGTTCAGATAGGCTTATCGGTATTGGTCCTACAGTTTAAAGTGGGATCCGGACCACTTTGAGATGTGGTGTAATCGGAGAATGAACCCAGGCTGTGCTGTTTGAGAACACATTTCTGTCGTGTATTGTACGGTCACCGACACACTTCTGTACTGTAACGATTCCATTGACTTTCAATGCTGTGTTTAGCTAATGTTGTCTCCACTACTTCTAATTTTCATGTTGGTTTTGTACAGTCAGCCGCATTAATAGTAGGACACTTACGTATATCTTGAAATACCCCGTTCATTGCAATACGTTATGTGGGTTGCCTAACTCTAAGGCGATGATAAATCTTAAATACAGGGTTGTTAAATGTACAGGAATTTAAAATAAATTGAATTCCGGTCCAGGAGAGAAAATCAGCAAGCGAAAATGGGTTCTGGACTGTAAAGAACCTTTCTATCTGTAAAGTATTTCAATTCGGTCCAGGAACCTTTTTTCAATTAAACAAACCTAAGTCAGGAATTGCTACATCATGTAATATTATTTACCTAGTTGCAAAATATAGCATTACTACACCCCAACTCAACTGAAAGTACAAATGAAATAGGGTATTCGCAATTGGCAAACAAAAAAAAAAACACAAACAATTTCCTGTTTTCGAACAAAAAGCCGGGTTTTTATCGGAAAACATCCATTCAATTTTCGCAACTCTAGTTAGGACTAGAAGAATATTTATACTGAAGTAATGCTCAATAGATAAATATTGAAAATGTACTTTTAAAGTGTGTAGAGCAATCTACCTATATATTACCCTATATACTTAATATTGTCCTATATACTTATAAAAGATGCGAAATCAATATATCATATAATAATATAACCAACTTAGTCACTGTGTATAAAATGCTAAAGTTCCCCGTGAATAAAGCACCGTGCCATGAAGGCACATTTAGGGAATGTTGGGGTAGGGCCCCACACATTCTCGATCTCGGCCATTTTGGAGGTGGTGATCAGCACCACGCTCCGGCCGCCTTTACCCCCAGGTACCAATTGATTTGAGGCTGAGCGGGCCCCAGAGCCGCAGTATACGGCTTAGATCACCCACCACGGCAATAGAACGGGGTCTCCCACGTGGCAGTCAGACACCCTACCGACTTGATCGCGGCTCTCGCACTATGTATAAGGCTAAATAAATATATAAATGGCTTTTTTGGAATACACCCAACTTAGAAAGAAATAGAGAAGGTTACTTGGCGACTGAGGAATTTAACTTAGCAGCAGAAAAGCTCCACTTAGTGAGACAGAACTTGAACTTAGCAGAAGCTACTTATAATTGATTTGGTGTTTTAAGTCCACTTATGCACAGTAAGGCTAATTGGGACTGGACCTACAGTTTTAAAGTGCTATCCGAATCACTATGTGCCTCCATCGGGTATCGAACCCGGGACCCCTTGATTACAAGGCGATGACGCTACCACTGCGCTATCGGGGAGGCCCTCAGAAGTCACTTAGTTGAATTTAGCACCAAAGAAGCACGAAGTAGCGACACAGAAGCAACACGTCACTTGGTAACCGATATATTTAACTTGGCAGCAAGGAAACTACTTGGCGAGAGAGCAGCAGAGCAGATATGTTTTGCATTGGAAACAGAGAAGAATAACTTAGAAGCAGAGAAGAGCTCCACTTAGCGAAAGAGAAACAGAAGCTCAAAATTTCACTTATAAGTAGTGAGGCTCCATATGGCGACACAGAAACTCCACTTTGCGCAGATAAATTCTACTTAGTGACAGAGAAGTTTAATTTAGTAACAGAGAAGGTCAACTTAGCGACAAAGAAGCCACACTCAGCTTGGTAACAGATATATTTAACTTGAACTTGACGGCAGGGAAACTCCGCGAAGCATAAGCAGAAAAAAATATCTTGGCAGCAGAGAAGTTTCATTTGGCGACAGAAAATTGAACTTAGCAGCAGAGAAATTCCATTTAGTGATGGTGAAGTTTACCTTAGAAACAGAGAAGCTCCACTTAGCGACAGAGAAGATTAACTTAGCAACAGTGAAGCTCCACTTAGTGAGAGAAGTTTAACTTAGCAAAAGAGAAGTTTAACTTAGCAACATAGAAGTTTAATTTAGCAACAGAGAAGTTCAACTTAGCAACATAGAAGTTTAATTTAGCAACATAGAAGCTCCACTTTGTGAGAGAAGTTTAACTAAGCAACAGAAAAGCTCCACTTAGTGAGGTAAGTTTAACGTAGGAACAGAAAAGCTCCACTTAGCGACAAAGAAGTTTAACTTAGCAACATAGAAGTTTAATTTAGCAACAGATAAGTTTAACTTAGCAACATAGAAGCTCCACTTCGTGAGAGAAGTTTAACTAAGCAAACAGAGAAGCTCCACTTATGGCCGAGTGCACTAACAAAGGTCAAAATTTAAACTCGGATCGGGAAAGGATCATTGGAAAATTTCATTGCACGAAGACGGTTCAACACTTGATCGCGATCTAAGAACATCAAAACGAGTTTATCTTCTGAACGGCCATTCGCCACAGTTTTGCTGTCTGATCCTCGTTCACGATACTGACGCTTCGACTGCAGGCAGTTGTTTTTTAATAGAAAAAGAGTGGAAAGAGATAACGAGGGCGTGCAAACTCTACAGATGTTGGAAGTACAATCGTGACAATTCGAGAACTGTGTAAAAACAGCCAAAATAATAATAATAATTAATAATTTGTGGTTCTGTGGAGCAAAGTCGTAATGTTCATAAATACTTTCTACCCCACAACACAAAACATAATATGTAAATGTCATACATTACGTGCAAGTGCAAGGTAAATTAGAACAGAGCAATATTACGATATTGTTACATGGTGTTGGAAATATGATTGTATAAATTTACGAGAATATATGTTACTTCAAATACCAGAGACATCATACATTGCATTAAGATCGAATGTATTTCGTAAGGCATTAAAGTCCCGTAGAAGAAGGTTCTATGCTTTCTCCTTCTCCTTTTGTGTTTTGCCGCCAGTTCTTTTCTAATATAAAGGTAAAAAGGTAAAGTGTTCCCCTGTGCTTAGCACCACGCCATGAAGGCGTATAGGGGGTGTGGGGGTAACGCCCCACACTTTCTTGATCCGGTCGTGAGTGGGGGTGATGTGATCAGCACCACGCCCCTGACCGCCTTTACCCCCCAGGATTTCCCCCAGGTACCCATGTTATTCGACGCTGGGTGGGCGCCGGGGCCGCTTTCAACGTTAGAAAAGTTCCCGGATTTGAACCGGGAACTTTTCTAATATTATTATTTTTTTACACTCTACTACATCCTTGTACTCGTCGACAAGGTTGATTAGTACATCTCTCAAATTCAGAGAAGTTTGCAGCCCAATTACTTTCTTCTCCTACATGTTGATACTTTAGCACACCACACTACTCTATGCGGTTCTTGATCGTAATTTGTTTCAGCCAACCAATCAGGTATAGCCTTACAAATTAATCTCGGATCAGCTGAACGGAATTTCGTGAACGTCGTTTTTCGTTGGTGCAATGCAAATCTTTAAACCAAGTTCATTTAGAATGGATTAAAATTGATCTCATTCATCTGAACTTCGAAATAATCGGCGTTGGTACACGCGGCCATTAGTGAGAGAAGTTTAAATTAGGAACAGAGAAGCTCCACCTAGCGACAAAGAAGTTTAACTTAGTAAGAGAGAAGCTCCACTCAGAGGATCTACCAAATGTTATCACTCAGAGTTTTCATGTGAAGATGATCTTATCCGCAAGGACCGGAAATTACTAAACATCGTTGCAATTCCAACATACCTGATGAAATCTTTTCCTCGTTGGATTTCTCGTCCCAATTCTCAACGAGTGCGCTGCAAACTTCCTCCCACAGTTTCTTCTTTACATTTGCGTTTCCATATTCCTTCAAATGCTTACTGTAAAGAGCAGGACGTTTTCGAACCTCTTCAATGAGACGTTCAGTTGTTTCGTCACTAACCAGCGCCATTGTTGACTGGAAAACCGTGCAAGCGAAGTGATCCAAGTGTTCCTTCCAGCGATGCTGGAACAAGGTTTATGACTAACAATTGCAAGTGCGTTCGGGATCATGCCTCTGCACCAGGCACCGTAACTCGGTTGCGAAGTAATAAAATTTCAGAGCAGTTGTGGAGCGCAGCGTTGCCAACCCCAGTAGTAAGTGTAGGTATACATCCAGAGCCAGCCTCACGAGAGCCCAAGCTTCAATAGGGTCTTGCGACTGAAAAACAAAAATGTTTGTGAGCGGTTTATTGTGAATTATAAGACGTTGGTGCTTCTAATTAACTAATCTGATTTTTCCTGATCTTGACATGTTTTAGAAAATCCAAACACGTTAAAATCATGTTCTAAAAGAAGTAGGCTACTACATACATAGAAATCGTTTTCAAATACTTCTATCAAAAATAGCTATTCCGTTATCCGGATTTTTGGTCATCCCTACCACAGATCCTACAAAACTTGAGAATATACATTTGGCGATGATAGAGATATTTTTGCTCTAAACTAAGCTCATTCTTTGTAGACAGCCTTCAAGTATCAAAAGTTTTCTTTGTTAATTATATTAATTATATCATGTAAAAGAAAAATAAAATTGTTACTTATATTCCTTACTTTCTCAACAATGGGACATCGGCACAGAATGTAAATAGCGACGTAGTCAAGGGCATTAGCTGGATGATTCTTTCCTCAGGGGGGGGGGGGGGCAGAGAATGATGCCCTTCGGTCTTAGAAACTTAAAATTTACCCTTATTATTGTTTTTATTATTTATTTATTGAGAAAATTCCAGATACAGCACAGGTTGGCGTTTTATCCTGAAATTGTCAACAATGAATATAACACCAGTAAGCCTTGTTTCCACGATATGAAAAACTCAATATGCTGACCAAGGCAGTAATTTATTTTATTATAAAACATAAACTAAACGTATCGTTTCAACCTTCTAGCAAGGTCGTCTTCAGACTCTGTACCAAATGCAAATGTAACAAGATACAAGAAAGGACGTTATATATACACAAACATTACTTCCCTCCAGACTATTAGAAAGTTGTTCTGGAACATTCTAGCAGGTGGCTTTCCCTTGTCAACTGTATTTTTAACCTAAAAGGCTAAACATATTTACTTCCATCTAGAATGTGGTTGGACTCTTTATCTCACGCTCTTTTTCCTTCATTCTTCTTCCTTCTTCTCTCCTCTTTCTCTCTTGTCCTTTCCACTCTTTCTAACACCTTCTTCCATTCTTTGTTTAACTTGAGTGGACTTGAGTCCACTATTTAAATAGAAACTGGATTCACTTTGCTTGTTTTGTCCTTCTGTGCTCTTTCACGATGCACAGATTTCAAACAGAGAAAACTTATTCCTCTCAAATTCATGTTACTTCTGATACATGTGTCTACGCACCGAAGGGTACTGTAGAAAAACAAAACACGGCGACTGAATTGTCAAGGTCAGTTCCCGCATCAGAAAATGGTTTTCATGACTTTTCGGGATTCCGAACAGTCGAAAAGTTCCAAACCATTTAAAAGTGATTAAATATTGGTATTTTCTACACTACATGTGTCTTAAAGTTCTTGAAATGGACCGGAGCGGACCGGAAAGGCATTCCGGTTCGTGAATATCTGGAATCTTCCCGTTCCATCTTCTCAGAAATGGCAATGGACCGTTCCGGTTCTCTTTCTCAGTGTGAGAGAAGTTGTTAATACTCTTTAGTCTTTAGTAGTGCATAGTGTAGCATTTAAATAAGCTTACCCTGTATGTTGAGATGCGTTGTTGCTGCGATGGGACTTAGAGTTGACGAGCTGTATCTCTGGGAGTGATCTGACTAATTCGCGCAGATACATGTCCGTAGATGCTACCTACTCGCCGTTGAGTGGTCGACAGCTCTTACAAAGTTAGAGGAGAATGACACCCATTGGCTAAGGCAGCCGGTAGCTTCTCCCTTTGCTACTGCGCAGCCAGTCATGGTCAAGGTTCACCCGCAAAGATACAACTCGTCCACTCTAGCAGAGTATGACGGTGTTTATGTTGCCTTCATCTTTTGTGCCTTTTCGGTTCTCCTTTTGCTATTTAAGTGTTAATTGTTATTATTTGTCGTGTGTTGTGGATTCGATTCTGAGAGAGATATCATCCTGCACAAGATCTTTAGACAAATTTAGATTCCCTTTTTATGGTAATTTCTCTTAAGCTGAGCAGATATACAGTGTGTCCAAAATAGCGTTTAAACCTTTGAATGTAAATAACAGATAAACTACGAGATAACTTGACTGGACTTTTTGTATTTGAAGCTGCAATATGTACATTGAGTGTGTGTGCGAGCGTGTGTAGCCATTCTGTTGTTCTTAGTTCCATCACAGTCCACCAGGTGCTAGGCATTTGTGTCCCCCCGTGGCAGAGGTGAGCAATGCTTCTATTGAGCAATGTAAGAAGTGTCAAATAACCACCCAGATCTCTCAATTTAACACTGTGCATAAAGTGGACTTAAAACACCAACTCAACATATTATATTACTTGATATTTGTGTAAATATTTGAATATTAACTATTATTAATTGTAATACAGCGCGTCAGTTCACTACAGTCCAGCAGAATTAACTTGAGACAAATAGCTGCCGGCGCCGCTGCAGGAGTACCAACCTACAGCGAACGCTTGACTCTCACGCAAATCACGGCCAATAAGCTGACAACGAGAGATTTCAAAAATAATTACATTGTGTAACGGAAATATCACTGTATTAAGAGGACATGCTAAGAAAATTATAAGCATTATAAGTATTCTATCTTACAAATCCGTAATTTGGAAACACTGCCACTTCGCTTGCTTCACCAGTCACTGCACGTGAGTCCTTCAACAGTTGGTAACATTTGGCGCGCCCGAGCATTAGCGTTTCCATTTGCCCCGTTACAGCGGGAAGTCCCCAGCTCTAGCCAATTCGAGCGCAGTTGCATCACTCACAGAGCGGCCATTTCTCTCAAGTTAATTCTGCCCGACTGTAGTTAATTTCGTAGCTGTAGTAGTCAGAGACAAAAGAAAGCAGGAGCCCTTAGAAAGAGCGCTTCGCGTCGCTCGCAGACGTCGCTCGCACACTGTTGCCGATACTCTCGTGTCGTCTGCTCCTCAGCCGAACAAACAGACGGAGGTCACTCACCCTTCCAGAAGGGTGCAGCGAGCTAGCTATGGCAACCGGGTTCGCTCATTCGCGGACCTGATTGGTTCTAGCAGACACACACCCATATTGTCGTCTGCTGCAAGCCGACGAAGCGATCTTGTTAAGGCCTCATGGAGTATAGGTGTGTTTCACCTACGTCACAAACTGTTGCATTGTGGGATCGAGCAGCCATGATTGAGGCCGGTTCTTGTAAACATACGGAATTGAAACGGGCAGGCGGGAGATTTCGATCTTGTTTACGATGGTACTGTGCAGTTTTCGGTTTAACAGAAACACGTTTATCCTCGAATTTCCCGAGAAAGAACAGAAGGTGCGCTTCACGGCACAAGACTCGATAATTGTTGATCAGAAGATACCGCGTCGTCTGGTTGGCGAGAATAAATCGTGCCAACATTAATGAACAAAGCAAACATTACAGTGTGTGCAGTGAACATTTTCTCTGAGGCAAGTTCATATGCCACCTTTTTCTGTGACTTTTAGTACATATGGATCGCACTGGTGTGCTTAATCATACTTGCAATAGTGTTTCCTTGTTTTTTTGGTAGAAAGGTGCTGATACTTCCGACAAGTTTGACGATAAAAATGATAGCATTCAACGTTAAATTCATATTGATAATTGCCGAACCCTGTGGCCGAGTGGTTAGCACATCGCGCTGCGACGCCAAGGGACTCGGGATCGAATCTCGCTCGGGCTTGGTTGTTTGTGAATGTCTATTCATCAATTTCATCATTTCATCACTCATCCCCATCTTCGCAAATTAGCCAAAAGGCACAAAACGCGGTAAAATAAAATAAATCAATCAATCAACCATATTGATAATTTTACGTTGTACTTGATTGTTTATATTTCGTTATTTAAGTTACAGCCTTGAACAAACCTTAAAGGGAAACAGAGCCTTGAAAATATTAGTAAATCTGTACTGAATGAAATATTTCAAGCAGAATCCGAACCACTAATAAATACGAAAACGAATTGATTCCAGGTAGCTGGGTCAAGTAATTAAACACACGTGAACTAGATTTGGCCAAAGGTTTAGGCCCCTTTTCATTTCGTTATCGTCCAGTTCATATGGATCTACACCGCAAAACTTAGCCTTTTCTCCATATATTTTTGTGTCGACTGCGCAAAGAGCTTCAACACAAAAAATTACAGCTATTTGCAGATGGCACAACATTGTCAATAATTGTATGCAACGTCACCGAAATTTTACACAGTACTAACAACAAACGTACAGTTGGCGCAGGTGTAACGAACGCTACGTGCAAGGAGAATGGATCCCATTCTTCCAACGTGGTGGGCATTTCCTTGCAGACGACAAACAACTCGGACGCAAACATGGCGGTTGTGCGAATTCTGACGTCACATGAAACCCACCCATAGTTGAATAGCGGAAACTGCCGGCGGGCGCTGAGAGTCAACGCTTGCGTTGTTGGCACGTTCCACGTACTGCTTTACTCCGCTCAATAAAAAATCTGTATAAAATCGGTTTCGCAATGTGAATTGACAAAAGAAAAAAACATGCCATGAGCTTCAAAACAAGACAAATATTGTATTGGTAGCACTTCCCAATACAAAGAAAAAGTAATTTGGCAAAATTGAAAATAACGGTTTTTTCAGAAATTTTAAAAACCTGTAAATTAATATTTGTGTTTAAAAACTTTCTGCCTGCACCCTTCTAAAATTTCATAACGATCGGACAACCCATTTTTGATTTACAGAATTTCAAAGACAGCGATCGTTTGCAAAACTAAAATAAGCCGGCCCTTTTCTCGTTCTCGTGACGATAAAAAATTGAAGGCATACTCGATAAACAATTGATTAGCATGGATTACCGCAGAATTGAATAAGCTTAATTTTCATGTAACTCGTTTTTCCGTAGGTCTACTGGTTAATTTTTAATTGGAGTCCAAACTCTAGTATCTATAATCGTTAATCCGATAGTAGTGATTTTCACGGCATTAAGAAGTTTCGAAAATTTCATGTCCAGAAAATATCCCGATGTGGTCCGGAAAAGGCGAATATTTTCAGTCCCGAATATCAGGATATATTTTGTTGAAGATGACAATATTATTTCTAATAAAATATCGCTATCGCAACAAATTTCACAATTCAAATTACATGAGCTTTTCCAGATAGCTCAGTAGAACAAGTGCCCCCTGTGGCCCTCCTCTGCAAGATCGCGCGTAACGGTATGGAAGGGGAGAGAGCGAGTGGGCGAAGCAAAGCAGTGCACTGCTGCAAACGGCTGGTAGCTGCAGTTGCGAGTTTGTGTGTGAAGGGGAGGCGCGTTAAATGCATTACCGTATATTAGGTTAAAAAAATGCATGTACGTTAAAGAAAACTCATTTAAAATAATTTTAATGATGATTTTAAACCCTACTTATAGGCTCAATTTGGTACAATGTACGACATAAGCCCAGATGTATTTAGTCCATTTCAAGAAAACGGTTCCCTTTCTCGGCACTCTCTTCTTATAATTTACATACTAATTGCTGGAATACAAGATTTGGAATTTATTTAGGAAATTTCAGTTATTTAATAAAGTTCAAGTTCCACTTTGCTCAATTTTTAATTACAATATCAGTATGTGCATAAATCAACAGAAACGAATATTTAGTAATATTCTAATTTCCATTATTTTTGGTAGATAAAAATGTCATAACTACCTGCCATCTATGAGTGAAATATGTAAGTCATGCAATTTGTAAATTCACTATTAATTGATTTTGTTTATTTTACTTTTGCATTTATGCCAGTTTTGGTTAATAGCGAAGATGATGAGTGATGATATGATGAAATTGATGAAGAACACCCATTCCCAGGCCGGGATTCGAACCCGATACCTCTAAATTGACTACCGTACAGTTGCTATTGATAATATTCTGCTACGACCTGCGTGGTGTAGTGGTTACCACAGCACGCTACGACGCCAGCAGTCCTGGGTTGCAATCCTTTGCGAGTGCCTCTTCATCAATTTCATCATCTCTCATCTTCATCTTCGCGATTGGCCAAAAGTGGCAGAAAAACGAAGTAAAACAAACCAAATGAAATGAAATGTTTTGTTTTTTTTAATTCGCCCAAAATTATTATGGATTTTGCTACCGAAAGAGATGGCAACACTTGCCGAGGGTCGACTTGCAAAGGTCCTTTTTTTTAAACACGCTGGCACTCGCCTTTTAAACAATGGCTCATACACTTTACGGCCAACGACTGCCAATCATAGTTCAGGCGAATGCGTAGGTAATATTGAGCATATGTTCATGTTGGCAGATGCCTTAGGCGAGATGGAGGTGAGAATTTTGCTAGTTCATCACGTTCCTGGGACCGTTAAACATTTATAGGGGCAGGTTCTTGGGGATACAATGAGTGATGAAAATACTTCCCTGCTTTCCGTTGGTTTTCGTAAGGACCATTGTGGTTGGTGAAAGCAGTGTAATGGGGTGAAGGAAAAGCAAGAAACAGTGAGTAAACTATACAGAATAGCTGGTCTTTCCATAATTACTTGGCATTTATAGTCCGTTCTGAGGAAGTGTGTGCTTTGTCCCGAGAAAAGCATCCGATTCGTTATCGCTAGAGACCAGTGGCCCAGTACAAGGAAGGATGCGAGGAAAATATACGTGCTTGAGGAAGAAAATGTCACATGTGGAAATATTTGATTTAATTTTTGTTACTTAACGCCACATTTCTGCCTTTTTTCGCTAATCGCGACGTTTAAGTTGAGTGACGATAGAATGAAATTGATGAAGAATCACTCACAAAGAACATCCATGCCCAGTCTCTGATTCGAACCTGTTATCCCTGATCACGTCAGAGGTCGATATACCTCTGGAGAACTAGCTGAAGTTGTGTACTTCTCATATACAGCATTTTTACAAAAAACACGTACAGATGAAATTCTTGATAAGTTAATTTTGAAAGCTGTTTAAAGCAGAGGCGCAACCACGAATTTTTGTGGGGGGGGACAAGTACCAGGATAAACGTACCAATAATAATAATGTTAATAAAAATAATGTTAATAATAATAATGTTATTAAAGCATTATTATTATTATTATTATTATTATTATTGAATTGCTTTATTTTACTTCGCTTCTTGTGTCACTTTTGGCTAATTTTCGAAGATGGGAATGAGTGATGGCGTGGTGAAAATGATGAATGCATACTCGCAAACATCCATGTCCAAGCCGTGGACACTAAATTGTGTACGTATTCAAAGTTTCTTTAATAAATATTATATCCAGCATATATTATTTAAATACATTACAGAACCAATTCATCCAATTCACAATAGCAAAAATTAAATAAATTATCTCTGAAATGTGCACGCTCCCTTTCCCCAAAACAATTCTTCATGCATTTAAAACAAAATCAATTAACACAAGTGTTATTTCTCTATCTGGTCATTTACAATGCATTACAGAGAACAAAGATAAATTACGAGCGAAGCGAGCAAGATTTTTTTTGGATTCAATTATTTTGCAGGCTGAAATCAATATTAGTATAATAGGGCGCAATTAATTTCACGGAACTCCATGGCATTATATCATTTACAACTTTTCTGCCTCCCCGATGGTGTACTGGTAACATCGTCGCCTTGTGATCAAGGGGTCCCGGGTTCGATACCTGGTGGAGGCACATAGTGGTTCGGAACCCACTTTAAGCTATAGGTCCAGTCTCAATTAGCCTTTCTGTGCATAAAGTAGACTAAAAAAAACACAAATCAGTCAATGAATTTTACAACTTTTTTTCATTTAGATCGTTCGGCGCCCAGGGCGACTCCTGCCACCCCCTAGCTACGGTTCTGAACTTGATAAGGCTAAGAGAAACAGGTATTGCGAGGGAAGCAACCAAGAAAATTTTATGAAAAGTATTGTTATTTGCATAAAATTTGAAGTTCTGGGCGGTAATTGTCCCCTGCAGGTACACTTGGCCGTCAATGTTTGCGCCCCCCTTAGAACTCATTTCCGACCAAGGTAGGGGGGGGGGGGCAATGCCCTCCCTGCCCCCTGTGGTCGCGCTACTGGTTAAAAAAGAGAACAATTCAGCTGGGAATGATCAAACACACACACGCTCATTCACGCAATTATGAAGTAAAAATTCACTTAATTAATTTCTCATAATTATACACAAAACACACAACAACAAATACTGTTTATAACAATGCACTGTGCGAATTATGCTTTTTGCTTTGGGGGAGGGGGACATGCCACTCTGGCGTACTTGTGATTTGACTTCAGAGGGTAAATTTCTTGAGAGGGGTGGAAATTTATATATGTTACCTGCCAGTAAAATAAACTAAGGGGGGATAAAATTCTTTGTGGGGATAATCCCCGGCATCCCCCGTTAATACGCACACTAACTGCATGCATATTGTAAAACTTATTTAAAATTAAGGATATGACAGATTAATCGGTACTCTATCGGTATTGGCCGAATGTAGGTATTCGGTTTATCGGTAAAATTACCGACCAATCCTGCAGCTGTTCGCTTTTATGTTTAGGCAAAGAACCTATAAACTTGGCATCGGTGGACAAGAAAGCTACCTAGGGCCTCCCCGATGGCGCAGTGGTAGCGTCCTCGCCTTGTAAACAAGGAGTCCCGGGTTCGATACCCGGTGGACGCACAAGTGGTTCGGATTCCACTTTAAACTGTAGGTCCAGTCCCGATTAGCCTTACTGTGCATAAAGTGGACTTAAAACACCAACTCAAACCAAACCAGACAAGAAAGCTACTTTCCTGTACGTAGCGAGTTACACAATATGTTCCTTTGTACAAAAAAGTACAAAAGTATATTCAATTGTTCTTTCTGTAGATGCTTTTTTTATATTTTTCTCGAAATTACGAAGAGCTCTCGTACATATTTACATAATCTACAATAATTTGCGATGTGAAAAGTAATTAATACTTGACAAAATTGGTTTTCTTAAATATGTGCACGTTGCTGTGCTTTTTTGAGTTTATAAATTTAATACAAATTTTAATTTGAGCAACTTATGTCTTTAAAATTACGTTGAATATGTTCAAATAAAATAAATATCTAGCAGAATTCTTGAAATTGCTTGGATACTCGATTATTATTGATAATGCATATTGTTTGAAACTACATATCCTTTTGATAATACATATTTAGGTACAGATTTTATCAATTTTTGTTACATCTTTATGTTCATATTTTGTACTTTGATATTACTTTAAAATCCGGGCTCTAGTAATCACCTATCAGTAAGACGTGTGAATCGTATCTCTGAAAAGCTTGCAAAGTTAGATATTATTTACATCGAAGCTTTCATAACAGAACATCCTACGTGTAAAGGAATAAATTAATATATTCTGATTTGGTTTATTTTATTTCGCTTTTCTGCCACTTTTGGCTAATCGCGAAGATGAGGATGAGTGATGGTATGATGAAATTTATGAAGGGACAAATAACACCCATGTCCAGGTCGGGATTGGAACCCGTGGCATCGTGAGGCGCTATGGTAACCATTCCGCCACGGAGGCTGAGTGATGAGTGATGATAATGATAAAGGAAACTAAGAAAGAACAACCACGTCCAGGACGGGACTCGAACCTGGAAACTCTGTTGGGAGATCGAAAGTCCACCACATAACGAACGCGGCTTTCTGGCTTTCTTATAACTAGAACTAGAATTTTTATGGCCTTAAAATCACCAAAATATGCAAAATGAAAATATGCTCTTATGACCTAAAATTGTACAAAATATGCACTATAATTTGAAAAATATGCCCTTATAACTGGATTGTTTCAAACACCAATATGTAAATGCTGAAATATTTTGACATACGTACAAATTTTTAGTTCAATTTATGGGCCATGAGTTCCAATGCACAATGAATACTTTCTCTAAATTTTCTAAAAAAAATGAAAAAATTTTGCTACAGTCCAAAAAAAAAACGTCTCGAGTAAACATGGGAGAAAGAACAAATCCACTTCGAAAATGACTTGTATATTTCTTGAAATTGCAAAAATATGCTGAATATGATCGATATCAAAATTTTCTATATCACGCAAAAATATCCAAATATGCCAAAATACCAGATGTGCCGTTAATAATTCTTAATTGATCCGAAAGAAAACAAGTGAACCTGGGAAGAAAGGTAACAAATGCTTTATTCAAAGTATGCGCCATCACTAGCTGTACATTGTGCCCATCTGTCCGTCAAATTGTGGATGCCCTTCCAGAAAAATCGTTCACATTTTGAGGTGATCCAGTCAGCAAGCCATTGTTCGACATCTACGTTATTCTTGAAGTGTTGCTGGGAAAATGAGTGAGACATCGATGAAAACAAGTGGTAGTCCGAAGGGGCTAAGTCTGGTGCGTATGTAGGGTGAGGCAAGAATTTCCAGCCAAGCAAGTGCAGAAATGGTGTCTCTGACGCTTTTCGCTGTGTGTGATGAGGCGTTGTCGTGCTGCAAAATCACTTTTCCGTGTCTTGTCGCCCAATCTGGATGTTTCCCATGGCATGAAGACGATCACATATGGTTTGGCGACGAACATTTAACTTCTCTGCCAGTTGTTGTTGCGTTTGCGTATCATCTTCGTCCAACAGTTCTTGCAATTCGGCGTCTTGGATTTTTTCGGCTGGCCCGGGCGATCTTTGTCTTTCAAGTCGAAATCACAACTTTTGAATCGTCGAAACCAACGCACACACGCGTCTTGTGCTAGGACATTGTCACGTACGTATCCACAAGGATACGATGGTTTTCACTCGCGTTTTTCTTTTGATTGAAGAAGAAAAGCAGGACGTGCCGCACATGCTCCTTATTTGGTTTGAAGGTCGACATGTTTACCACACAAACCCAATATCACTATTACTCGCACTCGGTTGCACATTACAGCGTTTTGACAGGTACTGTCCTGGCAACACACTGACGTAACAGTTGAGACTGTGCACCAACCCTTGATTCCAGCGCCATCCAGCGACGAAATTAAGGATTATTAACCGGCAAGCTTGGTATGCCCTTAAAAAAAGCCTCAACTTAATCAGTTTTTTCATAATATAAATATCTATATGTTTGGGGAACACATCACCTTTATCAAAAGAAATATGCTACGTAACTCATGAAAATTCTAGCCCTACTTATAACGATAATAATGCAGTGCAGACTTGCTCTATTTATTCAGTAAATAAATATAACTCATGGGATGAGACGGAGCAACAGAGCAGCTGGCCGGGATTCGATCCTGGAACATCGACAACAGTCCTTTCTAGTTCCTTGCAGTTTTTTTAACATTAGTTGTAGTCAGGGTGTATTGATTTAAATTAGGTTGATTTAAATCGCGATTTAAATCAAGTAATTTATTTTTAAAAAAATATCACTGATTCAAATCACTCTAAACAAATAATTTATAGAATAATGTACATAAGGATTTTGTAGATATCAGAATCACTTTTGGTGAAAGTACATTATTCTGGTAATCATTTAATAAATAAGATAGGATAGGAAAATAAATAAAATAAAATATATGTACTGATGGTGTGAAGCTCATACAAAAGAAAATGTAAGTATTTATCTTGACTTAAAATTCAATAATTTTACGGGCAAAAATAGCAAACATTTTGTGTAGAAAAATATACAAAATACTAATAATGTTAAACCATAAATAATGTCAATATCATTAAACTGTAAATAAACATGGCAACTGATATTTTAATTTTGCCTTAGAATATGCTGTTAGGAAGGTAAAAGAAACTAAAGAAGGACTAAAATTAAATGGTGTGACTCAGTTGTTAGCATATGCAGATGATGTAGACTTACTGGGGGATGATGTGAATACAATTAAGAATCATGCTAAAATATTTTTCAAAACTGCTAAAGAGATAGGTTTGGAAGTTAACAAAGAGAAAACTAAATATATGCTTACAGGCCGAAACCAAGTGTTAGGTAATAATCAAAATCTAATTATTGATAACAACTCGTTTGAACCAGTTTCCAAATTCAAATACTTAGGAGTAATATTAATAAATGAAAATTAGATTAAAGAGGAAATAAAAAGTAGGCTTAATTCAGGAAATGCATGTTACTTCTCTCTTCATAAACTTTTGTCTTGTCGTTTAATATCTAAGAAACTAAAAGTTAAAATATACAAAACAGTAATTTTGCCTGTAGTATAATATGGATGTGAAAGTTGGTCCCTTACACTGAAAGAGGAACATAAATTGAGAGTATTTGAAAATAAGATCCTTAGGAAAATATTTGGACCTAAAAGGGATGAGGAGACAGGTGAGTGGAGAAGGTTACATAATTTAGAACTACATAATTTGTATTCATGTTCAGATATTATTAGAATAATTAAATCAAGAAGACTTAGGTGGGCAGGCCATGTGGCACGAATGGGAGAGGAAAGAGGAGTTTACAGGATTCTTGTTAGGAAACCTGATGGTAAGAGACCTGTAGGAAAGCCAAGACGAAGATGGAGGGACAACGTTGAGATGGATCTAAGGGAAATCGGTAGGGATGGAAAGAGTATATAGATCTTGCTCAAGATAGGGAAAGATGGAAGGCCTGTATTGCTGCAGCCATGAACTTTCGGGTTTAAGAAGGCTAGAGAGTTAGTTAGTTAGTTAGTTATTGTAAGTTACAATTATAGAGTACATCCAGAATGTTTTAGTTTCACTGGAAGGGAAGTTACTGAAATAATTATTAGTTTCATTAATAAACTCAACAAACATTTCCATAGTAGTCACAGTATCAGAAATAGAAAAAAATATGTTTACGTATATTTTTTATTTGCTTTAATCAAACTGTTCAAATATTTTACAGGGACATTTACTAGAAAAAGCGTTTCTATAAAAAACATATATCTATAATGCGCATGGTGCCAAAAACCAAGCAAGCAATTTTAAGCATGTTTTATAATAAAATCAAAAAAATCGATTTAAATAAAAAAAAATCAACAGACATGTGTAGTACAGTGTCGGGCTGGTGCAATGAAATTGTGTTGAACACTATAGTGCAGCACTGTGCACGCCGCTCTAGGACGTAATGTAAACGGTGCATGCACCAAATACACCACGTAACACCAAATCAACGAAATAGACAACTCAGTGTTGCACTTCGTAACCAACTAGACAAGTAAGTGCAAAGAGAGTCAAAAAGTGCAGACGGGCTTACTAACACGAATATATCCGTACGCATTGAACGTGGATCTCCATGTGCAAAATTTCTGCCATTATAGACAATGCCAGTAACAGTGAATAGATATTTTGCCTGTTGCTGTGAGGTTTTTCACTTTACGTAGTTTATCCTAACTCTTTATTTGTTTGAGTTTGTTTTCAAATCCATTTTATGCACAGAAGGGCTAATTTGGACTGGTACTACAGTTTAAAGGAGATTGATTGCTTGATTTGCTTTATTTTACGTCGCTTTTGTGCCACTTTTGGCCAATTTGCGAAGATGGAGATGAGTGATGATATGATGAAATTGATGAATGGACACTCTCGAACATCCATGCCCAGGCCGGGATTCGAACCCGGGACCCGTAGTGTGATGAGATAACCACTCCGCCACGGGGCTGGCTGTTTAAAGTGGAATCCGAACCACTACGGGTATATGCCTCCACCGGGTATCGAACCCGAGACACCTTGTTACAAGGCGACGACGTTACCACTGCGCCATCGGGAAGCCCCTCTGTATGTGTATTTATGTTATTCAGCGTCACTTTTCTGCCTATTTTGACTAATCGCGACGCTGAGAATGATTGCTTATATGATGAAAGGAAACTCACAAAAAAATGCCAAGGCCAAGATTCTAACTCTGAAACCCCTGGACTTGTGGCTCTTAGGATATAGCCTAGGATAGCTTAGTGGCAAATCCCCTTGCCAATTCGGCTGCAAAGGTGCCTTGATTGTAGAGTAATGTGTACATAAAAACGAGCAATTTGCATTCTTGCAAGATTTTCATGCAGTAAAAGGTTAGATTTATATTTGAATGACCTGTATGAAAAATGCAATGAGCTACAAGCCTATTACATAAATGCATTTTATATTTGCAGATCTGAGAATACTTTACAATGGCACAGATGTTTCTGACGAGAAGTTTAGAAAACTGAAGGTGAGTTTTAGAATTGTAAGGTGTTTCAGTACTGGCGCCACGATTTCAAGCTGCTCTAATTTAAGCAATATTTGAGAGGAGAAGGGATCATAGTTGTTAATAGTAAAGTGTAAACTTTTGTTTGCAGATGGCACCACATGCATTGGGGAAGTTTCGTTCTCTTCGCACCCTTTTCTTTCAGTGAGTGGGTAATGGGGCACCAACACTTTTCTGGGAGAGTCATGTCAAACTGGTACCCCACACTTTTCCCTTGTGACATGACATGGCCCCCTGCAATCCCAGACCTCAATCCCTTTCATTTTTGGTAGTGGAAATTCCTGAAGGAAAAGTTTTTCCAGGCTTCCTCACCAGAATCACACACCCCTGCGGTAGTTAGAAGTCCTAGTGTGTAATGCCGCTTCTCTCACATCTCTGCAGAACATAATAATTCCCTATCACCATATAAGCAACAGCAATTTGCCTGTGCAATAGCGACAATTTTATGATACCTTCATAAACCTTATTGTGTAAAGTTTATGAAGGTTTGCCAACTGAAGTTGAAAGAAGTAAGTCGAAATATTTTATCTCAAATTTTATAAATGAGCTTCCGCCATTTTGATGACGTCAAACTCAAAAGCTACCAAAAAGTTAAAAAGTATCATGCCTTAGATAAGAAAATAAATCGTTCTACATTTTTTTAAAAAAATCTGTCGTGGGAGGTAGAAATATTTGTTGCTGAATTTCTTTACGAATCTTGATTCTTCTTAAAGATAAAATTAAAAATTCTTATTATTGCCTTCACAAATTTCAGAATTAAACCAAAATAAAACTAAGAAGTAATATGGTTGATGTGTTTAGTTTGGGATGAAAGAATAATTGTTAATTGTCGTGTTTGTCACACTTCAACTAATGACTAATTGTTTGCCTCTTTTCAGTGCCTTACGGCTTGTATTTTCAGACAGACATCTGACGTGAGTATATACAATTAAACAAGTAATATTATTATAAATTCATTATAGTATGTCAGTAGATTTTCGCCCGTATAATCATATTCTTAATACAATGTCGAAATTTTCAAAACATTTAATAAGTTCTCATCTATATTGCAGATCGATATTAACATGCTGTTCGCGTACATTAAGTGCGACTACTTGGCGCCAGTGCGCATGCGCTTAGTGGATGAGTCCAGTGGTACAATAGGGGTAAGGGCTACAAGTGGAACGGATACGGGAACCAGTTCCGTGAAAATCGTTTGTTGCCCAAACGACAAGGGGGAGGGGAATACATTGATATTTTAGGGTTACAAATTTGATATTTCTGATTATAAACGTCACATTAAGGCCAGCCGCACACCGCGTCCAACAAAGACCATCTTAGAGACTCTCCAGATTGAGAAGGTGATGATCTGACTCGACGCGATACAACTGATAGCAGATTTCGTTCATGTACGCAATAGATCTAGGTCTGTCTTTTATAATTTGGGAAGCGAGTTAACGATACATAATAACAGTTTACAGCAGAATCAATGCATCAATGTATACGTAGAATTAATGTATGATTTTATACCGGGTGGTCCAAAAGTCCCGGAACCTTTAAATATCGTGAGAAATACACATCGAATTCAATGATATCACACTTGATTCCCCAAGTGTGAAATTTTAAATGGAAACCCCCCCATTCCATTTTGTATTGTAGAATCGGAAAGAGGAATTCATTCCGAGTCGAACGAGCTATCAACCATACTCCTAGCTCAATTAGAAACGGAGATATGGCGATTTGAAATTTTCGGAAAAATAATCATAATAATAAAATCAAAGGGACGTATCTCTTCCCCTAATTGAGCTAGAGTGAAAGCGATTGTAGATTCGGAATCTGCACCTCAAGACCTTTCAATAGAGTATATGGAAAGGGTGAGGGCTACGATCACATGCAGATTCCAAATCTGCAATAGCTTTCACTCTAGCTCAATTAGAGCAGAGAGATATGTCCCTTCGAAAATTTTGCGAAAATTTAAAATCGCCATATCTCCGTTCCTAATTGAGCTAGGAGGATGGTTGATAGCTCGTTGGACTCGGAATGAAGTCCTCTTTCCGATTCTACAATAGAAAATAGGGATTTCCATTAAAAATGTCACAGTAGCCCCCGGCCCACCCCCAGGGGGCGGGGGTGGGGCATCAAGTGTTATATCATTCAATAGCTTTTTTTTCACTTATTAAACACGTATTTCTCACCATATGTGACCGTTCCGGGACTTTTGGACCACCCGGTATGTTGTGAATCGAGTCAGTATGTGCATATTATTTGATGTGTTGTGACAATTGAACCTCCCGCAGTTGCTGGACGCTTTCGATAAACGAAAAAAGGAAATAGGTGGCTTTTTAATTGAACTACGCGAAGATGAAGACAAGCTATTTAATTTCACGATTTATAAGTATTTATTACTGGGATTCATAAGGCCAGCAATAATTTGCAATTATATATTGTGATACTGTCCCCCCGTTCCGAAATATTGTCCTGAAGTTTCCCTCATTTCCGGTCTGTGGCTGAATTGAATGGATTCACGCATGTGCAGATTGTTTTGTCGCAAGTTGCTCCTTCCTGTAAAAAATTCGTCAGACCTTCGTGTTTTTTTTGTCGCAATCCGTCGCAACGTGACTCGAGTCAAATGTTTAGACCGGTGTGCGGCCGCCCATAAGAGCCTCATGGTAATCCTTCCCCGAGTCGGTTTGCAACAAAAGTGACTCGTCGCGTCGTGTCGTGTCACCTGGCCTAACTATGCACCCGAAAGTTCTTCCTGGTTTCATAGCTTACATAACACATGTTATGTATACAATAGTATAGAGTCTTCCCGATGGTGCAGTGACAACACTGTCGCATTGCAATCAAGCGCTTGTGAGTTTGATACTCATGAAGGCACAATGGTTCGGATTCCACTTTAAACTTTAGGTCTATTCCCGGTTAGTTTCCCCGTTCATAAAGTGAACTTAAGCTAAACTATACATCGTGAGATAATGACTTGGCAAATCCCTCGAAAGAAGGATAATACCGAGATAAGATTTTAAACGAGAACCTTGATGTCCAGTCATGTCTCTTTCGAGACGTTAGTAAATTTCAATGTAAAGTATAGTGTGTTTCAAAAGTCGTACAATCCTAACTTTGATTACTTGAAAAACTGTACTATATATTGTGTGATTCGATGTTTTTAAGTCCACTTCAGTGGTGGCGATTTTATAACTTTTCACTACTACCTAAAGTTCAAATCACAAACCCTGAGACATTCTGTAAACAAAACCACCTGCATGCAGAAAGCATTGCAAACTCATAGAAGTAAAATAATCCACACGAAAATCCAGCGTTGTTACAGGATTCATTACGTAAGGTAAAACAATGGCCAATTTGTAGTATGGGATACGCTGCCGCAAATAACATCTCACTTTAAACCCAATGCTCTTTCTTTTTCTACTTATTGCTTCACCTTTATGGTTAACTCTTTGCACCAGTAATCATTTCCCATAAATTTGGCTTCTTTCTTGCATGTGAATTGAATATATTTTAATTGCATTTTTTTAGACAAAATGATATAACATGGTAATGTATATTTCTAAGGATGATATAGATAGGAGTGTATTTGAAATTTGTTTGTAGATTTTATGTAAATTGTATCTTATGTAAATAAAATATATTAACTAACTAACTAACTCTCTAGCCTTCTTAAACCCGAAGGTTCATGGCTGCAGCAACACAGGCCTTCCATCTGTCCCTATCTTGAGCAAGATCTATATACTTTTTTCCATCCCTACCAATTTCCCTTAGGTCCATCTCGACGTTGTCCCTCCATCTTCGTCTTGGCCTTCCTACTGGTCTCTTACCATCAGGTTTCCCAACAAGAATCCTGAAAACTCCTCTTTCCTCTCCCATTCGTGCCACATGGCCTGCCCACCTAAGTCTTCTTGATTTAATTATTCTAATAATGTCTGGACATGAATACAAATTATGTAGTTCTAAATTATGTAACCTTCTCCACTCACCTGTCTCCTCATCCCTTTTAGGTCCAAAGATTTTCCTAAGGATCTTATTTTCAAATACTCTCAATTTATGTTCCTCTTTCAATGTAAGGGACCAAGTTTCACACCCATATAATACTACAGGCAAAATTACGGTTTTGTATATTTTAACTTTTAGATTCTTAGATATTAAACGAGAAGACAAAAGTTTATGAAGAGAGAAGTAACATGCATTTCCTGAATTAAGCCTACTTTTTATTTCCTCTTTAATATAATTTTCATTTGTTAATATTACTCCTAAGTATTTGAATTTGGAAACTGGTTCAAACGAGTTGTTATCAATAATTAGATTTTGATTATTACCTAACACTTGGTTTCGGCCTGTAAGCATATATTTAGTTTTCTCTTTGTTAACTTCCAAACCTATCTCTTTAGCAGTTTTGAAAAATATTTTAGCATTATTCTTAATTGTATTCACATCATCCCCCAGTAAGTCTACATCATCTGCATATGCTAACAACTGAGTCACACCATTTAATTTTAGTCCTTCTTTAGTTTCGTTAACTTCCTAACAGCATATTCTAAGGCAAAATTAAAGAGCAATGGAGATAATGCATCTCCTTGTTTTAACCCATCATGAATTGTAAATTTGTCAGACATATTAATACCCACACGAATTTTACTTTCTCTTTCACTGGTGCATATTTTTATCATACTAACAAGCTTCTTAGGTATTCCAAACTCTACTATAATAAAATATATAATGGGCATAAACAGCCATATGCATTGCTGTAAGTCCAATAAATATATTGATGATGATGATCAAAACAAGACAAAAAGTTCGTAAATTTATTGCGGTTGGAAACTTTGACAAGCATCCTAATAACGATTTTTGTTCCGCCAAATATAGTGCACTTCGTAAAATAACTTGGTGACATGGCAAGGCAAGATAAGTATGAACATTTTGTAGTAATATGCATTGTAACTTTCAATGAGCTTAGAGATTTGTGTACATAATGATATTTTATAACATTGGTTATTTTCTAAAAATAATGTGAACAGCAAGGAAGTAGTGCAACTTAGTAATATTGCCTGACTTATCCTTAGAAAAATAACATGCCGAGTTCTATCCGTGCGGGAAAGTCTCCGTGTTCTCCGAGCTTGTTTTCAAAACACCAGCAAGGACAGCCTTTGAAAAGGGGGTGAGAAACAGATTCTACTCAATATTTATGTAACGTTCTGTCAGTGGTATCCTGATAAACCAGTAAATGAAGTGGTTAAGTTCGTATCCCAGTGCAGTGGTGTGTCAGTGTCTGCAGTTTTAAGGGTTACGAAAGAGAGAAAGACCGGGAGAGTAACAATGTATGCGGCTGCATATTCGTCTGATGTTTTGAGAGCGGGTTCTCAAAACTTATATAAAATGAATAGGTGCGGCGAACTATGAGTGTAACAGCAGATGATTGCGGTCATGAATCAGCTGACGCGGAGTGATACATCGAATCGGTGAGACCGTTTGTTTACAGAAGGTCTCAGGGTTGGTGATTTACACTTTAGTTTCTTTGATTATCATATTATTACATCTAACATTATGTAACTCCTTTGAAACTAGTGAAACGAAATTATATCCCATCGAAACTATAATATATCCTATTTTTGATTACTGTGATGTGGTGTACAGCACGAATTTACAACGTAAAATATCGAACAGAATACAAAAAATACAGAATTCTTGCATTCGATACGTTCTCTCGTTCAGTTGAAATCAGCACATCCTGCCCTTGCTCAATACATACAAAATCCTTAACATGTCTAGAGGACGTCTTCTGCATCAGTGTTCTACAATATATAAGGTATTAAAATTGCAAACACCTAGCTATCTCCACGAGAAACTGACATTTAGAAATTCCATACATCCATGCAATACTAGAGGTCGGCGAAAAATCAACATTCCCCGCCACTCTGCTGTCAGTTTCGAAGGCTGCAAAGGTTTGGAATCCTCTTTCCGATTATGTTTCTTTTGCTACAACACCCAAAAACTTCAAAGAACAAGTCGTATTATTTTTATTGCAAAGACAACAATTGAGCATTAGCTCGTACGGCTAAGAACAGGACTCAAGTAAAGTAAAACCATGTATTTTGCAAACACTTATCTGACACAACGAATATTTCAACCTGTGTGCATGCTATTTTAGTATCGATCTGGAAATTGCGTATGTACACGTGTGTATGTGTGTGTGTGTGTGTGTTAATGTATCTGTCATTGTATTCTCTTATAATTTTATTATTTTTCATTTATGTCAAATTCATTCATGTTATGTTATATATTTGATGTCAATATTATAAATATATGTATTGCAACTTTCATTCACCAGAGTTAGGTGCTAGAGCAGCCCAAGGCTGAATCTCGCTCTGTAGTAAATAAAAAGACTTTTCAATTCAATTCAAACATATTGCAGATAGATAACAATGGAAACATTAAGATTGAAGGAATTATGTGGAAAATAAAGAACCAAGGAAACAAAGCCAACATACAATCCAAGAGAAGCTTTGATCGTTTGGCAGATGCTATTCGAATGTGTAAAGCTGCAAACGGTAAGTCTTTTGGTTTGTTTTAGCCTTTCAGAAATCATTCGTGGTCCTAATGTTAGCGAGACATGATTCCTTAGAAATCATGTAATCAATTAATCATTAAATGAATCGAATAGCGTAGTGGCTAACTTCGTAACCTTGTAACCAAATTTGTGTTGTTGGTAAGTTACAGTAGAGTGGTTCGAATTGCACTAAAAATTGCAAGAACCACTATAATTAATAACCATTGAAGATGTATATATAACTAATCCTATAAAGATATTCAATCAAATAATATTGTTATAATAATACTAGAACTATTCAAATTAACAACACTCCATTCAATAAATATTGTAACATCCCTAATTAAAAATGTTATTCCTAATAATAACAAAATTAAGCTACTAATTAACAAAATAATTGAACTTTATGTACAGATAGGCTAATCGGGACTGGACCTACAGTTTAAAGTGATATCCGAACCACTATGCCAGGTCAAGTCGTGATTAGTCTATCATACTTAACGTCATAAGTAAGTTATGGGAACGAACCAGAGGCGTGGCGTGTATGTAGCCGGTGTTACCGCAGGTAACAGCAAAATGTAAAGAATTAAAAAGTTGTTTCAATAAAATGACAACATTGTTAAATACATTAATGAACACCATTTCCGTCGGGTAGATGTTGCCTAGGACATTTTTTCTGCAGCCGACAGAAGCGAAGAGGGAGGCCGTTCCGCTACCCTGAAGAGGCAACAAGGGAGAAGAGGGCGCCAATGCAAGGAAAGAGCGGCGAAGGACTTTGGGGCCTAGTGTGCTATGGGGTTATTCATATGCCTGTTAAGGGGCCCTGTTGCCGTTCAGACCAACCGGATCAGCCAGTGTTGTCACATCGGATTGGCAGAAAAGAGCTAAATCCTGCCAAAAATAGGAATACCATTTCTGTGAAGCAACTAGAGGTAGACTGCAGAGCCAAGGCTGGATTGAACTACAACTGAGACCAGTTAGGTAATAGACGAAAATATAGTTCCTTGGTGTGATTCGTGATTTGGACAAACCTTGCTCCAAAATACTAAGTTGGCAACAGTAGTACGTAGCTACAGCTGGGCTTCCCTTCCACAAAGGAGTGGAGTTATGTCGTCTGCTCAGTGCTCACCACACAAACGTCAAACTGACCCGAGAAAAGTGTGCTTCTTCTTCTTCTTCCCCTTCGCACCTCATTGCAAAGAAACAGAGATAGATGAAGAATTGACAAGGGCCGACCACTATTCATTGGATTTTCGTGGTAACTCTCATGAGTGGAAGTTCTTTCTAGGAGTGTTTGTGGCTAATCACTGTGCTGATTGCAAAACAAGAACGAAATTAACAAATATCTAGCTCGAAGACATGTTTTCTTTACCGGGGGAGGGGGGTGATAACGTCTAGCAGGCATAATTGTCGTACTGATAGCCGGTAACACTTTTGAAAAAGTCACGCCACGCCACTGGAAGGAACGCACGTGTTTTATGCTATCTAAAGTCTGTCGTGAGGCGGGAGGACATGCGGAACTCTGCCCGTGTCCGAATCCGCAGCTAGAGCATCGTTCCACCACCTACTGGCCACATGTTCACGCTTCAACTCGCTGTAGCCCTGCCCTTGGCAGCCATATTGCCACTTTCACTTTGCAGAGGCAACGTTTACTGAATAGACAATGTAAAACTCAATGCAACTTGGACACATCGATTACACTTTTTTTTAAAAAAAACAACATGTTTTCAATTTAAGCCGTGGCAAGCATCGTTCAGTGGACGTTTTTTTTAATTCTAACTCCAAGTAGACACGAAATAATTCAATTAATGAAAAGCAGAGGTAGGCAACACACATAACACATTGCAGGGTATTTCAGGATCTAGGTGTCCCATTTTTATTGCCGGTGACTGTATATATACTACTATATAGATATATATAAATAGATATATGCATACATACATATGTCGGGAGTGCAAATAGGAAGGAAACTTATGATTTTAATATTTTTTTCTTGCAGAAGCTGACGAATGTGAGCAATCGTATCAATTTCTGTCGTGCATCTCAAAATATTCCAGCGTCAAGGTATGATATTGATTATAAGCACATTAAAATAAGTGCTTGATTGATTAAGTTTACTTAACATCGCGTTTCTTCCAATTTTGACTAATCGCGACGATGGAGATGTTATTAGTCAAATAAAAATTATCTGAAGGGATAGAGCCTCTTCTGGGTGGGTACACCTTTGGAAATAGAAAGAAGAAGAGATATATCCATGATTTTACAATTATGTTTGTTAGATTATATTTGTGTTAAATCATTTATTTTTGTAATAATGAAATAAAGTGGTGAACCAAGAAAAAAAGAAAAAAAACGTAACGATCTGTAGTATCTTTTAATTATTATGGACAACGAACTCCAACTTCCAGTCATTCAACCATCGTTTTCCAATCAGGAAATATTCAGAAACATCACAGGAATTCAGTGTCAAACAGCACGGTAGCTCTTCCTGGTCATCAGCGGTATAAACATGTAAACGCATGAAATCCAGGAAGAGGCTACAGTCCTGACAGTGCATTTGTTTAGTAAATTAAATTGCAATAAATGTGTGGGAGGAAGAGAGTTCGGGGTCAGTTCTAATTAAGTTATTGAGGAGCAAGTTACGATTGAATAGAGAGAGACGAGGAGGTTCTAGGGAGAGTGTGTTAACGCTAGTCGCAAGTCAGACTCTACGTACAGTCACAAGCATAACCTCTCCTAGCAGATCTTCACTTGCAGTACAGTGACAGGTATATCCTTACATTACCCATGCTGATCCAGTCTTTAGGGGTGTGAAACTCAAGTGTCATGTGTTGCCATTCAAGTGTGTAAATTTTGTACCTCTAGCGCCTTACCACCAAGCTCACCTCGAGCAGAGAGTGCTTTACCATCAAGGATGAATGATGATTAGTGAGCTACATTCCCAAAAGATCCCCCCATACCAGAGGGTATGAGACGAATTGTAATAAGATGAACTGGACAAAAAGGACATTCACAAACCCATAAGAGGGACACAACGCAAGTCCCTCAGAGGATTACACTGGTTGTTGTGGAAGTGTGATTAACTTACGGGTGCATTCTTAAAAGGTCCTCCCTTTCACATCGTTCATAAGCAAACATGTGTGTGAATATATAAATATAGCCACGATGTGCGTACACCGAATGTAAATCCTAGCTAAAGGTATAAGCATGAAATCATTGGAATTACTAAGCCCAAAGGTTCATTGCTACTCGTTACGGACCTGTGTCTATCCTTGGCAAGATCAAATCAATATCAGGACCACCCTTGGCAATTTCCTACAGTTTCATTTCATCAAGGTGGATTGATTTAAATCAGGTTGATTTAAATTGCGACCTAAATCAGGTTATTTTATTTAAAACAAATCACTCATTTAAATCACTTTAAATAAATAATTTATAGAATAATGTATATAATGATTTTGTAGATATCAGAATCACTTTTGATGAAAGTATATTATTCTCGTAATCATTTAATAGTGTTTATTAGAATCTAAGAAAGGAAACAAAATACAACTGCAGTGGCGGCGATTAAGCGGGTGCGACGGGGCAATTGCCATCACTTCTCCCCACTTTTGCCCCCGCGCTATGCTAAATCTTATATACAAAGGGAAATATACTGTATTTGCCCCCCAGTTTTAAACCTTGTCTCCCGGTTTTGGAACCCAATCGCCGCCACCGAATACAAGTATATGTTCTGATAGGGCGAAGCTCATACGAAAGGAAATATAAACTATAAACACACTTAATTTTCTCTTGATTTAAAATTCAATAATTTTCATAGACAAAAATGGCAAACATTTTGTGTAGAAAAATATACAAAATACTAACCATGTTAAACCGTAGATAGTGGTCACTTTATCATTAAACTGTAAATAAACATGGCAGCTGATGTTTTTTTGCAAACTATCATTAAAAAGTACAAAAATTCAGCTACAAAGACTTTATTATTACATCTGGCAAGCCGTCGTATCTGGCAGACATGTTGATCCCTCGCACCAGTATTCACAGCCACCATACAAGAAACAATTTCAAATTGAACCTTCCACTCTTCAACACACAGGCATATCAGTCGTCGTTCTCATATTTTGCTGCAAAAATATGGAGTGCCCTACCTAAGACCATGTCGAGCATATCTAAAAGAGAATCTTTTCGAAATGAAGAAAGAATTTTATTTTGGCAGAGCAGAGATTGTGTTCAAATACTATGATGTAACTTGTATGTTTATGTTATGTATTTTTTCTACATCTTTTTTTTAAATTTATTTTTTATTCATTTTTTTTTTGTTGTCTTTTCGCAATTTTTGTATCATTTTATTCATACATTTATTACAATTACTTTATCAATAGATTTTGTAACTAAATCATACAGTTTATTGTACACTGTATTAATATTGTAATAACATAATAAATGTAAATTTAAATGTAATCGATGACACAGGTTAGGTGGCAGAACAGCCTCAGGCTGAACCTCGCCCACGTAAATAAAGAATTTGAATTTGAATAAAAAATATTTTAAGTTACAATTGTATAGTACGTCCAAGAATGTTTTATTTTCACTGGAAGAAAAGTTACTGAAATTATTATAGTTTAATTATATTACAGGGTTGTTAACTTAATACGAAACAGAAAAATGTATGTTTACATTTTTGTTATTTGCTTTAATCAAACTGTTTAAATATTTTACACGGCAATTTACCAGAAAAAGTCTTTCTATATAATAAAAAACATTCATCTATATGTATGGTGCCAAAAACTATACAAGCAATTTAAGTGTTTTTTAAAATAAAAAAATCGATTTAAATAAAAAAACTCAGAATTCAACAATGATTTTTTTAATGAAAATCATGATTTTTATTCAGCCTGCATTTAATGTTGTCAGTCAAAATTTGTCTTGGTTTTCGTACTAGTTCCTTATTCACAATATTTTTATTTTGCAGGAAGCTGATGACTTCTTAATTGCTCTCCCATATTGGACGTCGTAGGCAGACAGCATTATGTGAGTATATGGTATATATTGAGCAATAGACTTCAGAACAATAATTATATGTGTGGCTTTATGAGAAGTTTTAAGAAAAATACGGTGGCCCAAGATTGAAAGAAAAGTAAAAGCATATGGGAGGATAGAATGTTAATTTCCTTATGTAGTTTAAATCCTCCACACTAGTGTACATGCACACAGCAGACCCTGTCAACCTTCCATATTTGTGGAAGAGGATGGAAAATTCTAGGGGACCATTGCCTGATTATAATGCACCACTGTGCTGCTACTCATGAATCAGATGACTGAGATGTTTCCCATTGCCTCGTGCTCTATTTGCTCCAACATCTCCGACTCTCGCAACGTTACAACACCACACGTGCATACGAATGAGCTCTCCCAGAAATACATCGAGTTGGCGGGGTCTGGTCTAAGGTAAAGATAATCGATTTTTTTTGATCACTCATTTTCCACAAGATTTTGCCTTTTTTGTTATGTTCTTCTGTCATGATGGCATCTGTCTGAAAGATCTCTTTTCATATAACACAATATTAAAATTGAATTTGAAATTAGTGAAAAACCCAGATAAAAACATCATATTTTCATTTTTCAACAGATGCATTACCACCTCAACTACGAGATGATACGAGTTGCAGAGATTTATACTACACCGACTTAGTGGTTACGGTAAACATATCTTTGTCAGAATATAGTTGGTATTTATAGAAAATGAACTTGTATCACGTACTGTCATTGATTTGTAAGTAATTTTTCAAATAAAAAACTTATACTAAATATAAGTTTAGTTCTTATTTAATAACAAAATGCCTTAAAGGGACATCTAAAAATACTTTTACTCTAAACATCTCTTAAAGTTGCAATAGATGTAAACCGATCCAGATAGATGTAAACTTTCTGTACTTTCTTAATTTTGTGTCACTTTTCTGTTACATTTGGCTATTCGCAGCGATGAAGTTGGATGATGATTAGATAAAATTGATTAGACCTTCACAAAGAAACACCCGTAGTATAGCTACTATAAAATGTCAATTTCAGGCAGAAAATTACATGAAAGTGACAATTTGGATCTGTGCAGCATGGGTGCATATATTCAACAAGGGATTCACATCTTCCAAAACCTGTGAAATACACAATGTGTTTTGGTGAGATGTATTGTGATAGTAGTGTTTTAAAATGAAGTAATCCTTGCCTGTTTATGTGATGTTACGTTTGAGAATAGTAATACATCATTTTACTAACAAGTACGATGATTATATAAAAAATATAATGTTAATATTATATAAATCCTGCTGGCTTGGATGAAAACTGATTTTACTTTGAGTACAGGATGTTTTAAAAAAAGTAACTTAAACTCTGCATTCAAACCATGCTCAGTTACATATTTTTTAAACACTCTGTATCTCGGAGTTTGGAGTATAATATTACAGTATCGCCCTTTCCCCTTTACAAGTTCATTTAGTTTGGTGTTTTTAGTTACCGGCGGTTTGGTCATTCGCATTTGTTGCTGCTTTATCACATTGTTATAAAAATATCCTTTAATTTTGGTTAACAATGCCCCCCACCAGAACGCTTGATATTGATGAAATAACTTGACAACTGTCTTACTGTGCGTAATTTATCAATTGAACTTTATCAACGGTAGTATGTATGTAAACGGAAAACAATTTTACATGTGTAGACACACGCACACCGGGTTCACTACTACATATGGTAAATTTTGAACGTATAGCCCGCGTGTATGCGTGGGGAGAGGAATTGTACAGTCAGAAACATTACTTAGTTGTAAGGAATACATTGACTCTCAGTGGGATCATTACAACCCAGAAGTGTCCATGGTTGTATTCGACAAACTTAGAACTCAAATAAGTATAATTTTTCACGGACATGGAGGACTTATCCCTGAGGCATAAATATTATTAGTGTAAAGAAGTATTAAATGTCCTAGAAATATATGCAAAATTACTAAAGCATGCATGGAGAAAGTTATCAAAAGTATTTTTCAATTTTATATCACTACACTTCATACGATATCGCTGCTTTTGGTAAATAAACTTGAAAAAAAAAGACCATTTCTAATTCGTCAATAGTAGAGGTAAAGGTGGTATTATGAGCCCCCATTTTGTTTTGTATTTTTTAAAATTTGATTTTTAACTTTTTTGTTCAGATTCTTATAATAACTTTAACTACAACGTTTCATAAAACTACTGTTAAAATATAAACCAATTTGAGCAACTTTAAGGATATGAAAAAAAATAAAATACAAAACAAGTCAATTTGTGGGAAAAAAAATTGTGCTGGTAATATGAGCCCCTAGGAAAAAATAATAGAATAACTGGATTTAGAAAAGTGTATGACAAATTAATTCACACAAACAACATTTTATTCATTACAAAACCTTAAAAAAGAAATTATGATGTGAAATACCATAGAAGAGTTCATAACAAGATCATTGAAAAAATCATTACAATACCTCTGATCCATTCGGGATGTACGAAACCACGGTAAGGAAATCTATTACTTGGATGAAACGTGGGTGAATGCGGGGCACACTGTAAGCAAGGTGTGGCATGATAGCACTATAACCTCAAAGAAGCAAGCTTTCCTCGAAGGACTATCAACTGGACTTAAACAAACATCAGGAAAAGGCAAAAGACTCATTATCACTCACATTGGAAGTGAAAATGGCTTTGTTGAAGGTGCGGAACTTATTTTTGTGTCTAAGACGACTGGCGATTACCATGAAGACATGAACGGTGATGTTTCTAAAAGAGTGGTTTTCGTCTGTCCTTCCTAAACTTAATGCGGACAGTGTGATTGTGCTCGACAATGCTCCCCATCATAGCGTGAAATGCGAAAAATTACCGACCACTGCTTCGAGGAAAGGTGATATTTTAGAATGGCTACGTGGCAAAGGTGTCGTACTTACAGCTGATTCATTAAAGTTGAAACATTTGGATCAAGTTTCCCACTTGAAGCCAAGCTACGATAGTTACGTGATAGACGTAATGGCAAGGAGAGCGGGGTGCACTGTGTTGCGCTTGCCTCCTTACCACTGTAACCTCAATCCCATTGAACTGATATGGACTCAAGTCAAAGGGTACGTTGCCAGGAACAACAAAACATTCAAGCTTGAAGAAGTGAAGAGACTGACTAAGAGTGGCATTGCTCAAATTTCAGCTATCAACTGGGCAGATGCAGTTCGACACGTTATTGAACAAGAAGAGAGGAAACTGTGGGATGTGGACAATTTAACTGAGAACTTGAATTTTGAAAGATTTGTTATCTAAGTCAGCGACAGGGAAAGTGAATCCGAAGACAGCTGTGACGAAGATTTGGCAGTAAGTGAACCCCTTCCATTGAATTAAAAATACATATTTTACCCCTCAACAGTTTGGGTATTGTCGTGACTTAGGAAATGTAAAGTGAAGAGGAAGAATGAACGTTTCATTTCTCTCGGCTTGCCTTTGATTTGAGTCTGATTGAAAAAGTGGCGATCTTTTCATTCTGCCACCAGAATACAATACTCTGCACGTCAACAATATTGAGAAATGTTTTGGTGTGAGTGAAATACTGAAATAAAATATAGTTTAAATATGCGTACGATTGTTTTTGCTTTGTCACTGGTAACAAAGGAAAATTTAGCGTACTACGTTTTTGTTAGTAAATATACACATGGGACAGGTTATTATAAAACAGTAGAAAATAAGATTTGAAAATTTTTAATTGAACAACATTTCTGTTAGACATCCATTTTGGCTCTTATATAAAATGAATAGGTGCGGCGAACTATGAGTGTAACAGCAGATGATTGCAGTCATGAATCAGCAGACGCGGAGTGATACATCGAATCGGTGAGACGGTTTGTTTACAGAAGGTCTCAGGGTTGGTGATTTACACTTTAGTTTGTTGCTTTTACTGGTCACCTGATTGGAAAAAGTACAGAGAGAACTACTGACCATTCAAAGACACATGATAATAAGTCATTAGAATGCACGTATGTAGAAAATTATGTAATTATCGGGGCCGTAGTCAGAATTTTATTTCGGAGCGGGCTCATCCCTTATCAGCAACCAAAATCAAAAGGCGAAAAAGTGTGGGTAGAGCCCTGAAGATCAATTTCTCAGTATATTACAACTTATTATACAAGATGTTTAATCCTGCTAATAAAGTAAAATTAATCACCACTATACATTATTTAAATAATAAATTTGTAAGATTCCGGGGGGTGGGGCTTCGGCTCCCGAGCCTCCCCCTAGCTACGTGTCTCGTAATCGACTGATACGGGATGTAGAACGCGGTAGAAGCAAGAGAGAATACTGGGAGTTCGAATATTCCTTCAAAATCTTTTGCAAACATATCAAGCGTATTTGAATTTTTAAACATGATATTGCACGAGTTGATATACAACTTAGTTTGTAAAAGCAATGCAATTTCTATAAATGAACGCGTATATACAGGGTGATTCAAAAGTCAAGAACCATATAACTATGGTTATATTAGTGCTGATGGCGAAAAATGAAAAATGGAGAAAGTTGTTGGAAATAGGTGATACTTCAATCTAATGGGTTCGAATTTTCTCAACAAAGAGAAATATTCGTTTTCTCGGTCCATTCTACGTTGAAAATTCAGGCACATTAGACTGAAATCCAGATATTTCCACAACTTTCCCCTCTTTCCCCTGTCACTATCAGGCTGACAACGGGGTTGTTCTATGGTTCCGTACTTTTGAATCATCTTAATTCTCTCTCAATGGTTGTGTGTGGGTGGGTGTCTGTGTACAGAGGAGGTGAGCGGATTGGCAGCATAACAGATAGGGATTGAGTATGTGTAGAGGACACCCTCCATATATTCGGAATACACTCTTGGGTTGATGTGATATCAACTGATAGAACTTGACGAAAAGAAGTTGAAAAAAGGTTTTTTTTTTATTTACCTGTTTAAAATTTGGCTCCCCTGTTTCTTTTTATGTCAAATCTAATTAGGCATACACAGAAAAAAAAATATTTATTGAATAATACTGCATGTACACTCACGGATACTGCTGGACTCGCATAGTAAGTGAATGTGGCCGGTACAACACAGAAGTGTCCATGAGTGTACTGCCAGAATATTTTACTATTATTTTTTTCAAATGTAAAGCCTTTCAGTAAGTATTCCATCATACCATCAAGTCATAGAGTTGGTCGAGATATGGAGTTTGCCCCCCCCCCCCCATGCATGCATTTTGGATGAGGTATGGTAAAATGCCGATCAGATAATAATTTGATAAATCTGCTCCATTTGACTTTTTTTTTTAGGAAACTACGAGTATAATTGATACAAAGATGAAATTTAATAATGATGAAATTGTATTCCTATCCTAGCTAATTATGCTATTAATTGTCCTCACTAGTAGATCGTTAAGGCAGCTGTAACCAATAAACCGGGAGATATATGAGATGTTTTGAACCCATGGACAGTATCTCGGGGATAGAAAATATTGACAAATCCAAAGATAATATTTTCAAAGCCTAGAGGTCTCCCCCAAGGCAGTGGAGCAAAGCACATATTAAGATGATAAACTCACAATACATTTTTCCATAGGCGGCGACGAGGGAGGAGCCTGAATGAGCCATGGCCCACCCAAAATAAGGCTTGCCCACCCTGCCAAAAAGGTAATTTTGCGAACATATTACATGGATATGGAGAAGAAAATTGTTGACTCGGCTGGAACTTTATCGTTAGGCTTTCCACGAACATTGCAAATTAACACGAATTAAGATCACAATGCCAGCCATACCAAGTTCAAGGAGCCTGTGTAGTAACGTCCTGAATAACGGCATAGAAGGGGAGAAAGCGAGTGGGCGGATCAAAACACTCCGCGCTTCTGCAAAAGGTTGGTAGCTGCGGCTGCCTTTCCCCCTCCATGCACTCAGTTCCCCTCTCACTCGTTCATTGGTCCTATGCTCTCGAGTGTTACTTGCGCAGTGTGTTTGTTTCTGTGCGCTTGCTCAACAGATACCAGGGACAGACTGCAGTACACACGAATACATAAAATATTATTTATGTAAAATTTAACAAATTTTTACTGAAATATTTGAACTTATACATTTTTTATACTCCAAGATTTACATTTCCTATCACTGAATAATAAATCCTTGTTCCGATGAAGTAATAACAATGAGTTACAGTTTTACTTGAAGGTGTGGCCACTCAGATATTTAACATCTTTTCCGGGAATCGCTGGAGAAAGAGAGCATGGCAATGGACACGTGATAGAGAATGTGAGTGCATGGAGGAGAAACTGTGGCTACCAGCCGTTTGCAGCAGCACACACTGCTTTGCTCCACAGATTCCCGAGGCAGAGTGCATTGGCCCGGCACTGTATTGAGCTGCAACTAACAGGACAAGAAGCTAGCGGCAGCTAAAACTTCTTGTAGATTACGTTAACAAAACCAAAACCATATATGTAACCATATATGTTCCTTTCGAAGATGAAAAGACTGTTACTGCTCAGTGGTACACTACAGTTTTCCTACAGAAAGTTTTCGAGAAGCTTCGAGAACAGCGACCAAGGACAGGGTTGTCTGGCACCATGACAATGCGTCTGCCCACAGAGCCAACATCCCCATTCAGTTCATGGAGTCCCCATAGGTTAAACTTATAACTCATCCACCTTACAGTCCTAATCTGGCCCCATGTGATAATTTCCTGTTCCCTACAGTACAAAATCGAACGTACCGAAGAAGGTTCTCCAGCCCTGAATAAGCTGTTCACGCCTATGAATGTGAACTTACAGCACTCGACGAAAATGAGTAGAAAAAACGTGTTTTCACGGTTCACAAAAATGAAAAAGTGCATAGAATGTCGTTGCGAGTACTTCAGAAAATTTTAATTGTTATGCTCAGAAAACGTTCCTAGTGACCCTCGTACTATGGAGAAAATTATATAAACGTGATATTTGTCATGTGGTTAAAATATTAATAAATAATAATGAAATATGAATTATTAACTATAGGGAGCCTTGTAGCCTGATTGTACCAGTTCTTATATAGTCCTTATCTTAGAATGCTAAAAAATACGTATTAATTTATACATTTTTAAATCGAATTCTAATAACACTTGTCTAATATGTCCTATTATTTAATCAATAGAACAAGAAACGTGAATAAAAATAATTTTATTTTAGTTTTCAAATTACAGAATAACTACCTGATGGTGTACTAATAAGATAAAGGTGAAAAATTGTACATTTACACAGTGCTATATCTATCTGTACTTTACTGACATCTATGATCGTTCAGAGACAACTTCATACACAAATACAAACTTGGAACAATATAGGCCTATCACATGATATCAAATCTCCCCTATCAACAATGGTGCCAACTTATATGAGTCCATGGGGTCGAGTCCATCCAATAATTTGCCGGTAATATTTATAATAATAATAAGTATTTGTTATCACGATTTGGTGTCGATTAGTATCATAATATGTGGAAGGGATTTATGATTTTTTTAAAACTTATATCTTAAGTGTTTGAGCTCAGCCAATGTTTTCTTTCAAAAGTTGGCGCCCCTACCTCTCCGTGTGTATTGGCGAACGTGAGAGCCAGTGACGGCGATTGGGTTCCAAAACCGGGGGTGCAAGGTGTCAAAACTGGGGGGGGGGGGTAAAGACAGTATATTTCCATTTGTAGATAAGGTTTAGCATAGTGCAGGAGCAAAAGTCTCGAAAAGTGAGGGGGGCTCCCCTTCTTTCTTTTTCTAAAAAAAAAAAAAAGAAAGCACTTCGAAGCAAACGACCCGGGTTCGATCTCTTGGTTGGAATTCAAAATTCCTATGTTGTCCCAATGAATAGAAATTCATAACTACTTGCAAACAAGAGTAGTGGATTCTAGGGTTGAAAGAAATATGATAAATGCATAGTTCTCCGTGCATGCAGCACCGTGCCATGAAGGAACATTTAGGGGATGTGGGGGTAGGGCTCCACACATTCTCCATCGCGGCCATTTTGGAGGTGATGTGATCTGCAACACGCTCCGGCCGCCTTTATACCCCAGGGTTGCCCTCAGGTACTCATTGATTTGAGGATGGGTGAATAAAAACTTCCGACCTTTGAGCACCCACCCCGGGGATCGAACTCGGGCCACCGCGTGGCAGTCAGACACACTGCCGACTAGCCCACCGCGGATCCTTAGAAAGCCAGATGAGGGCAAAAAAAATTGTTATCAGTATATTTTGAGTTCAGATAGGCTTATCGGTATTGGTCCTACAGTTTAAAGTGGGATCCGGACCACTTTGAGATGTGGTGTAATCGGAGAATGAACCCAGGCTGTGCTGTTTGAGAACACATTTCTGTCGTGTATTGTACGGTCACCGACACACTTCTGTACTGTAACGATTCCATTGACTTTCAATGCTGTGTTTAGCTAATGTTGTCTCCACTACTTCTAATTTTCATGTTGGTTTTGTACAGTCAGCCGCATTAATAGTAGGACACTTACGTATATCTTGAAATACCCCGTTCATTGCAATACGTTATGTGGGTTGCCTAACTCTAAGGCGATGATAAATCTTAAATACAGGGTTGTTAAATGTACAGGAATTTAAAATAAATTGAATTCCGGTCCAGGAGAGAAAATCAGCAAGCGAAAATGGGTTCTGGACTGTAAAGAACCTTTCTATCTGTAAAGTATTTCAATTCGGTCCAGGAACCTTTTTTCAATTAAACAAACCTAAGTCAGGAATTGCTACATCATGTAATATTATTTACCTAGTTGCAAAATATAGCATTACTACACCCCAACTCAACTGAAAGTACAAATGAAATAGGGTATTCGCAATTGGCAAACAAAAAAAAAAACACAAACAATTTCCTGTTTTCGAACAAAAAGCCGGGTTTTTATCGGAAAACATCCATTCAATTTTCGCAACTCTAGTTAGGACTAGAAGAATATTTATACTGAAGTAATGCTCAATAGATAAATATTGAAAATGTACTTTTAAAGTGTGTAGAGCAATCTACCTATATATTACCCTATATACTTAATATTGTCCTATATACTTATAAAAGATGCGAAATCAATATATCATATAATAATATAACCAACTTAGTCACTGTGTATAAAATGCTAAAGTTCCCCGTGAATAAAGCACCGTGCCATGAAGGCACATTTAGGGAATGTTGGGGTAGGGCCCCACACATTCTCGATCTCGGCCATTTTGGAGGTGGTGATCAGCACCACGCTCCGGCCGCCTTTACCCCCAGGTACCAATTGATTTGAGGCTGAGCGGGCCCCAGAGCCGCAGTATACGGCTTAGATCACCCACCACGGCAATAGAACGGGGTCTCCCACGTGGCAGTCAGACACCCTACCGACTTGATCGCGGCTCTCGCACTATGTATAAGGCTAAATAAATATATAAATGGCTTTTTTGGAATACACCCAACTTAGAAAGAAATAGAGAAGGTTACTTGGCGACTGAGGAATTTAACTTAGCAGCAGAAAAGCTCCACTTAGTGAGACAGAACTTGAACTTAGCAGAAGCTACTTATAATTGATTTGGTGTTTTAAGTCCACTTATGC
This sequence comes from Lepisma saccharinum, assembly GCF_977018435.1. Lineage (NCBI taxonomy): Eukaryota > Metazoa > Arthropoda > Insecta > Zygentoma > Lepismatidae > Lepisma > Lepisma saccharinum. The sequence continues at coordinate 177,679 of NW_028143009.1, read as the reverse complement.
ACAGTAAGGCTAATTGGGACTGGACCTACAGTTTTAAAGTGCTATCCGAATCACTATGTGCCTCCATCGGGTATCGAACCCGGGACCCCTTGATTACAAGGCGATGACGCTACCACTGCGCTATCGGGGAGGCCCTCAGAAGTCACTTAGTTGAATTTAGCACCAAAGAAGCACGAAGTAGCGACACAGAAGCAACACGTCACTTGGTAACCGATATATTTAACTTGGCAGCAAGGAAACTACTTGGCGAGAGAGCAGCAGAGCAGATATGTTTTGCATTGGAAACAGAGAAGAATAACTTAGAAGCAGAGAAGAGCTCCACTTAGCGAAAGAGAAACAGAAGCTCAAAATTTCACTTATAAGTAGTGAGGCTCCATATGGCGACACAGAAACTCCACTTTGCGCAGATAAATTCTACTTAGTGACAGAGAAGTTTAATTTAGTAACAGAGAAGGTCAACTTAGCGACAAAGAAGCCACACTCAGCTTGGTAACAGATATATTTAACTTGAACTTGACGGCAGGGAAACTCCGCGAAGCATAAGCAGAAAAAAATATCTTGGCAGCAGAGAAGTTTCATTTGGCGACAGAAAATTGAACTTAGCAGCAGAGAAATTCCATTTAGTGATGGTGAAGTTTACCTTAGAAACAGAGAAGCTCCACTTAGCGACAGAGAAGATTAACTTAGCAACAGTGAAGCTCCACTTAGTGAGAGAAGTTTAACTTAGCAAAAGAGAAGTTTAACTTAGCAACATAGAAGTTTAATTTAGCAACAGAGAAGTTCAACTTAGCAACATAGAAGTTTAATTTAGCAACATAGAAGCTCCACTTTGTGAGAGAAGTTTAACTAAGCAACAGAAAAGCTCCACTTAGTGAGGTAAGTTTAACGTAGGAACAGAAAAGCTCCACTTAGCGACAAAGAAGTTTAACTTAGCAACATAGAAGTTTAATTTAGCAACAGATAAGTTTAACTTAGCAACATAGAAGCTCCACTTCGTGAGAGAAGTTTAACTAAGCAAACAGAGAAGCTCCACTTATGGCCGAGTGCACTAACAAAGGTCAAAATTTAAACTCGGATCGGGAAAGGATCATTGGAAAATTTCATTGCACGAAGACGGTTCAACACTTGATCGCGATCTAAGAACATCAAAACGAGTTTATCTTCTGAACGGCCATTCGCCACAGTTTTGCTGTCTGATCCTCGTTCACGATACTGACGCTTCGACTGCAGGCAGTTGTTTTTTAATAGAAAAAGAGTGGAAAGAGATAACGAGGGCGTGCAAACTCTACAGATGTTGGAAGTACAATCGTGACAATTCGAGAACTGTGTAAAAACAGCCAAAATAATAATAATAATTAATAATTTGTGGTTCTGTGGAGCAAAGTCGTAATGTTCATAAATACTTTCTACCCCACAACACAAAACATAATATGTAAATGTCATACATTACGTGCAAGTGCAAGGTAAATTAGAACAGAGCAATATTACGATATTGTTACATGGTGTTGGAAATATGATTGTATAAATTTACGAGAATATATGTTACTTCAAATACCAGAGACATCATACATTGCATTAAGATCGAATGTATTTCGTAAGGCATTAAAGTCCCGTAGAAGAAGGTTCTATGCTTTCTCCTTCTCCTTTTGTGTTTTGCCGCCAGTTCTTTTCTAATATAAAGGTAAAAAGGTAAAGTGTTCCCCTGTGCTTAGCACCACGCCATGAAGGCGTATAGGGGGTGTGGGGGTAACGCCCCACACTTTCTTGATCCGGTCGTGAGTGGGGGTGATGTGATCAGCACCACGCCCCTGACCGCCTTTACCCCCCAGGATTTCCCCCAGGTACCCATGTTATTCGACGCTGGGTGGGCGCCGGGGCCGCTTTCAACGTTAGAAAAGTTCCCGGATTTGAACCGGGAACTTTTCTAATATTATTATTTTTTTACACTCTACTACATCCTTGTACTCGTCGACAAGGTTGATTAGTACATCTCTCAAATTCAGAGAAGTTTGCAGCCCAATTACTTTCTTCTCCTACATGTTGATACTTTAGCACACCACACTACTCTATGCGGTTCTTGATCGTAATTTGTTTCAGCCAACCAATCAGGTATAGCCTTACAAATTAATCTCGGATCAGCTGAACGGAATTTCGTGAACGTCGTTTTTCGTTGGTGCAATGCAAATCTTTAAACCAAGTTCATTTAGAATGGATTAAAATTGATCTCATTCATCTGAACTTCGAAATAATCGGCGTTGGTACACGCGGCCATTAGTGAGAGAAGTTTAAATTAGGAACAGAGAAGCTCCACCTAGCGACAAAGAAGTTTAACTTAGTAAGAGAGAAGCTCCACTCAGAGGATCTACCAAATGTTATCACTCAGAGTTTTCATGTGAAGATGATCTTATCCGCAAGGACCGGAAATTACTAAACATCGTTGCAATTCCAACATACCTGATGAAATCTTTTCCTCGTTGGATTTCTCGTCCCAATTCTCAACGAGTGCGCTGCAAACTTCCTCCCACAGTTTCTTCTTTACATTTGCGTTTCCATATTCCTTCAAATGCTTACTGTAAAGAGCAGGACGTTTTCGAACCTCTTCAATGAGACGTTCAGTTGTTTCGTCACTAACCAGCGCCATTGTTGACTGGAAAACCGTGCAAGCGAAGTGATCCAAGTGTTCCTTCCAGCGATGCTGGAACAAGGTTTATGACTAACAATTGCAAGTGCGTTCGGGATCATGCCTCTGCACCAGGCACCGTAACTCGGTTGCGAAGTAATAAAATTTCAGAGCAGTTGTGGAGCGCAGCGTTGCCAACCCCAGTAGTAAGTGTAGGTATACATCCAGAGCCAGCCTCACGAGAGCCCAAGCTTCAATAGGGTCTTGCGACTGAAAAACAAAAATGTTTGTGAGCGGTTTATTGTGAATTATAAGACGTTGGTGCTTCTAATTAACTAATCTGATTTTTCCTGATCTTGACATGTTTTAGAAAATCCAAACACGTTAAAATCATGTTCTAAAAGAAGTAGGCTACTACATACATAGAAATCGTTTTCAAATACTTCTATCAAAAATAGCTATTCCGTTATCCGGATTTTTGGTCATCCCTACCACAGATCCTACAAAACTTGAGAATATACATTTGGCGATGATAGAGATATTTTTGCTCTAAACTAAGCTCATTCTTTGTAGACAGCCTTCAAGTATCAAAAGTTTTCTTTGTTAATTATATTAATTATATCATGTAAAAGAAAAATAAAATTGTTACTTATATTCCTTACTTTCTCAACAATGGGACATCGGCACAGAATGTAAATAGCGACGTAGTCAAGGGCATTAGCTGGATGATTCTTTCCTCAGGGGGGGGGGGGGGCAGAGAATGATGCCCTTCGGTCTTAGAAACTTAAAATTTACCCTTATTATTGTTTTTATTATTTATTTATTGAGAAAATTCCAGATACAGCACAGGTTGGCGTTTTATCCTGAAATTGTCAACAATGAATATAACACCAGTAAGCCTTGTTTCCACGATATGAAAAACTCAATATGCTGACCAAGGCAGTAATTTATTTTATTATAAAACATAAACTAAACGTATCGTTTCAACCTTCTAGCAAGGTCGTCTTCAGACTCTGTACCAAATGCAAATGTAACAAGATACAAGAAAGGACGTTATATATACACAAACATTACTTCCCTCCAGACTATTAGAAAGTTGTTCTGGAACATTCTAGCAGGTGGCTTTCCCTTGTCAACTGTATTTTTAACCTAAAAGGCTAAACATATTTACTTCCATCTAGAATGTGGTTGGACTCTTTATCTCACGCTCTTTTTCCTTCATTCTTCTTCCTTCTTCTCTCCTCTTTCTCTCTTGTCCTTTCCACTCTTTCTAACACCTTCTTCCATTCTTTGTTTAACTTGAGTGGACTTGAGTCCACTATTTAAATAGAAACTGGATTCACTTTGCTTGTTTTGTCCTTCTGTGCTCTTTCACGATGCACAGATTTCAAACAGAGAAAACTTATTCCTCTCAAATTCATGTTACTTCTGATACATGTGTCTACGCACCGAAGGGTACTGTAGAAAAACAAAACACGGCGACTGAATTGTCAAGGTCAGTTCCCGCATCAGAAAATGGTTTTCATGACTTTTCGGGATTCCGAACAGTCGAAAAGTTCCAAACCATTTAAAAGTGATTAAATATTGGTATTTTCTACACTACATGTGTCTTAAAGTTCTTGAAATGGACCGGAGCGGACCGGAAAGGCATTCCGGTTCGTGAATATCTGGAATCTTCCCGTTCCATCTTCTCAGAAATGGCAATGGACCGTTCCGGTTCTCTTTCTCAGTGTGAGAGAAGTTGTTAATACTCTTTAGTCTTTAGTAGTGCATAGTGTAGCATTTAAATAAGCTTACCCTGTATGTTGAGATGCGTTGTTGCTGCGATGGGACTTAGAGTTGACGAGCTGTATCTCTGGGAGTGATCTGACTAATTCGCGCAGATACATGTCCGTAGATGCTACCTACTCGCCGTTGAGTGGTCGACAGCTCTTACAAAGTTAGAGGAGAATGACACCCATTGGCTAAGGCAGCCGGTAGCTTCTCCCTTTGCTACTGCGCAGCCAGTCATGGTCAAGGTTCACCCGCAAAGATACAACTCGTCCACTCTAGCAGAGTATGACGGTGTTTATGTTGCCTTCATCTTTTGTGCCTTTTCGGTTCTCCTTTTGCTATTTAAGTGTTAATTGTTATTATTTGTCGTGTGTTGTGGATTCGATTCTGAGAGAGATATCATCCTGCACAAGATCTTTAGACAAATTTAGATTCCCTTTTTATGGTAATTTCTCTTAAGCTGAGCAGATATACAGTGTGTCCAAAATAGCGTTTAAACCTTTGAATGTAAATAACAGATAAACTACGAGATAACTTGACTGGACTTTTTGTATTTGAAGCTGCAATATGTACATTGAGTGTGTGTGCGAGCGTGTGTAGCCATTCTGTTGTTCTTAGTTCCATCACAGTCCACCAGGTGCTAGGCATTTGTGTCCCCCCGTGGCAGAGGTGAGCAATGCTTCTATTGAGCAATGTAAGAAGTGTCAAATAACCACCCAGATCTCTCAATTTAACACTGTGCATAAAGTGGACTTAAAACACCAACTCAACATATTATATTACTTGATATTTGTGTAAATATTTGAATATTAACTATTATTAATTGTAATACAGCGCGTCAGTTCACTACAGTCCAGCAGAATTAACTTGAGACAAATAGCTGCCGGCGCCGCTGCAGGAGTACCAACCTACAGCGAACGCTTGACTCTCACGCAAATCACGGCCAATAAGCTGACAACGAGAGATTTCAAAAATAATTACATTGTGTAACGGAAATATCACTGTATTAAGAGGACATGCTAAGAAAATTATAAGCATTATAAGTATTCTATCTTACAAATCCGTAATTTGGAAACACTGCCACTTCGCTTGCTTCACCAGTCACTGCACGTGAGTCCTTCAACAGTTGGTAACATTTGGCGCGCCCGAGCATTAGCGTTTCCATTTGCCCCGTTACAGCGGGAAGTCCCCAGCTCTAGCCAATTCGAGCGCAGTTGCATCACTCACAGAGCGGCCATTTCTCTCAAGTTAATTCTGCCCGACTGTAGTTAATTTCGTAGCTGTAGTAGTCAGAGACAAAAGAAAGCAGGAGCCCTTAGAAAGAGCGCTTCGCGTCGCTCGCAGACGTCGCTCGCACACTGTTGCCGATACTCTCGTGTCGTCTGCTCCTCAGCCGAACAAACAGACGGAGGTCACTCACCCTTCCAGAAGGGTGCAGCGAGCTAGCTATGGCAACCGGGTTCGCTCATTCGCGGACCTGATTGGTTCTAGCAGACACACACCCATATTGTCGTCTGCTGCAAGCCGACGAAGCGATCTTGTTAAGGCCTCATGGAGTATAGGTGTGTTTCACCTACGTCACAAACTGTTGCATTGTGGGATCGAGCAGCCATGATTGAGGCCGGTTCTTGTAAACATACGGAATTGAAACGGGCAGGCGGGAGATTTCGATCTTGTTTACGATGGTACTGTGCAGTTTTCGGTTTAACAGAAACACGTTTATCCTCGAATTTCCCGAGAAAGAACAGAAGGTGCGCTTCACGGCACAAGACTCGATAATTGTTGATCAGAAGATACCGCGTCGTCTGGTTGGCGAGAATAAATCGTGCCAACATTAATGAACAAAGCAAACATTACAGTGTGTGCAGTGAACATTTTCTCTGAGGCAAGTTCATATGCCACCTTTTTCTGTGACTTTTAGTACATATGGATCGCACTGGTGTGCTTAATCATACTTGCAATAGTGTTTCCTTGTTTTTTTGGTAGAAAGGTGCTGATACTTCCGACAAGTTTGACGATAAAAATGATAGCATTCAACGTTAAATTCATATTGATAATTGCCGAACCCTGTGGCCGAGTGGTTAGCACATCGCGCTGCGACGCCAAGGGACTCGGGATCGAATCTCGCTCGGGCTTGGTTGTTTGTGAATGTCTATTCATCAATTTCATCATTTCATCACTCATCCCCATCTTCGCAAATTAGCCAAAAGGCACAAAACGCGGTAAAATAAAATAAATCAATCAATCAACCATATTGATAATTTTACGTTGTACTTGATTGTTTATATTTCGTTATTTAAGTTACAGCCTTGAACAAACCTTAAAGGGAAACAGAGCCTTGAAAATATTAGTAAATCTGTACTGAATGAAATATTTCAAGCAGAATCCGAACCACTAATAAATACGAAAACGAATTGATTCCAGGTAGCTGGGTCAAGTAATTAAACACACGTGAACTAGATTTGGCCAAAGGTTTAGGCCCCTTTTCATTTCGTTATCGTCCAGTTCATATGGATCTACACCGCAAAACTTAGCCTTTTCTCCATATATTTTTGTGTCGACTGCGCAAAGAGCTTCAACACAAAAAATTACAGCTATTTGCAGATGGCACAACATTGTCAATAATTGTATGCAACGTCACCGAAATTTTACACAGTACTAACAACAAACGTACAGTTGGCGCAGGTGTAACGAACGCTACGTGCAAGGAGAATGGATCCCATTCTTCCAACGTGGTGGGCATTTCCTTGCAGACGACAAACAACTCGGACGCAAACATGGCGGTTGTGCGAATTCTGACGTCACATGAAACCCACCCATAGTTGAATAGCGGAAACTGCCGGCGGGCGCTGAGAGTCAACGCTTGCGTTGTTGGCACGTTCCACGTACTGCTTTACTCCGCTCAATAAAAAATCTGTATAAAATCGGTTTCGCAATGTGAATTGACAAAAGAAAAAAACATGCCATGAGCTTCAAAACAAGACAAATATTGTATTGGTAGCACTTCCCAATACAAAGAAAAAGTAATTTGGCAAAATTGAAAATAACGGTTTTTTCAGAAATTTTAAAAACCTGTAAATTAATATTTGTGTTTAAAAACTTTCTGCCTGCACCCTTCTAAAATTTCATAACGATCGGACAACCCATTTTTGATTTACAGAATTTCAAAGACAGCGATCGTTTGCAAAACTAAAATAAGCCGGCCCTTTTCTCGTTCTCGTGACGATAAAAAATTGAAGGCATACTCGATAAACAATTGATTAGCATGGATTACCGCAGAATTGAATAAGCTTAATTTTCATGTAACTCGTTTTTCCGTAGGTCTACTGGTTAATTTTTAATTGGAGTCCAAACTCTAGTATCTATAATCGTTAATCCGATAGTAGTGATTTTCACGGCATTAAGAAGTTTCGAAAATTTCATGTCCAGAAAATATCCCGATGTGGTCCGGAAAAGGCGAATATTTTCAGTCCCGAATATCAGGATATATTTTGTTGAAGATGACAATATTATTTCTAATAAAATATCGCTATCGCAACAAATTTCACAATTCAAATTACATGAGCTTTTCCAGATAGCTCAGTAGAACAAGTGCCCCCTGTGGCCCTCCTCTGCAAGATCGCGCGTAACGGTATGGAAGGGGAGAGAGCGAGTGGGCGAAGCAAAGCAGTGCACTGCTGCAAACGGCTGGTAGCTGCAGTTGCGAGTTTGTGTGTGAAGGGGAGGCGCGTTAAATGCATTACCGTATATTAGGTTAAAAAAATGCATGTACGTTAAAGAAAACTCATTTAAAATAATTTTAATGATGATTTTAAACCCTACTTATAGGCTCAATTTGGTACAATGTACGACATAAGCCCAGATGTATTTAGTCCATTTCAAGAAAACGGTTCCCTTTCTCGGCACTCTCTTCTTATAATTTACATACTAATTGCTGGAATACAAGATTTGGAATTTATTTAGGAAATTTCAGTTATTTAATAAAGTTCAAGTTCCACTTTGCTCAATTTTTAATTACAATATCAGTATGTGCATAAATCAACAGAAACGAATATTTAGTAATATTCTAATTTCCATTATTTTTGGTAGATAAAAATGTCATAACTACCTGCCATCTATGAGTGAAATATGTAAGTCATGCAATTTGTAAATTCACTATTAATTGATTTTGTTTATTTTACTTTTGCATTTATGCCAGTTTTGGTTAATAGCGAAGATGATGAGTGATGATATGATGAAATTGATGAAGAACACCCATTCCCAGGCCGGGATTCGAACCCGATACCTCTAAATTGACTACCGTACAGTTGCTATTGATAATATTCTGCTACGACCTGCGTGGTGTAGTGGTTACCACAGCACGCTACGACGCCAGCAGTCCTGGGTTGCAATCCTTTGCGAGTGCCTCTTCATCAATTTCATCATCTCTCATCTTCATCTTCGCGATTGGCCAAAAGTGGCAGAAAAACGAAGTAAAACAAACCAAATGAAATGAAATGTTTTGTTTTTTTTAATTCGCCCAAAATTATTATGGATTTTGCTACCGAAAGAGATGGCAACACTTGCCGAGGGTCGACTTGCAAAGGTCCTTTTTTTTAAACACGCTGGCACTCGCCTTTTAAACAATGGCTCATACACTTTACGGCCAACGACTGCCAATCATAGTTCAGGCGAATGCGTAGGTAATATTGAGCATATGTTCATGTTGGCAGATGCCTTAGGCGAGATGGAGGTGAGAATTTTGCTAGTTCATCACGTTCCTGGGACCGTTAAACATTTATAGGGGCAGGTTCTTGGGGATACAATGAGTGATGAAAATACTTCCCTGCTTTCCGTTGGTTTTCGTAAGGACCATTGTGGTTGGTGAAAGCAGTGTAATGGGGTGAAGGAAAAGCAAGAAACAGTGAGTAAACTATACAGAATAGCTGGTCTTTCCATAATTACTTGGCATTTATAGTCCGTTCTGAGGAAGTGTGTGCTTTGTCCCGAGAAAAGCATCCGATTCGTTATCGCTAGAGACCAGTGGCCCAGTACAAGGAAGGATGCGAGGAAAATATACGTGCTTGAGGAAGAAAATGTCACATGTGGAAATATTTGATTTAATTTTTGTTACTTAACGCCACATTTCTGCCTTTTTTCGCTAATCGCGACGTTTAAGTTGAGTGACGATAGAATGAAATTGATGAAGAATCACTCACAAAGAACATCCATGCCCAGTCTCTGATTCGAACCTGTTATCCCTGATCACGTCAGAGGTCGATATACCTCTGGAGAACTAGCTGAAGTTGTGTACTTCTCATATACAGCATTTTTACAAAAAACACGTACAGATGAAATTCTTGATAAGTTAATTTTGAAAGCTGTTTAAAGCAGAGGCGCAACCACGAATTTTTGTGGGGGGGGACAAGTACCAGGATAAACGTACCAATAATAATAATGTTAATAAAAATAATGTTAATAATAATAATGTTATTAAAGCATTATTATTATTATTATTATTATTATTATTGAATTGCTTTATTTTACTTCGCTTCTTGTGTCACTTTTGGCTAATTTTCGAAGATGGGAATGAGTGATGGCGTGGTGAAAATGATGAATGCATACTCGCAAACATCCATGTCCAAGCCGTGGACACTAAATTGTGTACGTATTCAAAGTTTCTTTAATAAATATTATATCCAGCATATATTATTTAAATACATTACAGAACCAATTCATCCAATTCACAATAGCAAAAATTAAATAAATTATCTCTGAAATGTGCACGCTCCCTTTCCCCAAAACAATTCTTCATGCATTTAAAACAAAATCAATTAACACAAGTGTTATTTCTCTATCTGGTCATTTACAATGCATTACAGAGAACAAAGATAAATTACGAGCGAAGCGAGCAAGATTTTTTTTGGATTCAATTATTTTGCAGGCTGAAATCAATATTAGTATAATAGGGCGCAATTAATTTCACGGAACTCCATGGCATTATATCATTTACAACTTTTCTGCCTCCCCGATGGTGTACTGGTAACATCGTCGCCTTGTGATCAAGGGGTCCCGGGTTCGATACCTGGTGGAGGCACATAGTGGTTCGGAACCCACTTTAAGCTATAGGTCCAGTCTCAATTAGCCTTTCTGTGCATAAAGTAGACTAAAAAAAACACAAATCAGTCAATGAATTTTACAACTTTTTTTCATTTAGATCGTTCGGCGCCCAGGGCGACTCCTGCCACCCCCTAGCTACGGTTCTGAACTTGATAAGGCTAAGAGAAACAGGTATTGCGAGGGAAGCAACCAAGAAAATTTTATGAAAAGTATTGTTATTTGCATAAAATTTGAAGTTCTGGGCGGTAATTGTCCCCTGCAGGTACACTTGGCCGTCAATGTTTGCGCCCCCCTTAGAACTCATTTCCGACCAAGGTAGGGGGGGGGGGGCAATGCCCTCCCTGCCCCCTGTGGTCGCGCTACTGGTTAAAAAAGAGAACAATTCAGCTGGGAATGATCAAACACACACACGCTCATTCACGCAATTATGAAGTAAAAATTCACTTAATTAATTTCTCATAATTATACACAAAACACACAACAACAAATACTGTTTATAACAATGCACTGTGCGAATTATGCTTTTTGCTTTGGGGGAGGGGGACATGCCACTCTGGCGTACTTGTGATTTGACTTCAGAGGGTAAATTTCTTGAGAGGGGTGGAAATTTATATATGTTACCTGCCAGTAAAATAAACTAAGGGGGGATAAAATTCTTTGTGGGGATAATCCCCGGCATCCCCCGTTAATACGCACACTAACTGCATGCATATTGTAAAACTTATTTAAAATTAAGGATATGACAGATTAATCGGTACTCTATCGGTATTGGCCGAATGTAGGTATTCGGTTTATCGGTAAAATTACCGACCAATCCTGCAGCTGTTCGCTTTTATGTTTAGGCAAAGAACCTATAAACTTGGCATCGGTGGACAAGAAAGCTACCTAGGGCCTCCCCGATGGCGCAGTGGTAGCGTCCTCGCCTTGTAAACAAGGAGTCCCGGGTTCGATACCCGGTGGACGCACAAGTGGTTCGGATTCCACTTTAAACTGTAGGTCCAGTCCCGATTAGCCTTACTGTGCATAAAGTGGACTTAAAACACCAACTCAAACCAAACCAGACAAGAAAGCTACTTTCCTGTACGTAGCGAGTTACACAATATGTTCCTTTGTACAAAAAAGTACAAAAGTATATTCAATTGTTCTTTCTGTAGATGCTTTTTTTATATTTTTCTCGAAATTACGAAGAGCTCTCGTACATATTTACATAATCTACAATAATTTGCGATGTGAAAAGTAATTAATACTTGACAAAATTGGTTTTCTTAAATATGTGCACGTTGCTGTGCTTTTTTGAGTTTATAAATTTAATACAAATTTTAATTTGAGCAACTTATGTCTTTAAAATTACGTTGAATATGTTCAAATAAAATAAATATCTAGCAGAATTCTTGAAATTGCTTGGATACTCGATTATTATTGATAATGCATATTGTTTGAAACTACATATCCTTTTGATAATACATATTTAGGTACAGATTTTATCAATTTTTGTTACATCTTTATGTTCATATTTTGTACTTTGATATTACTTTAAAATCCGGGCTCTAGTAATCACCTATCAGTAAGACGTGTGAATCGTATCTCTGAAAAGCTTGCAAAGTTAGATATTATTTACATCGAAGCTTTCATAACAGAACATCCTACGTGTAAAGGAATAAATTAATATATTCTGATTTGGTTTATTTTATTTCGCTTTTCTGCCACTTTTGGCTAATCGCGAAGATGAGGATGAGTGATGGTATGATGAAATTTATGAAGGGACAAATAACACCCATGTCCAGGTCGGGATTGGAACCCGTGGCATCGTGAGGCGCTATGGTAACCATTCCGCCACGGAGGCTGAGTGATGAGTGATGATAATGATAAAGGAAACTAAGAAAGAACAACCACGTCCAGGACGGGACTCGAACCTGGAAACTCTGTTGGGAGATCGAAAGTCCACCACATAACGAACGCGGCTTTCTGGCTTTCTTATAACTAGAACTAGAATTTTTATGGCCTTAAAATCACCAAAATATGCAAAATGAAAATATGCTCTTATGACCTAAAATTGTACAAAATATGCACTATAATTTGAAAAATATGCCCTTATAACTGGATTGTTTCAAACACCAATATGTAAATGCTGAAATATTTTGACATACGTACAAATTTTTAGTTCAATTTATGGGCCATGAGTTCCAATGCACAATGAATACTTTCTCTAAATTTTCTAAAAAAAATGAAAAAATTTTGCTACAGTCCAAAAAAAAAACGTCTCGAGTAAACATGGGAGAAAGAACAAATCCACTTCGAAAATGACTTGTATATTTCTTGAAATTGCAAAAATATGCTGAATATGATCGATATCAAAATTTTCTATATCACGCAAAAATATCCAAATATGCCAAAATACCAGATGTGCCGTTAATAATTCTTAATTGATCCGAAAGAAAACAAGTGAACCTGGGAAGAAAGGTAACAAATGCTTTATTCAAAGTATGCGCCATCACTAGCTGTACATTGTGCCCATCTGTCCGTCAAATTGTGGATGCCCTTCCAGAAAAATCGTTCACATTTTGAGGTGATCCAGTCAGCAAGCCATTGTTCGACATCTACGTTATTCTTGAAGTGTTGCTGGGAAAATGAGTGAGACATCGATGAAAACAAGTGGTAGTCCGAAGGGGCTAAGTCTGGTGCGTATGTAGGGTGAGGCAAGAATTTCCAGCCAAGCAAGTGCAGAAATGGTGTCTCTGACGCTTTTCGCTGTGTGTGATGAGGCGTTGTCGTGCTGCAAAATCACTTTTCCGTGTCTTGTCGCCCAATCTGGATGTTTCCCATGGCATGAAGACGATCACATATGGTTTGGCGACGAACATTTAACTTCTCTGCCAGTTGTTGTTGCGTTTGCGTATCATCTTCGTCCAACAGTTCTTGCAATTCGGCGTCTTGGATTTTTTCGGCTGGCCCGGGCGATCTTTGTCTTTCAAGTCGAAATCACAACTTTTGAATCGTCGAAACCAACGCACACACGCGTCTTGTGCTAGGACATTGTCACGTACGTATCCACAAGGATACGATGGTTTTCACTCGCGTTTTTCTTTTGATTGAAGAAGAAAAGCAGGACGTGCCGCACATGCTCCTTATTTGGTTTGAAGGTCGACATGTTTACCACACAAACCCAATATCACTATTACTCGCACTCGGTTGCACATTACAGCGTTTTGACAGGTACTGTCCTGGCAACACACTGACGTAACAGTTGAGACTGTGCACCAACCCTTGATTCCAGCGCCATCCAGCGACGAAATTAAGGATTATTAACCGGCAAGCTTGGTATGCCCTTAAAAAAAGCCTCAACTTAATCAGTTTTTTCATAATATAAATATCTATATGTTTGGGGAACACATCACCTTTATCAAAAGAAATATGCTACGTAACTCATGAAAATTCTAGCCCTACTTATAACGATAATAATGCAGTGCAGACTTGCTCTATTTATTCAGTAAATAAATATAACTCATGGGATGAGACGGAGCAACAGAGCAGCTGGCCGGGATTCGATCCTGGAACATCGACAACAGTCCTTTCTAGTTCCTTGCAGTTTTTTTAACATTAGTTGTAGTCAGGGTGTATTGATTTAAATTAGGTTGATTTAAATCGCGATTTAAATCAAGTAATTTATTTTTAAAAAAATATCACTGATTCAAATCACTCTAAACAAATAATTTATAGAATAATGTACATAAGGATTTTGTAGATATCAGAATCACTTTTGGTGAAAGTACATTATTCTGGTAATCATTTAATAAATAAGATAGGATAGGAAAATAAATAAAATAAAATATATGTACTGATGGTGTGAAGCTCATACAAAAGAAAATGTAAGTATTTATCTTGACTTAAAATTCAATAATTTTACGGGCAAAAATAGCAAACATTTTGTGTAGAAAAATATACAAAATACTAATAATGTTAAACCATAAATAATGTCAATATCATTAAACTGTAAATAAACATGGCAACTGATATTTTAATTTTGCCTTAGAATATGCTGTTAGGAAGGTAAAAGAAACTAAAGAAGGACTAAAATTAAATGGTGTGACTCAGTTGTTAGCATATGCAGATGATGTAGACTTACTGGGGGATGATGTGAATACAATTAAGAATCATGCTAAAATATTTTTCAAAACTGCTAAAGAGATAGGTTTGGAAGTTAACAAAGAGAAAACTAAATATATGCTTACAGGCCGAAACCAAGTGTTAGGTAATAATCAAAATCTAATTATTGATAACAACTCGTTTGAACCAGTTTCCAAATTCAAATACTTAGGAGTAATATTAATAAATGAAAATTAGATTAAAGAGGAAATAAAAAGTAGGCTTAATTCAGGAAATGCATGTTACTTCTCTCTTCATAAACTTTTGTCTTGTCGTTTAATATCTAAGAAACTAAAAGTTAAAATATACAAAACAGTAATTTTGCCTGTAGTATAATATGGATGTGAAAGTTGGTCCCTTACACTGAAAGAGGAACATAAATTGAGAGTATTTGAAAATAAGATCCTTAGGAAAATATTTGGACCTAAAAGGGATGAGGAGACAGGTGAGTGGAGAAGGTTACATAATTTAGAACTACATAATTTGTATTCATGTTCAGATATTATTAGAATAATTAAATCAAGAAGACTTAGGTGGGCAGGCCATGTGGCACGAATGGGAGAGGAAAGAGGAGTTTACAGGATTCTTGTTAGGAAACCTGATGGTAAGAGACCTGTAGGAAAGCCAAGACGAAGATGGAGGGACAACGTTGAGATGGATCTAAGGGAAATCGGTAGGGATGGAAAGAGTATATAGATCTTGCTCAAGATAGGGAAAGATGGAAGGCCTGTATTGCTGCAGCCATGAACTTTCGGGTTTAAGAAGGCTAGAGAGTTAGTTAGTTAGTTAGTTATTGTAAGTTACAATTATAGAGTACATCCAGAATGTTTTAGTTTCACTGGAAGGGAAGTTACTGAAATAATTATTAGTTTCATTAATAAACTCAACAAACATTTCCATAGTAGTCACAGTATCAGAAATAGAAAAAAATATGTTTACGTATATTTTTTATTTGCTTTAATCAAACTGTTCAAATATTTTACAGGGACATTTACTAGAAAAAGCGTTTCTATAAAAAACATATATCTATAATGCGCATGGTGCCAAAAACCAAGCAAGCAATTTTAAGCATGTTTTATAATAAAATCAAAAAAATCGATTTAAATAAAAAAAAATCAACAGACATGTGTAGTACAGTGTCGGGCTGGTGCAATGAAATTGTGTTGAACACTATAGTGCAGCACTGTGCACGCCGCTCTAGGACGTAATGTAAACGGTGCATGCACCAAATACACCACGTAACACCAAATCAACGAAATAGACAACTCAGTGTTGCACTTCGTAACCAACTAGACAAGTAAGTGCAAAGAGAGTCAAAAAGTGCAGACGGGCTTACTAACACGAATATATCCGTACGCATTGAACGTGGATCTCCATGTGCAAAATTTCTGCCATTATAGACAATGCCAGTAACAGTGAATAGATATTTTGCCTGTTGCTGTGAGGTTTTTCACTTTACGTAGTTTATCCTAACTCTTTATTTGTTTGAGTTTGTTTTCAAATCCATTTTATGCACAGAAGGGCTAATTTGGACTGGTACTACAGTTTAAAGGAGATTGATTGCTTGATTTGCTTTATTTTACGTCGCTTTTGTGCCACTTTTGGCCAATTTGCGAAGATGGAGATGAGTGATGATATGATGAAATTGATGAATGGACACTCTCGAACATCCATGCCCAGGCCGGGATTCGAACCCGGGACCCGTAGTGTGATGAGATAACCACTCCGCCACGGGGCTGGCTGTTTAAAGTGGAATCCGAACCACTACGGGTATATGCCTCCACCGGGTATCGAACCCGAGACACCTTGTTACAAGGCGACGACGTTACCACTGCGCCATCGGGAAGCCCCTCTGTATGTGTATTTATGTTATTCAGCGTCACTTTTCTGCCTATTTTGACTAATCGCGACGCTGAGAATGATTGCTTATATGATGAAAGGAAACTCACAAAAAAATGCCAAGGCCAAGATTCTAACTCTGAAACCCCTGGACTTGTGGCTCTTAGGATATAGCCTAGGATAGCTTAGTGGCAAATCCCCTTGCCAATTCGGCTGCAAAGGTGCCTTGATTGTAGAGTAATGTGTACATAAAAACGAGCAATTTGCATTCTTGCAAGATTTTCATGCAGTAAAAGGTTAGATTTATATTTGAATGACCTGTATGAAAAATGCAATGAGCTACAAGCCTATTACATAAATGCATTTTATATTTGCAGATCTGAGAATACTTTACAATGGCACAGATGTTTCTGACGAGAAGTTTAGAAAACTGAAGGTGAGTTTTAGAATTGTAAGGTGTTTCAGTACTGGCGCCACGATTTCAAGCTGCTCTAATTTAAGCAATATTTGAGAGGAGAAGGGATCATAGTTGTTAATAGTAAAGTGTAAACTTTTGTTTGCAGATGGCACCACATGCATTGGGGAAGTTTCGTTCTCTTCGCACCCTTTTCTTTCAGTGAGTGGGTAATGGGGCACCAACACTTTTCTGGGAGAGTCATGTCAAACTGGTACCCCACACTTTTCCCTTGTGACATGACATGGCCCCCTGCAATCCCAGACCTCAATCCCTTTCATTTTTGGTAGTGGAAATTCCTGAAGGAAAAGTTTTTCCAGGCTTCCTCACCAGAATCACACACCCCTGCGGTAGTTAGAAGTCCTAGTGTGTAATGCCGCTTCTCTCACATCTCTGCAGAACATAATAATTCCCTATCACCATATAAGCAACAGCAATTTGCCTGTGCAATAGCGACAATTTTATGATACCTTCATAAACCTTATTGTGTAAAGTTTATGAAGGTTTGCCAACTGAAGTTGAAAGAAGTAAGTCGAAATATTTTATCTCAAATTTTATAAATGAGCTTCCGCCATTTTGATGACGTCAAACTCAAAAGCTACCAAAAAGTTAAAAAGTATCATGCCTTAGATAAGAAAATAAATCGTTCTACATTTTTTTAAAAAAATCTGTCGTGGGAGGTAGAAATATTTGTTGCTGAATTTCTTTACGAATCTTGATTCTTCTTAAAGATAAAATTAAAAATTCTTATTATTGCCTTCACAAATTTCAGAATTAAACCAAAATAAAACTAAGAAGTAATATGGTTGATGTGTTTAGTTTGGGATGAAAGAATAATTGTTAATTGTCGTGTTTGTCACACTTCAACTAATGACTAATTGTTTGCCTCTTTTCAGTGCCTTACGGCTTGTATTTTCAGACAGACATCTGACGTGAGTATATACAATTAAACAAGTAATATTATTATAAATTCATTATAGTATGTCAGTAGATTTTCGCCCGTATAATCATATTCTTAATACAATGTCGAAATTTTCAAAACATTTAATAAGTTCTCATCTATATTGCAGATCGATATTAACATGCTGTTCGCGTACATTAAGTGCGACTACTTGGCGCCAGTGCGCATGCGCTTAGTGGATGAGTCCAGTGGTACAATAGGGGTAAGGGCTACAAGTGGAACGGATACGGGAACCAGTTCCGTGAAAATCGTTTGTTGCCCAAACGACAAGGGGGAGGGGAATACATTGATATTTTAGGGTTACAAATTTGATATTTCTGATTATAAACGTCACATTAAGGCCAGCCGCACACCGCGTCCAACAAAGACCATCTTAGAGACTCTCCAGATTGAGAAGGTGATGATCTGACTCGACGCGATACAACTGATAGCAGATTTCGTTCATGTACGCAATAGATCTAGGTCTGTCTTTTATAATTTGGGAAGCGAGTTAACGATACATAATAACAGTTTACAGCAGAATCAATGCATCAATGTATACGTAGAATTAATGTATGATTTTATACCGGGTGGTCCAAAAGTCCCGGAACCTTTAAATATCGTGAGAAATACACATCGAATTCAATGATATCACACTTGATTCCCCAAGTGTGAAATTTTAAATGGAAACCCCCCCATTCCATTTTGTATTGTAGAATCGGAAAGAGGAATTCATTCCGAGTCGAACGAGCTATCAACCATACTCCTAGCTCAATTAGAAACGGAGATATGGCGATTTGAAATTTTCGGAAAAATAATCATAATAATAAAATCAAAGGGACGTATCTCTTCCCCTAATTGAGCTAGAGTGAAAGCGATTGTAGATTCGGAATCTGCACCTCAAGACCTTTCAATAGAGTATATGGAAAGGGTGAGGGCTACGATCACATGCAGATTCCAAATCTGCAATAGCTTTCACTCTAGCTCAATTAGAGCAGAGAGATATGTCCCTTCGAAAATTTTGCGAAAATTTAAAATCGCCATATCTCCGTTCCTAATTGAGCTAGGAGGATGGTTGATAGCTCGTTGGACTCGGAATGAAGTCCTCTTTCCGATTCTACAATAGAAAATAGGGATTTCCATTAAAAATGTCACAGTAGCCCCCGGCCCACCCCCAGGGGGCGGGGGTGGGGCATCAAGTGTTATATCATTCAATAGCTTTTTTTTCACTTATTAAACACGTATTTCTCACCATATGTGACCGTTCCGGGACTTTTGGACCACCCGGTATGTTGTGAATCGAGTCAGTATGTGCATATTATTTGATGTGTTGTGACAATTGAACCTCCCGCAGTTGCTGGACGCTTTCGATAAACGAAAAAAGGAAATAGGTGGCTTTTTAATTGAACTACGCGAAGATGAAGACAAGCTATTTAATTTCACGATTTATAAGTATTTATTACTGGGATTCATAAGGCCAGCAATAATTTGCAATTATATATTGTGATACTGTCCCCCCGTTCCGAAATATTGTCCTGAAGTTTCCCTCATTTCCGGTCTGTGGCTGAATTGAATGGATTCACGCATGTGCAGATTGTTTTGTCGCAAGCTGCTCCTTCCTGTAAAAAATTCGTCAGACCTTCGTGTTTTTTTTGTCGCAATCCGTCGCAACGTGACTCGAGTCAAATGTTTAGACCGGTGTGCGGCCGCCCATAAGAGCCTCATGGTAATCCTTCCCCGAGTCGGTTTGCAACAAAAGTGACTCGTCGCGTCGTGTCGTGTCACCTGGCCTAACTATGCACCCGAAAGTTCTTCCTGGTTTCATAGCTTACATAACACATGTTATGTATACAATAGTATAGAGTCTTCCCGATGGTGCAGTGACAACACTGTCGCATTGCAATCAAGCGCTTGTGAGTTTGATACTCATGAAGGCACAATGGTTCGGATTCCACTTTAAACTTTAGGTCTATTCCCGGTTAGTTTCCCCGTTCATAAAGTGAACTTAAGCTAAACTATACATCGTGAGATAATGACTTGGCAAATCCCTCGAAAGAAGGATAATACCGAGATAAGATTTTAAACGAGAACCTTGATGTCCAGTCATGTCTCTTTCGAGACGTTAGTAAATTTCAATGTAAAGTATAGTGTGTTTCAAAAGTCGTACAATCCTAACTTTGATTACTTGAAAAACTGTACTATATATTGTGTGATTCGATGTTTTTAAGTCCACTTCAGTGGTGGCGATTTTATAACTTTTCACTACTACCTAAAGTTCAAATCACAAACCCTGAGACATTCTGTAAACAAAACCACCTGCATGCAGAAAGCATTGCAAACTCATAGAAGTAAAATAATCCACACGAAAATCCAGCGTTGTTACAGGATTCATTACGTAAGGTAAAACAATGGCCAATTTGTAGTATGGGATACGCTGCCGCAAATAACATCTCACTTTAAACCCAATGCTCTTTCTTTTTCTACTTATTGCTTCACCTTTATGGTTAACTCTTTGCACCAGTAATCATTTCCCATAAATTTGGCTTCTTTCTTGCATGTGAATTGAATATATTTTAATTGCATTTTTTTAGACAAAATGATATAACATGGTAATGTATATTTCTAAGGATGATATAGATAGGAGTGTATTTGAAATTTGTTTGTAGATTTTATGTAAATTGTATCTTATGTAAATAAAATATATTAACTAACTAACTAACTCTCTAGCCTTCTTAAACCCGAAGGTTCATGGCTGCAGCAACACAGGCCTTCCATCTGTCCCTATCTTGAGCAAGATCTATATACTTTTTTCCATCCCTACCAATTTCCCTTAGGTCCATCTCAACGTTGTCCCTCCATCTTCGTCTTGGCCTTCCTACTGGTCTCTTACCATCAGGTTTCCCAACAAGAATCCTGAAAACTCCTCTTTCCTCTCCCATTCGTGCCACATGGCCTGCCCACCTAAGTCTTCTTGATTTAATTATTCTAATAATGTCTGGACATGAATACAAATTATGTAGTTCTAAATTATGTAACCTTCTCCACTCACCTGTCTCCTCATCCCTTTTAGGTCCAAAGATTTTCCTAAGGATCTTATTTTCAAATACTCTCAATTTATGTTCCTCTTTCAATGTAAGGGACCAAGTTTCACACCCATATAATACTACAGGCAAAATTACGGTTTTGTATATTTTAACTTTTAGATTCTTAGATATTAAACGAGAAGACAAAAGTTTATGAAGAGAGAAGTAACATGCATTTCCTGAATTAAGCCTACTTTTTATTTCCTCTTTAATATAATTTTCATTTGTTAATATTACTCCTAAGTATTTGAATTTGGAAACTGGTTCAAACGAGTTGTTATCAATAATTAGATTTTGATTATTACCTAACACTTGGTTTCGGCCTGTAAGCATATATTTAGTTTTCTCTTTGTTAACTTCCAAACCTATCTCTTTAGCAGTTTTGAAAAATATTTTAGCATTATTCTTAATTGTATTCACATCATCCCCCAGTAAGTCTACATCATCTGCATATGCTAACAACTGAGTCACACCATTTAATTTTAGTCCTTCTTTAGTTTCGTTAACTTCCTAACAGCATATTCTAAGGCAAAATTAAAGAGCAATGGAGATAATGCATCTCCTTGTTTTAACCCATCATGAATTGTAAATTTGTCAGACATATTAATACCCACACGAATTTTACTTTCTCTTTCACTGGTGCATATTTTTATCATACTAACAAGCTTCTTAGGTATTCCAAACTCTACTATAATAAAATATATAATGGGCATAAACAGCCATATGCATTGCTGTAAGTCCAATAAATATATTGATGATGATGATCAAAACAAGACAAAAAGTTCGTAAATTTATTGCGGTTGGAAACTTTGACAAGCATCCTAATAACGATTTTTGTTCCGCCAAATATAGTGCACTTCGTAAAATAACTTGGTGACATGGCAAGGCAAGATAAGTATGAACATTTTGTAGTAATATGCATTGTAACTTTCAATGAGCTTAGAGATTTGTGTACATAATGATATTTTATAACATTGGTTATTTTCTAAAAATAATGTGAACAGCAAGGAAGTAGTGCAACTTAGTAATATTGCCTGACTTATCCTTAGAAAAATAACATGCCGAGTTCTATCCGTGCGGGAAAGTCTCCGTGTTCTCCGAGCTTGTTTTCAAAACACCAGCAAGGACAGCCTTTGAAAAGGGGGTGAGAAACAGATTCTACTCAATATTTATGTAACGTTCTGTCAGTGGTATCCTGATAAACCAGTAAATGAAGTGGTTAAGTTCGTATCCCAGTGCAGTGGTGTGTCAGTGTCTGCAGTTTTAAGGGTTACGAAAGAGAGAAAGACCGGGAGAGTAACAATGTATGCGGCTGCATATTCGTCTGATGTTTTGAGAGCGGGTTCTCAAAACTTATATAAAATGAATAGGTGCGGCGAACTATGAGTGTAACAGCAGATGATTGCGGTCATGAATCAGCTGACGCGGAGTGATACATCGAATCGGTGAGACCGTTTGTTTACAGAAGGTCTCAGGGTTGGTGATTTACACTTTAGTTTCTTTGATTATCATATTATTACATCTAACATTATGTAACTCCTTTGAAACTAGTGAAACGAAATTATATCCCATCGAAACTATAATATATCCTATTTTTGATTACTGTGATGTGGTGTACAGCACGAATTTACAACGTAAAATATCGAACAGAATACAAAAAATACAGAATTCTTGCATTCGATACGTTCTCTCGTTCAGTTGAAATCAGCACATCCTGCCCTTGCTCAATACATACAAAATCCTTAACATGTCTAGAGGACGTCTTCTGCATCAGTGTTCTACAATATATAAGGTATTAAAATTGCAAACACCTAGCTATCTCCACGAGAAACTGACATTTAGAAATTCCATACATCCATGCAATACTAGAGGTCGGCGAAAAATCAACATTCCCCGCCACTCTGCTGTCAGTTTCGAAGGCTGCAAAGGTTTGGAATCCTCTTTCCGATTATGTTTCTTTTGCTACAACACCCAAAAACTTCAAAGAACAAGTCGTATTATTTTTATTGCAAAGACAACAATTGAGCATTAGCTCGTACGGCTAAGAACAGGACTCAAGTAAAGTAAAACCATGTATTTTGCAAACACTTATCTGACACAACGAATATTTCAACCTGTGTGCATGCTATTTTAGTATCGATCTGGAAATTGCGTATGTACACGTGTGTATGTGTGTGTGTGTGTGTGTTAATGTATCTGTCATTGTATTCTCTTATAATTTTATTATTTTTCATTTATGTCAAATTCATTCATGTTATGTTATATATTTGATGTCAATATTATAAATATATGTATTGCAACTTTCATTCACCAGAGTTAGGTGCTAGAGCAGCCCAAGGCTGAATCTCGCTCTGTAGTAAATAAAAAGACTTTTCAATTCAATTCAAACATATTGCAGATAGATAACAATGGAAACATTAAGATTGAAGGAATTATGTGGAAAATAAAGAACCAAGGAAACAAAGCCAACATACAATCCAAGAGAAGCTTTGATCGTTTGGCAGATGCTATTCGAATGTGTAAAGCTGCAAACGGTAAGTCTTTTGGTTTGTTTTAGCCTTTCAGAAATCATTCGTGGTCCTAATGTTAGCGAGACATGATTCCTTAGAAATCATGTAATCAATTAATCATTAAATGAATCGAATAGCGTAGTGGCTAACTTCGTAACCTTGTAACCAAATTTGTGTTGTTGGTAAGTTACAGTAGAGTGGTTCGAATTGCACTAAAAATTGCAAGAACCACTATAATTAATAACCATTGAAGATGTATATATAACTAATCCTATAAAGATATTCAATCAAATAATATTGTTATAATAATACTAGAACTATTCAAATTAACAACACTCCATTCAATAAATATTGTAACATCCCTAATTAAAAATGTTATTCCTAATAATAACAAAATTAAGCTACTAATTAACAAAATAATTGAACTTTATGTACAGATAGGCTAATCGGGACTGGACCTACAGTTTAAAGTGATATCCGAACCACTATGCCAGGTCAAGTCGTGATTAGTCTATCATACTTAACGTCATAAGTAAGTTATGGGAACGAACCAGAGGCGTGGCGTGTATGTAGCCGGTGTTACCGCAGGTAACAGCAAAATGTAAAGAATTAAAAAGTTGTTTCAATAAAATGACAACATTGTTAAATACATTAATGAACACCATTTCCGTCGGGTAGATGTTGCCTAGGACATTTTTTCTGCAGCCGACAGAAGCGAAGAGGGAGGCCGTTCCGCTACCCTGAAGAGGCAACAAGGGAGAAGAGGGCGCCAATGCAAGGAAAGAGCGGCGAAGGACTTTGGGGCCTAGTGTGCTATGGGGTTATTCATATGCCTGTTAAGGGGCCCTGTTGCCGTTCAGACCAACCGGATCAGCCAGTGTTGTCACATCGGATTGGCAGAAAAGAGCTAAATCCTGCCAAAAATAGGAATACCATTTCTGTGAAGCAACTAGAGGTAGACTGCAGAGCCAAGGCTGGATTGAACTACAACTGAGACCAGTTAGGTAATAGACGAAAATATAGTTCCTTGGTGTGATTCGTGATTTGGACAAACCTTGCTCCAAAATACTAAGTTGGCAACAGTAGTACGTAGCTACAGCTGGGCTTCCCTTCCACAAAGGAGTGGAGTTATGTCGTCTGCTCAGTGCTCACCACACAAACGTCAAACTGACCCGAGAAAAGTGTGCTTCTTCTTCTTCTTCCCCTTCGCACCTCATTGCAAAGAAACAGAGATAGATGAAGAATTGACAAGGGCCGACCACTATTCATTGGATTTTCGTGGTAACTCTCATGAGTGGAAGTTCTTTCTAGGAGTGTTTGTGGCTAATCACTGTGCTGATTGCAAAACAAGAACGAAATTAACAAATATCTAGCTCGAAGACATGTTTTCTTTACCGGGGGAGGGGGGTGATAACGTCTAGCAGGCATAATTGTCGTACTGATAGCCGGTAACACTTTTGAAAAAGTCACGCCACGCCACTGGAAGGAACGCACGTGTTTTATGCTATCTAAAGTCTGTCGTGAGGCGGGAGGACATGCGGAACTCTGCCCGTGTCCGAATCCGCAGCTAGAGCATCGTTCCACCACCTACTGGCCACATGTTCACGCTTCAACTCGCTGTAGCCCTGCCCTTGGCAGCCATATTGCCACTTTCACTTTGCAGAGGCAACGTTTACTGAATAGACAATGTAAAACTCAATGCAACTTGGACACATCGATTACACTTTTTTTTTAAAAAAACAACATGTTTTCAATTTAAGCCGTGGCAAGCATCGTTCAGTGGACGTTTTTTTTAATTCTAACTCCAAGTAGACACGAAATAATTCAATTAATGAAAAGCAGAGGTAGGCAACACACATAACACATTGCAGGGTATTTCAGGATCTAGGTGTCCCATTTTTATTGCCGGTGACTGTATATATACTACTATATAGATATATATAAATAGATATATGCATACATACATATGTCGGGAGTGCAAATAGGAAGGAAACTTATGATTTTAATATTTTTTTCTTGCAGAAGCTGACGAATGTGAGCAATCGTATCAATTTCTGTCGTGCATCTCAAAATATTCCAGCGTCAAGGTATGATATTGATTATAAGCACATTAAAATAAGTGCTTGATTGATTAAGTTTACTTAACATCGCGTTTCTTCCAATTTTGACTAATCGCGACGATGGAGATGTTATTAGAACTAACTAACTAACTAACTAACTCTCTAGCCTTCTTAAACCCGAAGGTTCATGGCTGCAGCAACACAGGCCTTCCATCTGTCCCTATCTTGAGCAAGATCTATATACTCTTTTCCATCCCTACCGATTTCCCTTAGGTCCATCTCGACGTTGTCCCTCCATCTTCGTCTTGGCCTTCCTACTGGTCTCTTACCATCAGGTTTCCCAACAAGAATCCTGAAAACTCCTCTTTCCTCTCCCATTCGTGCCACATGGCCTGCCCACCTAAGTCTTCTTGATTTAATTATTCTAATAATGTCTGGACATGAATACAAATTATGTAGTTCTAAATTATGTAACCTTCTCCACTCACCTGTCTCCTCATCCCTTTTAGGTCCAAAGATTTTCCTAAGGATCCTATTTTCAAATACTCTCAATTTATGTTCCTCTTTCAATGTAAGGGACCAAGTTTCACACCCATATAATACTACAGGCAAAATTACTGTTTTGTATATTTTAACTTTTAGATTCTTAGATATTAAACGAGAAGACAAAAGTTTATGAAGAGAGAAGTAACATGCATTTCCTGAATTAAGCCTACTTTTTATTTCCTCTTTAATATAATTTTCATTTGTTAATATTACTCCTAAGTATTTGAATTTGGAAACTGGTTCAAACGAGTTGTTATCAATAATTAGATTTTGATTATTACCTAACACTTGGTTTCGGCCTGTAAGCATATATTTAGTTTTCTCTTTGTTAACTTCCAAACCTATCTCTTTAGCAGTTTTGAAAAATATTTTAGCATTATTCTTAATTGTATTCACATCATCCCCCAGTAAGTCTACATCATCTGCATATGCTAACAACTGAGTCACACCATTTAATTTTAGTCCTTCTTTAGTTTCTTTTACCTTCCTTACAGCATATTCTAAGGCAAAATTAAAGAGCAATGGAGATAATGCATCTCCTTGTTTTAACCCATCATGAATTGTAAATTTGTCAGACATATTATTACCCACACGAATTTTACTTTCTGTTTCACTGCTGCATATTTTTATCATACTAACAAGCTTCTTAGGTATTCCAAACTCTACTAATATATTATATAATTTATCTCTTTTGACCGAATCATATGCTTTTTTGAAATCAATGAATAGCTGATGGACATTTTGATTATATTCCCACTTTTTTTCAAGTGTCTGTCTGATGTGAAAAATTTGATCTGTAGTTGATCTGTTGCGTTTAAATCCACATTGATAATCACCTATAATTTCATTAGCATATGGGGTTAGTCTTGTTAAAAGAATGTTAGATAATATTTTATATGTTGTTGAGAGTAGAGAAATTCCACGGTAATTATTGCAGTTCATTTTATCACCTTTTTTAAACACAGGAACAATTATGGATTCTTTCCACTGTTGAGGGATTTCTTCTTTATTCCATATTAAACAAATTAATTTATGAATTTGACAAATTAATGAATTTCCACCATATTTAATTAACTCAGCTGGTATTAAATCAATGCCAGGTGCTTTGTTATTCTTTAGCCTTTTAATAGCATCTTTAACTTCAGTCAAGTTAGGTTCTGGGACTAAAGGTTCTGCTGTGTGTACTTCATTCACTTCTGATTTATCTCCTACATGGACATTTAAAAGGTCATTAAAGTAGTTCTTCCATCTATTTAGAATATCGCTTGGGTCAGCTAGAAAATCACCGTCTTTATCTTTTATCAAGTTTACTTTAGGTTGCCACCCCTTTCTAAACTCATTTACACCTTTATATAAATCTCTGATATTTTTATTTTTGCTGTTTGTTTCAATTTCGTTAATTTTGCTTTTCAAGTAATCTCTTTTTTTACTTCTAAACGTGCGGTTAACTTCTCGCTTTATTCTATTATAATTGTTTAGATTTGTATCATCAGAGTTATTTAACCACCTAAGTCTAGCCTGATTTCTTATTTCTATTAGATTATGACATTCATTATCAAACCATGGCTTACTTTTTCTCGGTTTATGGTATCCTATACTTTCTTTAGCTGCTGATTCTATTGCATTACGTATGTGCTCCCAATTCTTATTTACGTCTGTTTCATTTATATTTTCATCATCATTTAAATCCTGCAAAACATCAAATCTATTTGACAGTTTAATTTGGTAATCTTTCTTAATTCTTTCATCAGTAAACTTTCCTGTATCAAATTTTAGAACTTTTAGATTTTGTTGCTTATGATTTATCACTGAGAGTCTTTCTCTTAATTTAGCAATTACTAAATAATGGTCACTGGCACAGTCAGCACCTCTATGTGTACGAACGTCAATTATACTAGTATGCCTTCTCTTATCAATGAGAATATGATCTATCTGATTATGAGTTTTACCATCTGGAGAAGACCAGGTATATTTATGGATATCTTTATGTTTAAAAGTGGTACTTTTCACAATTAAATTCTTTGAGGTTGCAAAAGTAATCAATCTTATACCATTATCATTACTTAATTCATGAAGACTTTCTTTACCAATCGTGGGTTTAAATGTCTCTTCTTTCCCAATCTGTGCATTACAGTCACCTAACAGAATTTTCATATCATACTGAGAAAATTTATCAAAGACCTGTTCTAACTCTGTATAAAAATCATCTTTAGTATTATCATCTTTATCTTCCGTTGGTGCATGTATGTTTATTAAAATAATTTTACACCACCTACCCTGTAAAACTGCATATGATATCCTATCATTAATAAATTCTATTGTTTTAAGAGCCGAGATAATTCTATTATTTATGAAAAAGCCTGTTCCAAAATTATGATTTTCAGTACCACCATAGAAAAAAGTATAATTTTTAGTTTTACAATTCCCTTCTCCTGGCCACCTAACTTCCTGGACAGCTACTACATCTAATTTATACTTGACTATCTCATTAACTGTACACTGAAATGCCCCAGGCCGGTAAAGGCTCAGAACATTCCAGGTGCCTAATTTAATATTTTTCTTATTCCTAACGTAGATCTTATCCTTAGTCCAGGGACCTCCCAAAGTAGTCCCCACCCGGAGATCCGAACGGGGGACTATTTTACCTCCGGAATATTTTACCTTGGGAACATCCATGGCCTTATATTGCTGATTCTTGACATGGCTTTTTACAGTGCAGAGTTGTCAGCTCTACGCCTAACCCCCAATATGAATGGAGGAACTACTACACAAGACAAACACAAACACATTAGACAGCACAACTACTACACAAGACACACACAAACACTTCACAGCAAGAACAAAAAAGTAATAGTAATACTATTTTCCTGAGATTTGTGTTAGCATTTATGTAAATAATTAAATAAATAAATAAATATTGTAAATATTTATTTTTATGGGTACGTCAACACTAAGGTTATTTGCACCCGTCACATGTCCTTTCTTCACAGGTCTGTTGCGGACATTTAAACGCACCCATGACCTCGCCGGGATTCGAACCCGAGACCACCGGATCAAAACGAGTTGAGTCGACCACCACACGGTCAGCTACCGAGGGAGGGAGGGAGTGAGTCATTCATTCATTTATTTCAGTGATCAGAGCCCACCCAATAATTTTGACAAGTCGGCGCTGCTGGTTGTAGGCAGTGGCGTAAATACCCCCCGCCCCTTGCAATGGGGGAGGGCAGTAAGAATGATGAATTAAGAAAGACTGATAGTTCACAAAAGTTTCCCTTTCGAACTTAAAATGCATTTGCAACCAAACATTTTATATTTATACGCCCCTACAACTGAAAACAGAAAATGTTAATCACTAGAAAAGTAGAAAGTGAATTAAGAAGAAAACCTTCATTAGCTGAATAGTCCAAGTCATCGAAGGGTAGACAACAGGCAAGAAAGTGCGCTGGCAACGTTGACTTTCAACCTTGCAAAAAGATTTGCAAATAAATTGACATGTAGGCCAAAAGACAAAATCCGATATTACCAATTCCTTTTCAATACCTTGATTTATTAACATTTTTCGTAAAGTTGGTTCACTTCCCTCCCGTTGGTCTACTTGACGCGTTCCTCGCTGTAATGTGGTTGGTAGTCTTGTAATTTTTCACAAAAATTGCAACATTGCCGTGCACTGTTTCACTGCAAAAATATGACATCACCGACGCGATGTTGAGTTGCCAGTATGCAGGCAGCAAAACTGGCTTTTTTGGACGACTGTGGCGCCGAATGACCCACCTACGATAAGAATGTTACTGAGACAAGTTGTCTGTTTTGATGTCCTCTGTACGTTTCTGTGGTCCGTGGGCACCATTAAAATGACACCCTATATAATTCTTTACAGATTCTGTTGTATTAACCTCTCGTACCAGTTTTTACATTGATTCAAATTACATGTACAAGTATGTATTTTCATATTTGTATGTATCTAATACATGTAAGCTGTAGAAAGAAAAGCTTTTTTCTTTAATGAGTAGGGGCGCACAACTGAAAGTTGCGGGGGGGGGCGGAGCGTGTTAATTACGTTACTGGTTGTAGGGTTTGATTGCAATAACGTTGCCAGGTGCCGTCAAAGTCCTTGGACTATTTGTCTCGCGCTGATGAGAGTCCACTCCTCGCGCTTACAATCGCATGAGGGAGGAAACTATGAGCGTCCAACATGTTTGGCGACATGTATAGTGATATCTCCCGGATCGGGACCCGCCTTTCTGGCTGTGGCCCTCTGTTGCCGCGTTTACCCTAGCCCACCGTTTGGGCAAGAAATGACAACATTACAATCCCTCCTCCCCGAAGCAGCCAGCAGGAAATGTTATTAGTCAAATAAAAATTATCTGAAGGGATAGAGCCTCTTCTGGGTGGGTACACCTTTGGAAATAGAAAGAAGAAGAGATATATCCATGATTTTACAATTATGTTTGTTAGATTATATTTGTGTTAAATCATTTATTTTTGTAATAATGAAATAAAGTGGTGAACCAAGAAAAAAAGAAAAAAACGTAACGATCTGTAGTATCTTTTAATTATTATGGACAACGAACTCCAACTTCCAGTCATTCAACCATCGTTTTCCAATCAGGAAATATTCAGAAACATCACAGGAATTCAGTGTCAAACAGCACGGTAGCTCTTCCTGGTCATCAGCGGTATAAACATGTAAACGCATGAAATCCAGGAAGAGGCTACAGTCCT
This sequence comes from Lepisma saccharinum, assembly GCF_977018435.1. Lineage (NCBI taxonomy): Eukaryota > Metazoa > Arthropoda > Insecta > Zygentoma > Lepismatidae > Lepisma > Lepisma saccharinum. The sequence continues at coordinate 146,890 of NW_028143009.1, read as the reverse complement.
GACAGTGCATTTGTTTAGTAAATTAAATTGCAATAAATGTGTGGGAGGAAGAGAGTTCGGGGTCAGTTCTAATTAAGTTATTGAGGAGCAAGTTACGATTGAATAGAGAGAGACGAGGAGGTTCTAGGGAGAGTGTGTTAACGCTAGTCGCAAGTCAGACTCTACGTACAGTCACAAGCATAACCTCTCCTAGCAGATCTTCACTTGCAGTACAGTGACAGGTATATCCTTACATTACCCATGCTGATCCAGTCTTTAGGGGTGTGAAACTCAAGTGTCATGTGTTGCCATTCAAGTGTGTAAATTTTGTACCTCTAGCGCCTTACCACCAAGCTCACCTCGAGCAGAGAGTGCTTTACCATCAAGGATGAATGATGATTAGTGAGCTACATTCCCAAAAGATCCCCCCATACCAGAGGGTATGAGACGAATTGTAATAAGATGAACTGGACAAAAAGGACATTCACAAACCCATAAGAGGGACACAACGCAAGTCCCTCAGAGGATTACACTGGTTGTTGTGGAAGTGTGATTAACTTACGGGTGCATTCTTAAAAGGTCCTCCCTTTCACATCGTTCATAAGCAAACATGTGTGTGAATATATAAATATAGCCACGATGTGCGTACACCGAATGTAAATCCTAGCTAAAGGTATAAGCATGAAATCATTGGAATTACTAAGCCCAAAGGTTCATTGCTACTCGTTACGGACCTGTGTCTATCCTTGGCAAGATCAAATCAATATCAGGACCACCCTTGGCAATTTCCTACAGTTTCATTTCATCAAGGTGGATTGATTTAAATCAGGTTGATTTAAATTGCGACCTAAATCAGGTTATTTTATTTAAAACAAATCACTCATTTAAATCACTTTAAATAAATAATTTATAGAATAATGTATATAATGATTTTGTAGATATCAGAATCACTTTTGATGAAAGTATATTATTCTCGTAATCATTTAATAGTGTTTATTAGAATCTAAGAAAGGAAACAAAATACAACTGCAGTGGCGGCGATTAAGCGGGTGCGACGGGGCAATTGCCATCACTTCTCCCCACTTTTGCCCCCGCGCTATGCTAAATCTTATATACAAAGGGAAATATACTGTATTTGCCCCCCAGTTTTAAACCTTGTCTCCCGGTTTTGGAACCCAATCGCCGCCACCGAATACAAGTATATGTTCTGATAGGGCGAAGCTCATACGAAAGGAAATATAAACTATAAACACACTTAATTTTCTCTTGATTTAAAATTCAATAATTTTCATAGACAAAAATGGCAAACATTTTGTGTAGAAAAATATACAAAATACTAACCATGTTAAACCGTAGATAGTGGTCACTTTATCATTAAACTGTAAATAAACATGGCAGCTGATGTTTTTTTGCAAACTATCATTAAAAAGTACAAAAATTCAGCTACAAAGACTTTATTATTACATCTGGCAAGCCGTCGTATCTGGCAGACATGTTGATCCCTCGCACCAGTATTCACAGCCACCATACAAGAAACAATTTCAAATTGAACCTTCCACTCTTCAACACACAGGCATATCAGTCGTCGTTCTCATATTTTGCTGCAAAAATATGGAGTGCCCTACCTAAGACCATGTCGAGCATATCTAAAAGAGAATCTTTTCGAAATGAAGAAAGAATTTTATTTTGGCAGAGCAGAGATTGTGTTCAAATACTATGATGTAACTTGTATGTTTATGTTATGTATTTTTTCTACATCTTTTTTTTAAATTTATTTTTTATTCATTTTTTTTTTGTTGTCTTTTCGCAATTTTTGTATCATTTTATTCATACATTTATTACAATTACTTTATCAATAGATTTTGTAACTAAATCATACAGTTTATTGTACACTGTATTAATATTGTAATAACATAATAAATGTAAATTTAAATGTAATCGATGACACAGGTTAGGTGGCAGAACAGCCTCAGGCTGAACCTCGCCCACGTAAATAAAGAATTTGAATTTGAATAAAAAATATTTTAAGTTACAATTGTATAGTACGTCCAAGAATGTTTTATTTTCACTGGAAGAAAAGTTACTGAAATTATTATAGTTTAATTATATTACAGGGTTGTTAACTTAATACGAAACAGAAAAATGTATGTTTACATTTTTGTTATTTGCTTTAATCAAACTGTTTAAATATTTTACACGGCAATTTACCAGAAAAAGTCTTTCTATATAATAAAAAACATTCATCTATATGTATGGTGCCAAAAACTATACAAGCAATTTAAGTGTTTTTTAAAATAAAAAAATCGATTTAAATAAAAAAACTCAGAATTCAACAATGATTTTTTTAATGAAAATCATGATTTTTATTCAGCCTGCATTTAATGTTGTCAGTCAAAATTTGTCTTGGTTTTCGTACTAGTTCCTTATTCACAATATTTTTATTTTGCAGGAAGCTGATGACTTCTTAATTGCTCTCCCATATTGGACGTCGTAGGCAGACAGCATTATGTGAGTATATGGTATATATTGAGCAATAGACTTCAGAACAATAATTATATGTGTGGCTTTATGAGAAGTTTTAAGAAAAATACGGTGGCCCAAGATTGAAAGAAAAGTAAAAGCATATGGGAGGATAGAATGTTAATTTCCTTATGTAGTTTAAATCCTCCACACTAGTGTACATGCACACAGCAGACCCTGTCAACCTTCCATATTTGTGGAAGAGGATGGAAAATTCTAGGGGACCATTGCCTGATTATAATGCACCACTGTGCTGCTACTCATGAATCAGATGACTGAGATGTTTCCCATTGCCTCGTGCTCTATTTGCTCCAACATCTCCGACTCTCGCAACGTTACAACACCACACGTGCATACGAATGAGCTCTCCCAGAAATACATCGAGTTGGCGGGGTCTGGTCTAAGGTAAAGATAATCGATTTTTTTTGATCACTCATTTTCCACAAGATTTTGCCTTTTTTGTTATGTTCTTCTGTCATGATGGCATCTGTCTGAAAGATCTCTTTTCATATAACACAATATTAAAATTGAATTTGAAATTAGTGAAAAACCCAGATAAAAACATCATATTTTCATTTTTCAACAGATGCATTACCACCTCAACTACGAGATGATACGAGTTGCAGAGATTTATACTACACCGACTTAGTGGTTACGGTAAACATATCTTTGTCAGAATATAGTTGGTATTTATAGAAAATGAACTTGTATCACGTACTGTCATTGATTTGTAAGTAATTTTTCAAATAAAAAACTTATACTAAATATAAGTTTAGTTCTTATTTAATAACAAAATGCCTTAAAGGGACATCTAAAAATACTTTTACTCTAAACATCTCTTAAAGTTGCAATAGATGTAAACCGATCCAGATAGATGTAAACTTTCTGTACTTTCTTAATTTTGTGTCACTTTTCTGTTACATTTGGCTATTCGCAGCGATGAAGTTGGATGATGATTAGATAAAATTGATTAGACCTTCACAAAGAAACACCCGTAGTATAGCTACTATAAAATGTCAATTTCAGGCAGAAAATTACATGAAAGTGACAATTTGGATCTGTGCAGCATGGGTGCATATATTCAACAAGGGATTCACATCTTCCAAAACCTGTGAAATACACAATGTGTTTTGGTGAGATGTATTGTGATAGTAGTGTTTTAAAATGAAGTAATCCTTGCCTGTTTATGTGATGTTACGTTTGAGAATAGTAATACATCATTTTACTAACAAGTACGATGATTATATAAAAAATATAATGTTAATATTATATAAATCCTGCTGGCTTGGATGAAAACTGATTTTACTTTGAGTACAGGATGTTTTAAAAAAAGTAACTTAAACTCTGCATTCAAACCATGCTCAGTTACATATTTTTTAAACACTCTGTATCTCGGAGTTTGGAGTATAATATTACAGTATCGCCCTTTCCCCTTTACAAGTTCATTTAGTTTGGTGTTTTTAGTTACCGGCGGTTTGGTCATTCGCATTTGTTGCTGCTTTATCACATTGTTATAAAAATATCCTTTAATTTTGGTTAACAATGCCCCCCACCAGAACGCTTGATATTGATGAAATAACTTGACAACTGTCTTACTGTGCGTAATTTATCAATTGAACTTTATCAACGGTAGTATGTATGTAAACGGAAAACAATTTTACATGTGTAGACACACGCACACCGGGTTCACTACTACATATGGTAAATTTTGAACGTATAGCCCGCGTGTATGCGTGGGGAGAGGAATTGTACAGTCAGAAACATTACTTAGTTGTAAGGAATACATTGACTCTCAGTGGGATCATTACAACCCAGAAGTGTCCATGGTTGTATTCGACAAACTTAGAACTCAAATAAGTATAATTTTTCACGGACATGGAGGACTTATCCCTGAGGCATAAATATTATTAGTGTAAAGAAGTATTAAATGTCCTAGAAATATATGCAAAATTACTAAAGCATGCATGGAGAAAGTTATCAAAAGTATTTTTCAATTTTATATCACTACACTTCATACGATATCGCTGCTTTTGGTAAATAAACTTGAAAAAAAAAGACCATTTCTAATTCGTCAATAGTAGAGGTAAAGGTGGTATTATGAGCCCCCATTTTGTTTTGTATTTTTTAAAATTTGATTTTTAACTTTTTTGTTCAGATTCTTATAATAACTTTAACTACAACGTTTCATAAAACTACTGTTAAAATATAAACCAATTTGAGCAACTTTAAGGATATGAAAAAAAATAAAATACAAAACAAGTCAATTTGTGGGAAAAAAAATTGTGCTGGTAATATGAGCCCCTAGGAAAAAATAATAGAATAACTGGATTTAGAAAAGTGTATGACAAATTAATTCACACAAACAACATTTTATTCATTACAAAACCTTAAAAAAGAAATTATGATGTGAAATACCATAGAAGAGTTCATAACAAGATCATTGAAAAAATCATTACAAAACTAATTGTAAGGGTAATTAAAAATTAATTGAAAGGGTCATTAAGAAACCATTTGAAAAGTTTTATTTTGTTTCTTTGTAATGCATATTTACAAAAGTGGCAAATGTAAATATCCTTCTCGCATCCAGCGCAGTCGTTGTGTGCACAAATTTCACAGATGAGACATTGCACCTACAGTTCTCCTCGGTCATCTGCGGAAAATAGACCCTCGCAGAACAGACCGGGACTTTCCACTCCGATTGGTGTTTCTAAGACATTTTCCCCAGAATCGATATCTGATTCACAGGATTCCTCATCTGAATCTTGATGAAGCTTCGGTTTCACTGCATGCTTCGTTTTAGTTTGTGTTTTTTCAGTAGGCTGTTAATCATCTTTTTGCTTTTTATCCTTCACTTTTATTTTCCCTTCAGCTGAGTCTGACTTCTTTCTTTTTCTCCAGTAGCCAATAGAGCATCTTTGTACGGAGACGATGTAATCAAAGCTGTTTTGGAGGGTTTAGGACCTTTGTTAGTCACTTTCCTCTTTGGTTCGGGAACAGGCCAGATATCTTTTGGAGACACAGTGTGTCCGGGAATCCTCTTCTCCTTATCTTTACACAGACCGGAAGGCCTGTCCATGCCAAATCTGCAGCAGCTGGTTGCAATCATGTTACTTGCACATTCCAAAACTGGTGAACTTGCAGTTCCAGCGCGGTTTGATTCTACAATTGTCGTCCCAGATGCATTTTGACCATCTTCTTGTGGAGTTTCGGTACCTGTGTTTTGTTCTCTTACTGCATTGTTGGAGGATTTAGGTATTTTCCCTTAGAATTTTTGCAGGGTTTCCAAATCCAGTACCTCTTGAGAGGAAGGTGCAAAGTTCACAGCAGAAAAAACATTCCGGTTACATGGATATAACCTGTAACCTGAAACCCATTCACAGCAATAGATCCGATCTGGCAAGTCAAATAAGCCTTTCCCAATAGTTCGGCAATATCATAGGGTCCAACAGGTCTCTCACTGTGAAGCATCCACTTGCGTATGTTTTCACTGTAGTGATGTTTCAAAGCGCCAAGAAGTGTTTTGTCAAGAGGCTGCAGTTTATGTGATGTGTGTGGTGGTAAACTTACAATGGATATACCATTTTCTCGAGCAAGATTCACAATGTCAATGTTTTTGGTGTGGGAGTTGTACATCTGGAATAAGGAGCACAGGGTAATTTTTTGAGGGTTTAGTTTTGTCAATAAAGTGGGTTAGTCAATCTGTGAAAATGTTTGCTTGTATCCATCCGAACGGGTGGAGGGCCTTTCATGAGAAGCTCAGACATATTTTTCCTAAGAAAAATTAAGATAGGAGGTACAAAAGTTCCCCCTGCACTCATGCAGCAGACTACTGTCACGAGAGAGCCCCGTTCAGCAGAACTTAGAGCTCCCACTTGTCTTTTTCCTCTCAACCCAACCCAATGATTCGAGGGATTTTGCTTCGAACGACACTAAATACTCTATCTGCCGGGTAGTTGTGTTTGGCGTACTCGACTTCCAGGATATCAAAGAAATTGTCGACTGCCTTTTTGTTCAAGCCATTTGCTCTTGAAAACGATGTCGCAGCAGGTTTCAAAAGAGATAAAACATTGTTATGACGATTCATGAAGTGGTCGAACCAAACTCTACCAGCTAACCCCTCTTCTGTGAATAGGTGATTAATTCCATTTCTCTCACACAGATGGTAAGCTACCCTGCGAACATCTTGTCTGGTACATAGAATTTACTTTCCATGATAAGTAAATACTCGACTAACTCTGTTTCCAGCTCCTCGCCCATTATAGGTTTTCTCCCTAATTTTGTTAAAGCGGCTTCTTCCGGTGGTTTGTCAACTCAGAGAAGTATTTGAAGAGTAGGTTTTGGAACAAGAAACATTTTTGATGCCTTTTTCAATCCCATATCTTTGTTTCTTACAGTCTTGATCGCCTTAACCATATCTTCAGTTTTTTCTTTTGGTCTTGTTTTTTGGACCTAGCACTTTTCGTGACATCTGAAAAGACAAAGTTGAAACCACTCCTGTAGTGTATATAATATGAGCCCCTTATCGTTTGGGGGCTCATATACCAAGCACGATGGGGGCTCATTTTACAATCCTTGCCATATTGGAATTGGAACATGCATAACGAATCTTTGTTACTTCCAAATTACATAGTATCTACACAAAAACAATCTTTTAAACATGCTTTATCCAATGCAATAATGCACTAGGATGAATTTAAATGAAAAACTACTGCAATTATAAGCAAAACACTTACCTTTCAAAGTTTTTCAGATCGAGAAAACAAAAAGAACACGCTCACTCATAAACTATCAGCTGCAACTGAACGAGAACTCTCTGGCGGCAAAAGGCGTTACTAAATTAGCAGTTCAAATCGTCGCTGCCAGGTTGAGGCCACTCCATGAACAGATATTGGGGGGGCTCATAATACATGAATGGCTCATAATACCACCTTTACCTCTATGCACGTTTACCCCTTCCATTCAAATATTTACAGAACATCACCATATAATCATAGTTCTGTCATTATTGAGATTCAAATGAAAAAAGTTTCACAACTGAAGAATGCCTTTGTTGTTATTCACAGAGTAACTACCAATAGATAATGCCAAGGGTGATTATGTGCAATAGTTTCGAGAATATCAAACAAACATCATCAGTACCAAGGTTATTACAAGTATAAGTTGGGCCAATCCGTTGTTTACTCGTGATGACGAAACGAAGGTAAGAGGTGAATTTATCCATGAAATGAATTCCAAATCTATGCGCTAGTGTTGCCCTATGCAGATAGGAAACCATGCCAGAAACTGAACACACGAAATCGAGTACACAAATAAGCATTTCCACTCATTTACATTTTGTGGCTTCAGACAAATTGAAAATAAATATCGATGGGTACTTATTGTTATGTGGGACAGAATATTATTGATCGGAACGGTATTTTTTTTAAATCCCGACATTTCCCGAGGCTCTGGAAATCTCAAATTCTACACGTCATTTTCACCTTAAGTGATTGTCCTTGCATTTCTGGAATGAAAACTAACAATTTCCGATAAGTTCCAGACACTTTCAATGTAGAAAACGTCAAGAATTAATACCGTTTTAAAATGACCATTCGGTATTTCCCGATTGCTCGGGATCCAGAAAAGTAGGGAAGTAATTTACTGAAGTCGGGATTAAATTAGTAAAAACAATAATACTTTAAGAAAGTTAAGAAGTAATGTAGTGTATTTTGTAATAATAAGAAAACGTTTTAAAGTTAATGTCCATTAATGGAAAATGTGACACAAATAATCTTCTATAAAACAAATGTTACATTAGCAAGCTCTTTAGTGTGGTTCTAAATTTAGATGCATTTTTATTCTTGAAGAGATAGATAATAGTAGGCAAATTGTCCATCGTTATTTTCATTTCTTTTTGTTCTACATCCTGTGCTGTTTTAAATAATGGAAAGCAGATGTTGTCCTCTGCTTCTTTCAATTTCTGATCACCAGATTGGGATAACAGACTGGAGGAAAATGGTGATGTGCAATTCGCCTACCATTTCATTTGCCATTGATGTACAATTCGCTCTCGTTTTTCCCTACATATTCACATAAAGCAATAAAAATACAAACTGCTAATTTTTTCATTCTATTTTGGTTATTTATTAAACTGTAGGTGTTTGCATTTATATTTGATAAATTTACTTTGCTCTTCCGGCCATTCAAGTCAATTGAGATGAAGAAGAAGTGATAAAATTGATGAATGACCAATCACAGTTCACCTTACTTATAAGAGCGACCACAAGAAAAAGAACATTCGTCGAAAAGTCCCCGCGCACCTTCCTCCTCTTCCGTTCAACTCGGGCTATAAGAGAGCTGCTTCACTCTCCCCCTCCCCTCCACACTGGAGTACGGTGCACAGGAGTCGCGAGTCTACGAAGGTTTCTTTGCTTGTGGTTCCACTATAATAGTAATATAAAAATGTACACTCACCTCACTTAGTTCGCCGGCAGTTTTTTCTTTATACATCATATTTGGAGAAGATACAATTCAATCTGTAGGTGTACACTGTATATAACACACCTTATTACTGACTTCCTTGACCCTGGATGTACAGGGACAAGGAAAACAAAGAAATGAGCATAATTTTCTCTTCGGAGAAGATGTTGAACCTAAACCAAAAAGAATACAAATAACGAACTCGACAATGTAAATTGATGAGATTTAGTAAATCATTTGATGAAGTGAACTAATTCTGAGTGGACTAATCGCAAAAGGACATAATCAGCTCAGATCCTATTACTCCCTCTGTCCCATAATTATAGTCCGGTATGCCAAAATGGTAGTACAGGAAAGACAGACGAAGAGGCAGATGGAAAACACAATTTGTACTTATCCTTGAGTAGTAAAGTTGTATGACTCATTCCCTTGTTTCATGTTCTTCTTCTGTATACACCAATGTCACAGTTTGAATATCGGGCAATTATTATGAGACAACAAACAAAGGTGTACCGGACAATAATTATGGGACAGAGAGAGTACTTCTTCATGATATGTGACGTAAAGTTTCCGTCCACCCGTTTGACGGCGTTAGTGGCTATCGTATCTCCTTTTCCACAGCCTGTAGTAGCTACACATCCTCATCTAGACATTGTTCTTGTTCTGGTGTTTAATATCTGCATACTGCACACTGACGTTCTGTCATTTCATGTGACTTCACATTGAAGTGATGCATTCACTTGGCCGGTTACACGTCATCGCACGCAAAAACTTCAACCGTTACCATGGATATGGGCCAGGGCTGATCAGTACTATGTTCCTTTTATTGGAGCCCATAAAAAATTGACTAACGCTTGCATTTCTTTTCTATTCTGGTGTTTATTGCTTGATACAATAGTGTTTTTTCGCTGTGAGGACCTGGCACGCTTGATCTCACAATCTAATTTAACGGGGACGTTCAGTTTGCATTGAGGATTCTCTTCACTCGTAAAAAAAAGTGACGTTAGGCAGAACGTTTTGATGCGAACATTTTGTATGTGAGAAAACGGGACCAGACTTTATTTCTAGAAATATGCATTACGACTTCATGTGTTGATGACAATTATTTACACTTTGTGTGGTGTTTTTGAAACATACCCTGCATAAAGAATGATTTAAGTTCTTTGTTCAAAATGTTTGTTGTTTTGTGCATCGTCTGGTCATTGTTCCTGCAGGTTTATGGTGATAACAAACTCGAATACTATCATAAGGTAAGTCAACGTACTGTACATTCTTTTAAAAGATGAAATCAACTTTGTATAAGCTATTTTGTACTCTCTTTAAACATTATGTGGTATTCACGTTATGTGATACACACGATATTCCCAATAGATGCGAGGACAGATCATAACAAACGATAATGTTCTGCATTACACATATCATAAGTGCCACCAGAGGGGTGGACAATTGCTTTTGTACACTTCCAAATTTCCTCTTAATGATAGTAATTATAGCAAATCCGAGCTGTAGGTCTAGTTCAAATTAACTCCTAATGTAATATAACTAGTAAAAAGCAATTTTTTATAAAACAGTATTTTTTCTGTTTTAAACAACCTTATAAATTAGTTACGAAATTATGAGTGCAGAAAATATGAGTGTATGATGGTCATCTATTTGACATAATCAAGTACAAGTATGTTGTTTAATTTCAGGCAAGAGATTTTCATACTTCTTGTTTGACACAGCTAGAAATTGCATCATACGGTAAGTAAAAGTGTGAATTAGGACTAAAATATGTATGTAGATATGCATTAAAACAACCAAAATGTGGGCTAAAATTTCTAAAACGTACCCTAAAATTACATATGCTTTATGACATCACCAATATCCTCAATAATTCTCAGCTGGAGCGTGGTGCTTATCACACTATATTTTCCTTTGTGGATAAGGTTTAGCACAGTGTGATGTCCAAGGGCGCCGACTTTCCAAAATTTCTGTGGGTGCACATCAATGGCGGTTAGATCTTTAATTATCAAGTATTGTATAATTTAAACAACTTACATGCACAATGATTGCAAGAGGCAATGATATTATCAACACGTTACTAAAAGAAAATACCACATTCATACAAATTAAAATGAAAAAATATTCATAAATGCAAATAATTTTAATTGTATTGCAGAAAGAACTATGCAAGGATTTTGTTTGCGAACAGAAACTACAAAATGACTAACTTTATGTACAAAATAATAATAATGATAATCATGACATGTTAACTTTCAATATAAAACACATTCCTTCTTACGTCATTTGCACTTATGAATTTGTTTGCAATTTTGGTAATGTCAGAAGGGGGGAATGTGTTGCTTGGTTGCCTTTGCACAAACACATTTGAAATAATTATGTTTTAGAGGTTCGAAATTTTAACTTCCATCTCAATGTTTTAATTGCTTATTATTTTTTCATAATGGCAAGTGAGAAATATTTACTTTATTTTGTTTTTATCAAACTAAAAATCCTGTGGGTGCGGCGCACCCATAAGATTATTTATGTGGGTGCTCGAGCCCCGGAGCACCCACGTAGTCGGCGCGCATGGTGATGTCAAAAGTGTCGAAAAGTGAGGGGGTAACTGCCCCTCGCCCCCCTAACCGCCGCCACATAGACGGAACTAGATTTTTCTGGGCGGGGCACAGAAAATGTTGTAAGCATAAAATATGTAACATTGGAAATATAATATGCACATTTTTCTAGGTATTAAGCACAGCCTCAAATATATAGTTGCATACACACACCCACATATCATATTCATATCACGACATTTACAAGGATTCACTTTAGGTCCAATTTGTGGTCAGATAAACTAATCGGGACTGGACCTTCAAAGCAAAATCCGAACTACTCTTCAATGTACTTCTACCAGGAAACGAACCAAGGGCCCTTTGATTATAAGGTGACAGCATTAGTATTTTTTTGTGTAATAGAAGTAGTTGTATATCGTTGTATAGTTTATATTACCAATGATTACAGAAAGAAAGGGATACACTTGAAATTCGTTTATTCGGAAATTATTGTCACAAACATCGGGAATATTGGACCTCGCTTTATGACCCAGTTAACGTGATTGCGGATTCGATGTTCGGTATCGACTTATTTATCTAGTAGGCTAAATATAATTCCGATAAATATATTCGTGCTACACTTAGTTTTATTTTTACTATCTGGAAAAAGATTGACCGTTGTAACATAATGTTATTAACATTTTTATAATGCTCAGTCATCTCTTTTGCTACCCAAGTGTCCCTCCCTCTAAATCCGCCAATGGGTACTTACTGCACAAGTGAGAGCCGTGCGGCAGGGAGAGGGAGGTTCCAGGAATCAATCCTCCCCAATAGATCCACATATTCTGCAACAGAGGGAAATTTTCATCCATTAAGAAACACTCAAGTAGTCACTTTTATGAAATACTAGCTGATTGCCGGGTATGTATTTATCCAATCTTGTATTAGACAGGAATATAATGAATTCTAACAATAGTGTAAAATGAACTTGGAGTTGATGGCATTCATCTCAGCGACCCCGAAAACTATGGATTACACACTAATATCGGTTGTTTAACATGTCACCCCCTTCCCACCCCACCCCTCGTGGTGCCAGGGGTGTCTTGGAGTTTAACGGCATTGGGAGTGTCACTAATCATCTTAGCGACTCCGAAAACTATGGATTGGATTCCACACCAATATCGGTCGTTTTACATGTCACCCCTTCTCACCCTCACCCTTAGGGGTGACAGAGGTGTCCTGGAGTTGAACGGCATTCGGTCTGTCACTATTCATCTTAGCGACCCCGAAAACTATGGATTCCACACTAATATCGGTCGTTATCGATTATTTTTACATGTTACCCCTTCCCACCCCCACCCCTAGGGGTGCCAGGGGTGTCTTACCCCACATTATTTCTTTCGAGATTGCAAGTGATACGTGTACCAAGTTTGGTTGAAATCGCTCCAGGCGTTCGAGAGTTATGCCGGAACAAACACACATATATACACACATACTTTCATTTTTATATATATAGACTCGCGTACTTTCGACGTGGCCTTTGGCCACGTCTTGTACGCTCGCATGCGTGATCTTCGGCCACGTTGTGGGCGTAATCATGTTATAGATGGGTTAAAATGTCTGCATGTTTTATTGGATGAAGCCAAACAAGTGTATAAGTTCGCTAATTTGAAAAGTTTAGAAAGTAACGTTATGTCTGTATGGGCTCTAATAAAGTACAAATAGTCAAAATATTATTGTCTATTTTCCTAATGATAAACTGAGTAAGTAATAACAGTTTCAAGATAATTAGTTGCATATTTTGCATAAACGAATTCAATAGCGACACTAAATTGGAAATGCAATCTTTCTGTCATTCTTCTCGAATTCCTACCTTGCCTCTGTAATAAATTCTGACGCTCGTATTTTGAAATTCGAAAGGTCTAGCATAATTCCCTTACAGTAGTTCTTGGGGTGAAAATAAACTTTCTGTAAGTTCCCTAGCAACGTCAGTTTCCATGGTGAACAACAAGCACGGCAAACTCTCTAAATAATTGTTTGTTATTATACCTCTAAACATTTAATTAAAACAACCACGATGTAAATATCTTTGCATTGAGTTTACCAATATATACGTCTCGCTTATTTGGAAAGTTTTGAACGTAACTCTGTGGGTGTACGGGCTCTAATATGGTACAAATATGCAAAATATTCAGAATTGTCTATTTTCTTAATAATAAAGTGAGTAAGCAATAACTGTTTCAAGATAGTTAGTTAGATTTCTTGTATAAACGAATTCAAGAGCGACATTAAATTGAGAAAACAATATTTACGTCTTTTGATATTTTCACATTTGTAAACGTAATAGAAAAATAGTTGTTTTCCGTCGTTCCCATCAAATTCCTACCTCTCCTCCGTAATAAATTCTGAAGCTCATGTTTTGAAATACGAAAAGTCTAACATAATTCCCTTACAGTAGTTTTCGGGGTGAAAGTAAATGTTCTTTAAGTTCCCTAGCAACGTCCGTTTCCATGGACAACAACAAGCACGGCAAAAACTCTAAATAATTGTTTGTTATTACACCTCTAAACATTTAGTTAAAACAACCACGATGTAGATAATATTTTCGCATTGAGTTTACCAATATATACGTAAGTAATTGTGTCTGGGCTGAAACTCCTTATGTAGATGTCACCCTTGTTTAAGGCACCTTTTTGAACCAGGTGTTGATTCATCTGTGTGTGATCTGTGACAAATATAATGTAGCTAGACAATTAAGAATTGAAGGAAACAATGTGAGCAAAAAAGAAAAGCCTTGGAAACGGTTGCTAGGGACGTGAAAAAAGGGCATTTTCACCCTTAAAGAAGGGCTAATTGAGCGATTTTTAAATTTTCTCGGTCATTTGGGACAATTTCATGGGGGGTCGTAATCGGGCGTTTTTCGCCTCCGGGGCTTCCTTCATGGAGAACATTTATGTCAGTGAGTTAGTGGTGGGATTGAGGCTATATATATACACCACACTTTCAATCTGGTTTCAGAAAAATGCATAGTACTTGCACTGCGCTGGTAGATATCGTAGACAATGTAAGTAAATGAATAGATGAAAATGAAGTTACACTTTTAGTTTTGTTGGACTATTCAAGAGCGTTCGACTCGATCAATCATGAATTGCTATTGGCCAAACTGTATTACTATGTCGTTACCGGAAACGCGTTAAATTGGTTTCGATCATATCTCGGCAACAGGAAACAACGTGTGAAATATCGGGAACCGGAAGTCACATACTCTAAATAGTTAGTTGTTCAACAAGGCGTCCCTCAAGGAAGTATATTGGGTCCACTACTATACATGATTTACGTAGCTGATTTCGACCGCGCTGTCCAATATTGCCACTACCATCAGTATGCTGACGATTCGCAAATCTATATTCAGTGTAATACAGAAAACTACGATAATGCGATGACCAAACTTCAATTCGACCTTGATGCTATAACAAATTGGTCACGGAGAAACTCTCTTCAATTAAATCCATCAAAATCTTGCTTCATGACCATAGGAACTCATGGTACCCTTAAGAAACTTCACAAATACGCACCTTCTCCTCCAACTCTTGGCAGTATACCGCTAAGCGAAGTGGATACAAGCAAAAACTTGGGAATTGTGTTCGATAGACACTTAAATTGGGAGCCACAAGTTGAATTTATTGTGAAAAACTGTATGGGGAAACTTAAATCTTTGTATCATTTAAAACATGCTCTGGACGCTAATGTTAAAGATCGTCTTATGCAATCACTCGTCCTATCCACGTTAGACTATTGCGCTCCAGTGTACAGTAATATATCCCAGGGCCTAAACTATAAACTTCAAAAAATTCAGAATTGTTGTATACGTTTCATATTTAACCTAAACAGAAAGGAACATGTATCCCCCTATTTAAAGAAACTTTCTTGGCTAAACATTAACAATAGAAGAAAATACTTAACACTCACCTTGATGCACAAAATACTTATCCGATAAGATCTGTTCTCGTAGAACATCAGTCGAACATAATATCCGCAAGAAGCACAATCTAAAAATCCCCAAACATAAAACCGCCACATATAACAAGTCATTCATTGTTACAGGGATTAGGGAATGGAACAAACTGCCTGCACCATTGACTAACATTATTTGCCATCAAAGTTTTAAGAAAAATCTGAAGAACTTACTATTGTCCCAACAACTTCATTAACCTTCATATGTTAACAATTGCACCTGCACTTATACATCATATAATGCATACCTAACCTACCCCCCCCCCCCCGCACACACATTGAACTACCGAAGACTTATTACTTATCTTTACTCAACAGTATATATACTAATCTATTCAATGTATTATTTTATCATTGTATAATCTTTATATTATCTTTATTGTATTATCATGATCATTATGTGTTTTTTTTTCTTTCTTTTTGTTTTTATTCATTTATTGTATCTTTGACAAGTGTTGGGTGTAAGAACGGCCCATGAGGCCGAAACACGCCTGCTTAAATAAAGACCATTCTATTCTATTCTATTCTATTATATTCTATTCTATTGGATTTCCCAAATGCAAACTTGCTCATCATTCAAGCAATATTTGTTAATTACATGTATGTAATATCCTTTTCTTCAATTTAAAAGTGCAAAAAATATGTTATTTTTACTAAAAAAATCCATTTCATTCAGGCCCTATGACTATTTTTAATACTAAATTGAGCAGACCTTCGTGGGGAAGTGGTTAGCACAGTCGGGGTCCTCCAGAGAATTGTGTTCTTTGTGAGTGTCCCTTCATCTTGATTTCATAATATCGCTCATCTTAGTCTTCGCGATTAGCCAAAAGTGGCAGAACAGCGAACTAAAATAAACCAAAAGAATGAATCAATTATGCTAAATCACAGCTAACAAATGTAACGAATTCATGGGTATATAAATTTGTACAGTCAGCGGCAATAAAAATGGGACACCTAGATCCTGAAATGTTCGCTTCCCTACAAGGCGTTGTGTGTGTTGCCTAACTCTACGGCGTTGATAGAAGATTCCATTGAAAGTTTTCTATTAAAATCCACTGATCGCCGTAGATTTAGGCAACAACTTCCAGGGAAGCGAACATTTCAGGATCTGGATGTCTCATTTTTATTGCTGGCGACTGTGCAGTGGGATCCATGAGTATTACCCTGCAAATTGCCCATCACTATGTTCTTGCACTTTATATGACCCAATAAGAGCTTCAAGAATTAAAATAAAACTCAACTTCTGCACCAGCATACATAAAAATCCATCGCTTAAGAAACACATGGGATGTAAGAGAAAAATTGGTAACACTTTACTATAGGGGTGACGGATTTCTTACTTTTTACAGGAGAAAGTACTTACGCAAATCATTTTCTGTAGCGTTGTGGAAGTTCGTGAATGTAGTTTTGATCCATTTTAATGCGAATACATGTTGTTTTCTGCGAAAATCTCTGTCCGACACGCTGTTGCTGCTGCCGCCATTTGCTTTCTGCACGAGAGCACAATATTCCGTGTGTTAGATGACGTAAACCCCGTAGTCAGTGTTTCAAACTCGCCGTGTTTTCACTATAACATGACGTGTCGAGTATTATTATTTTTTATTTTTTTTTAACTATGCTTGCCAAACCTAACCTAACCTAACCTAACCTTACGCAAAATGGTTTGTGGAGCTAACGTGAATGGTTTTTGGGGATAACGTGAATGGTTTGTGGGGCTAACGTGAATGGTTTGTGGGGCTAACGTGAATGGTTTGTGGGGCTAATGTCAATGGTTTGCGAGGTATTAGCATAATTTCAAATCCGTGCATGAAAGTAGGTATTTTCCGGTGAACAAGGTTGCAACACTGCATAAATCGACAAAACTCTCTCACAACGCGCGAAGAACCAGTACGCTTTCACCATAATGTGTGTTACGGAATCGAAATAACGAGTAACAGTAAGTACTCGTAAATGTAAGAAATAGACATTATTTTCGTTAGAAATTCATTATTTCACCTAAAGAAATGTTCCGCATTCCAGAATAGTACGTCAGCAATTTAAAAAAGTGCGAAATAAATGATTTATAGGTGTCACCCCTATAGTAAAGTAGTACCGAAAAATTAATGAAAATAGTCATGGACAATTTGCACCGTAATACTCATGGCTCCCACTGTACATACATAGAAGTCAACCATAATGTACACGATCTTGATAATAAAATATCGTCCGTCAGATCAAAGACAAAAGTATGGATACATGCCTTCATGGCGTGGTGCTAAGCACAGAGGAACACTTTACCTTTTTTTTTTATCTTTATGGATACATTTGTAACCCAACAAAGACATGATTGCCTAATAATACGTTAGTCAATTTTTTTTAAAGAAAACTATAAAAAGATGGCAGCATGTTTACTTCACTGCTAATATTCCATTCAGTATTTACAATTTAGAGATTTTTTATTAGCTGATCTACACATTTATGTTATGCATTATACTCTATGGAGGACAGTGTTGAGCAGTATTTGCAAGGTAACAAAGTTTAATGAACTTGGTTCGTTACTTTATCCTCTTGTAACCATGAACTTATAATTATGTTCCTTATTAAGCTTTACTGCAAAAGCCGTAGTTACATTTTTTTAGCCGTAGAACGTGCCTCATTAATGACGAGTGATCAATTTATTTTAAATAGTAAACATGTGCCGCCTTTGTATTACTGACGTTTATGACTTTGATTTTATACATTATGTCGACTGTTCCAAAGTCTTGATCAGAATATGTAATCAACAAGGGTGCCAAGTCATGTGTTAATCTAATCACAGAATAGTTTTTAATGTTCCTTTTCTTTTCTCTCGTTTCACCGTTTTTTTATTCTTTCTCGTATTGAGTACTATTTCCTTTTAGGTTTGAATTTGTACAACACTGTTTCTTCTTCTTCTTCTATCAAACTTAACCTCACACAAATGACGTCACGTCAGCCAATCGGATTCCTTAAAACGGTTGTGGCAGCAATGACTACCTTCCTTTTATTGTAGTATGATCAGTGTAAAATATTTAATTCGTTCGTTTATAACATAATAATGCATATGTAATAAGCTTCTTTATTTATTCGCTTACAGTGTTGCATTTGTCCTCTGTGATTTTCTGTGATGTCATATGCCAACACTGCCCGTCATCCTCTTTGCATTCTGCCCTTGCTGTCGACCAACCAAAAGGCGACTTGGTGGCAACTACAGAAATTTATATCTCTCATTTTGTGAGGAGAAGCCAAGGTCACCCGCAAGGATACAGCTAGTCAACTATAAAACCGAAAAAATTACAAGTTCATTACATATTTCATTATTATGCTGCTTAACAAATATTTATGCATTACAGTTTGAACTTTGGTTTAAGTTCACTTTAGGCACAAAAAGGACAATCGGGACTGAACGTACAGTTTAAATTGGGACCTGAAACATTATTTGCTTCCGCTGGGTATAGACCTCGAAACCACTTGATTACAAGGCGACGACAGTAGAGCACTCACTGGCGTACGTAGTCTGATGGGACTACAGCCCCTCCAGAAAGTTTGAGAAAAATAAAAATTTTGAATGAAACTTGAAAATTTCAATTTCAAATGAAAATCCGTTAAGAACTCGACAAAATGGAAAGATGTTAATGCAAACTCCTTTTAAAATGATTCTCGATTATCATTCTTGTCTTACAGTACAATTTTAACTGAAACTCTCAGAATATACGAAATATGTCATTGTTTATCCAGCCCTCTAGAAGGAAGCTGCCACTTTTAAAATTCCAGCCATTCCCGAAAAAAAAAATCCTCCGTACGTCAATCAGGGAGAGCCATATGTAAGTCAAAATACAGCAACACAAGAAAGCCAATATGCAATAAAATACGAATAGAAGAACATGATCAGTAAAAATTGAAAAGTAAATAAAACTAACCTTTGACGTCATTAACTCATAATCGTTCACAAGGAACAAATATCATTTACCACAAACAGAGCATCTATCACAATCTACTTACTATTTAAACATGTTCTGTTGGCAGCACAAGGTGTAGATCATGCTTTAATTGAATGGTAATTATCTTGCAGAGGATGTGCGAAAGATGCTTGCAACTTTTCCAAACGGAATGAGACAGAAGCCTAATTCTAAGGAACCCATGAAAGATTTTGCATTCTCTGGTGCTGAAGTAAGTTGAGTGTCGGACACAAATGTAGTGTATTTGCACTCTCTGCTACTTAGCATAAACAAACACCAAGAAACACCACTTGATGAGCTTGAAAGCTACTACGTGACGTTTCTATCAGAAAGAGCGCCCCGGTAATTTCAAGCTCAGTTCTGTCTAGCCAGACGAGATTTGTTATTATAGTTGCCTTGATTATGTCAGTGTACTTGTCTCGTGGTTTAACTTGAAATTTCGGTGCTCGATGATTGGTTTGGTGTTTTAAGTCCACATTATGCACAATAAGGCCAATCGGGACTGGATCTACAGTTTAAAGTGGGATCCGAACCACTATGTGCCTCCAACGAGAATCGAACATGGGACATCTTCATTACAAGGCGACGACGTTACCACTAAGCCAGATAATCGTTCGCTTATATTGTATTAATACATATATTGTATGTATGTATGTATTGTATTGATTTGCTTTATTTTACTTTGCTTTTGTACCACTTTTGGCTAATTTGCGAAGATAGGGATGAGTGATATGATTAAATTGATGAACGGTCACTCACAAACATCCATGCTCAGGCCGGGATTCGAAGCCGGGACCCCTGGCGTATGTATGTATGTATGTTTTATATGTATGTATGTGTGTGTGTATGTTCAGTAAATCCTGTGGCAACTTTCAGTCATCACATCATATCGGTTGTTGCCGTGTGAGGGACCCGGGTTTGATTCCTAGGGTGCGTGGTATCAGGTGGACACTACTGACAATGTCCCTACCTGAAACGCCTCTGGTGCTCACCCAGCCTACAATAAAAGGTTCCTTTGATTTTTGGAGTCAACCCTGATACCACCTTCATTTTGACCGAAGCGGACAATGTGAGAAACGCTACCTTCACACCCCACTCTGCGCCTCCGTGTTATTGGTGCAGCAGAGACAAACCACTTATTACCAACACTCTAAAAGGTTTGCAGGGTTAAGAGAAAGTGTGTCTGGAAGCAATCTGATGGTGATAAGTTCCTTGTTAAGGCTATATTATGTCATGAGGCTGTAAAGGATCATTCCTCACACATCTGGACACACCACAGGACGACACATGATCCAACGATGGATGATTTGGCTATTAGTCCAGGCGCCAGAGACTCGATAGCTTACAATAATTGCGTTAGTTCAAGGGCATACTACAAGGACAGAGGACATTCCGAAGTGGTTGACAACATTTCAAACGGTTTGTTTTATGCTCAGATGGGTGGATCGGGACTAAACCTACAGTTTAAAGTGTAATCTGAATCGCTGTGAAACGTCCCTCCAAATGGAATCGAACCCGAAACCAATTGATTACAATGTGATAGCGTCAACCAATATGTTATCGGAAGAAGACCTTAATGGAGCTGGAAGTCCGTTAGGTTAAGCGGGACTGGACTTACACCTTTAAATGGGAATGGAATCGAGACACTAAAATGTACTCCCATCAGCGATCGAACCCAGGAATGTCAGAAACGAGATACTATTTCCAATAATATGAATGAATTGATTTATTTTACTTCTCGTTTCTGACACTTTTGACTAATTGCGAAGATGATGATGAAGGATGATAAGATAATATCGAAGAAAGAACAATCACAAACACATATTATGACAACACACAACACCAGCCCCACGGAGAATATACTAGCCGTTCAGACGCCAGAGCCTCGCTAGTCTGCAAAATGCAGTCCAGGGTGCACTGCGTTACGAACGTCTCAAGATGAAATTTTCAATCGGGCGAAGTGAATTTTTGGGGCCCCTACTTTCCATTTTCCCATCCCTAACTTTCCACCCCCAATAAAAACCTTGACCGTATTACATATTTACGGTTTTAAGCAAGAAAAAAAATAGTCTAAATAGATTAAACACCGTATGTTACCAATTAAGAACTCTAAAAAACAGTTTCAATACGGTATGCTAAATATCTATTTCTCAAACTTCGAAAGTATTCTGAGATATTGTATCCAATTTGGGAGAACTCGGGACAATCTCAGAGGATTTATAAAATTCAAAAAAGAGCATTGTGTATTTTGGCAAACGCACACAAAACTGATACATGTAAACCTCGTTTTAAAAGCAATCGCATATTAACCCTTCCAAGTTTGAACATACTTGAAACACTTACTTTCATACAAGAAACAAAATCGTACTATCCAAAGAACATACACACTCACAATTACAATACCAGACAAAAAAATAACTTCCACATTCCCAAAGTTCGGCTAAATGCATACCAAACAGGACCTTTTTACACAGCCATTCAGATATACAATATGTTACCAAATAGTTACAAACAATTTGAAAGAAGCACGGTCTTTAGGTAAGATAAAAAAAATTGCTATTAGAATATACATTATATTCAGTTACAGAATTTCAGGAATTAAATAACTTTATAAGATAAGTTTAGATTGTATGGTACTTTTACAACACTAGTCCACTTAAAGATATAGTTTGTATTTGTTTGATTTTACATTATACAAATGTTATACTATTATAAAAACATACTGCCCAATTGATGTATAGATATATATTATGTGCGAAGTTGTGGAAGTTCCTTGATGCCTTTGGCGTAGAAAAAAGTAGGTTGATGTCGTAACCACTGCAGGACAGCGTTCTCGAGTTCCTCATCTGTCTGGAAGTGCGTCTCGCCCAAATGCTCTTTAAGTGCCCCAAACAAGTGGAATTCACTGAGGCATAAATCTGGACTGTAAGGACTGTGTGGTAAAACCTTCAAGTGCACGCTGGCCAGTGTTGTTTGTGTCAAATGGACCGTGTGGGGCCTGGCATTGTCATGGCGAAGAATGACGTGTTTCGTCAACATTTCAGGTCTTTTCTTCCGAACAGCCCCACGTACAGCACCGTGAAGCAGTGTTGAGTAATACTTGGCATTAATTGTGGCACCCTTCTCCACAAAATCCACATGGATAACACCTTTCATGTTCCAGAAGACTGTTCCCAAAATCTTACCGGCAGACGGCAGCGCTTTGCTTTTCTTGGGTGGAGGGGAACTTTTATGACACCATTCGTACACTCTTGCCCGTGACAGTGTTTGTCCACCATACTGTGCTTGCAGTCTACGCCAAATTTGAGCAGGTTTCACCTTCTCCTTCACGAGAAATTTCATTATACACCGCTGTTCCACAGCAACAGATACACTACTTGCCGCCATCTTTGTTTACACTACTGCGCATGCGCCAAATGTGTCGCAAAGGATCATGGTTACTCGCAAGGAATCATGGTCTGTCCTGCCCTAGTAATGCAGCGCTACATTGATTCATTAATATTTTACGCACGAAAGTCCTGGTCAACCTTGAACGACCCTTGTGCATGCACCAATGTCCTTCAGGCGTACTTTCGGGGTGAAAAAGATCTCAATACACTCAAATTCAATAAATATATCAAAGAACTTAGAACTATCCTTCTCCAACCCAAAAACTGTTACTTTCTTGAGTACTTTCTTATGTGTGCCTAACAATTGGCTGTAAGCTAGAACTTGTTGAATAACAAAAAATATTTAAATGTTCCTTTCTATCTATTATCGACATTTTTTGCGTTGCCTTCGTCTTTTCTACATCTTCCTATTATATCTTACTTTCACAACATTGATACTTATAGTCCAACGATTTATTTATATTCTTTAACATTGCGCTGCCAACTATGCCTCCTATTCGAAACTCCTTTCTGTTCATCTTTTGTTCATATTGTTTCCAATATGAAATATCTGGATTGTAACAACTCTTGGTAACATTATAGTATAGGGGAGAAGGATTTCTTCAAATTTACAGGAGAAAGTACTTACGGAAATCATTTTCTGTAGCGTTGTGGAAGTTCGTGAATGTAGTTTTGATCCATTTTAATCCGAATACATGTTGTTTTCTGCGAAAATCTCTGTCCGACACGCTGTTTCTGCTGCTGCCATTTGTTTTCTGCACGAGAGCACAATGTTCCGTGTGTTAAGATGACGTAACCCCATAGTCAGTGTTTCAAACTCGCCGTGTTTTCACTAGAACATGACGTGTCGAGTACTTTTTTTTTATTTAACTATGATTGCCTAACCTAACTTAACCTAACCTAACCTTAAGGAAAATGGTTTTTGAGGCTAACGTGAATGGTTTTTGGGGCTAACCTGAATGTTTTTTTGGGCTAACGTGAATGGTTTTTGGGGATAACGTGAATGGTTTGTGGGGCTAACGTCAATTGTTTGTGGGTCTAACATCAATGGTTTGTGAGGCTAACGTCAATGGTTTGCGAGGTATTAGCATAATTTCAAATCCGGGCACGAAAGTAGGTATTTTCCGGTGAACGAGATTGCAACACTGCATAAATCGACAAAACACTCGCACAACGCGCCCTGAACCAGTACGCTATCGCCCGCCATAATGTGTTACAGAATCGAAATAACAAGTAACAGTAAGTACTCGTAAATGTAAGAAATATACATTATCTTAGTAACAAATGCATTATTTCACCTTAGGAAATGTTCCGCATTCCAAAATAGTACGTTAGCAATGTATAAAACTGCGAAATATATGATTTATAGGTGTCTCCCCCATACTATAATAGTACCCAACTCTTTTTAAAACAAATAGCCACTCTTATATGTAATCAAAATTAAGGTTTTGGCGCTACTCAAGGAGGGCACCCGGGGCCGTCGCCTGTCCTTAAGCCGCCCTGTACTACGTGGAAGGAAGGTTGACTTTTTGGCGTGTCCGGAAAAGCCCTTACACTCCTTTCCCAAGAATATGTTTGGAATGAACCAGAAACATGTAAAATCTTGTTGTGACTCGAGTTTCAATAATAGTCCCAGGCATGGTTACTAAAAGACGCTTTTCCTTCTTGTCCCTAATCAGCCATTCTGTGAATTAAAAATAAATCAGAGTATACGGAATTAATGCTTTACATTCTCTTCTTCTTTGTAGTGTTACCCTGCTTGTGTCCTGGAGAAAACCGGAGTGGTAAGTGACACTTTATATTAGGATATCCTCACAAAGAGATGGCGACATATATTCCTTTTCCGGAATGTCTGAAGTAAGAGAACGCGAACGCGTTCTGCGCGCATGTTGCGGTGTGTGCCTCGTCCAATGAACGCGCGGAGGAGAAGGGTCGCGCGGGAGGGGGAGACTCCACTGGTCATTCGCGGTCCAGTAGTTCTGTGGGAATTCTGGATTCAGGAGAGCGCAGCATAGTCTGGCCCCGCCCACAAGCTTTCGCCTCTGCGCGTTGCTACTCCAGACATTCCGGAAAAGGAATATAGCTTAAAATGTTAACTCAATCGCGAGACAGAGTACGATAACCAAAAACTTCAAGTTGTATTTTAATTTATTAAAATACGATTACAAGTGGGGACGTTCATATACAGTTAAACCAAAATATTAAATTCTCAGATGTATTTGAGTTTATTATTTTATATGTGACTTTCGTATTATTGACTTATGTGATAATTGAGTGTGTGTCAAACTGTCTTTTGTCTTTTTCTTTCCTTGTATCTTCTTCCTACCTTTTGACATTTTCTCAGTGTTTTAGTGCCTATTCCTTCGTATTTAGTTTCTCTCTTCTTGACCGTTTCTTTTTCCTAGGTTTTCCTCCCATTTTCTGTCAGTTTCTTTTTATTCTTTCTCTGTATCGATCTTCCGGTTGTGACAGTCAGGTTTATTGTCGTTATCATTATTATTATTATTCAAACCCATAGAGGTGAAATAAGGTTTTGAATCAAATTGTTGAGTGTTTTAATTTGTAAGAATATATATTTGATTTGCCAAGCCGACGGGAGGAAGGAGACGTTCGCGTGTCTTAAGGGCGAGCACCTGAAAGGTCACGTTATGCGTCTAAAGCTTAGGAAATTCGACCGTAATGACAACCATTTAAATATCTCGGTTTCCAGCGGTCAGATTTAAGTGAAACTTTTACCATCGCAGCAGCATGTGTGCAAGGACGGATGTGTGGAGTTTCGTCGCGATCAAGCAACAATTACGGATGCCAGATCAAATTGGTTGTAATTCATCAGTTTGTGAGCACTGATTGCAGTTGAGCTATGGGCGACAGCAAGGCGGAAGCTTAATCCGTAGAAACCAAACTTCGAGCACGACCCGTCCGGGTTGGGAGACAATAGAGCGAAGTGGAATGACCTCTCCGGAAGCGTCCCTTCAACGAGCGCCGAGCGTCCTTTTTCGAAATCCAAATAAAACGAAGGACATGGTTTTTCGACATACAGTCTTACCGCGATCCTTGTAGCGAGAGCACCTCCGTGCTACCGCTCCGTAAACAGTTTTGCCGCGATTCTTGTAGCGAGAGCACCTCCGTGTTACCTCTCCGTATACAGTGGACTTTGTTGTGCTTCGCGAACATCAGTGTGTGATAAGCAGTAAGTCTACACGAGTGCGCTTACCTCAACCGCTGGAGGAAGTTGAAGCGAGACTGTGTTTCCGTGATAACCTTAAGCCGTTTATAGTTTTTGTGAAACGAGGAACATCGAGAATTATGGCGGGCTAGAGGAAGAAGAGAGATGAGGGCGTTACCCTCGATTCGCCCGATGTCAGACAAGACTAATACCCATGCCTACAACATGCCAAGAAACGACGAGCTACGCCGCCTGATGCCTACCAGCCGCCACGCAGAGAGAGAGAGATGTCGAACGCTGCCCTGTTGACGTCCCGACGCGCCGACGATGCATACCAGCCGCCACAGAGAGAGAGAGAGAGATGTCGAATGCTGCCATGTTGACGTCCCGACGCGTGAGATCGTCCGACGGTGATGGAGAAGACGCGGACGAGCCAAGAACGACCGCCCAGATGCGACGTCCGAATCGCGCCTCACCGCGGAGATGTCCACCGATCCCGAGAGGAAGAGACGCCGAGGAAGAATAGGAAAACCTTTCGTGTGACTATTAAGTGATTTCAATCGCCCATGAAGACGCCAGGATGCACCGAGAAACCTGAGAGTTGGTAATGTATTCATCTGTATGAATGTCAACACGTACCGGCTCGATTGATATTTAGAGAACGCCCTAGAAATTCGTCAACATTTTGAAAACGCCCACTCAACTCGAACTTCATACCGAACTCCCGTTGCGCTTATCATTTGTAATTTATTTGTCTCAGGTCAATTTTACTTATTTCTTGTGATTTATTTTTAATGATCTTAAATTCGTTGTTGTTTGTGCTCCTTTTGTATTTGTTTAAAGTGCGTACTAATAGAGTAAAGCGCCGCCCGCTTAATTGTTTAATCTATTTGAGGTTTGTTCATTTTTATGTGTCAGCTCTGTGTCGCTGCTAGCTACGTCAGGTCGCGTATGTGATTATTTGTTAAAATATTTGCCTGGTAATATGAATTGCTCGTCGCGGCGAAGTGTTTAAGTCCCGCCTGCTAGAGAGTATATGTTCGCGTCACTCAACGGAGGTTATTGTTATGTTTAAAACCACGTTAGGTCATGTAAAAGGAAAACGTCCGCCCACGTGAGCGTAATTGCTGTTGAGACGCCTTTGTTTACGCCGGACAAATAATGTATTGTCACCGCACCGACCTAGTTTTTAAAGGTGAACTTAAGTAAGGGCTGGCTAATGAGTTGATGTAGCACTGGAGCAAAAATTCACAAATGACCTGATGAGACAAAAATTAAGGTAAAATTAAAAGCGAACGCAATAATCAGGGCTTATTGTCATAAAACCTGTACATGTCATGTATCATTTTTTGTGTTGATGACCCCGAAAGGATTGATTCTGTGAGTGAAAGTGAGAGTGAAAGAGAGGGAGATGTAGTAAATTGATTTTTGTAGGTTATGAATAGAATATACTTTTTATTTTCATGTTAATTTTGGGCTATATCATTTCGTACGCTTGTCGCTACCCGTGATTTTCAGGTATGCAGCTAGCCGCTTCCCGGCTACAGGTAAAGAGGTGGTAATTTGAAAGTATAAATGTTTTTGTTTTCTATTCGATATGGCTAATCACTATGCACTGTTGGTCACCGGTTCCTACACACTAACTTAACCTGGACCGTAACGCTATTTCACTTGTCCGAGGGAGATTTTGCCGCCCCTATCTAGGTAGTGTTAGCATTTGTTTTCCCGGGCAAGGGATGGCGTTTCACACTACTCCTCTACCTTCTCTCTCTCTTTTTTCTGCTAAATTTCTCTTTTCTCATTAATTGCGCTTTCTCTCTCTCTCTCTCTATTCTCATTAAAGTTAGTTTTTTTTCTTTCTCTCTTCTTCTCTCCCTTTCAGACTTCCTTATTTCTTTTACTCTCTCGCTCGCTCGTTTTTCTATCTTTCCCCCTTCGTCTTCCTAGCTTCACTATTTCTTCCGAGGAAGCCCCTAAGAATTATGATAACCACAGCACTATGGCGAGGAACGAGAATATGAGGAACCCAACTTCCACACTTCCCATGGTACGGTGAAAGGGACAAGAAAAAATGTAACTCTATCCAACCAGTAAGGCACTGCAGAATGTTGACCATTACAGACAATCTTTGCTGCTGGAATGGTCATGTGAAGCCTCCACAAGTGAGACTCTCACTGCTCGTCACGCCTATGGATTTAAACCTAAACGCACGGCCATGAAAATAGGCGGCTGGGCAGAATTGCGCTGGTGCCACATATGGGAAAGCAAAGCGAGAGCGGAACAAAACTCGCTGGTTCCCGCGCACTGTGTGGCAACGTCAACCGGGCTGCGTTGCCTAGTTCGTGCGACAGACCGGCCTCTCTCCGGGGTATTTTTGTGTCATCCCTGACCTTTCTAGCGAATACTGTCAGTTTGTATCACATGGATCAAAAAGGCGTTCTGCTCCGACGTGGCAACAGCGCGAACTTCTGCCATCCCCATAATTTCATGGCTATGCCGTTAAGCCAATCTCTCATAGTTTAGTTATTTATACGTTTATTAATTTCTCTTTTAATTGTCTCGCAGTTGGATGGAGATGGATTTCCCACGGAAGGGCTTTTGGACATCGTTTCATCAGAGTCCAAATCCGTGAAGCTGTTTGAAAAGTTTACAAAGGGATACACGCAGTACGAGCTATGCTGGAAGCGAGCACGTAAGTCAATAACAGCACTTGACTGTTGGGTTCACTCATACTATTCTCCGTCAACCGCAAGGACGAAGTTGATGTAAACAAAATCACGTGACTTGCGAGAAACATGCTTCCTGTGCGTTCATTTCGATGTTGTTTCGCCCATGGATATATTAATCATACCTCTAGAACTCGTAATGTAGATTCCACAACTTCGCTATACCGACTACCTTGAGTTGCATGGCTTTGCCACATGCACAGAATTCATACCTTCAGGATTCCTACGCAGCTAACATTGGCTTGTCTCTCCAATTGCGTAGTGGTAAGGTTATTGCCTTGTAATCAAGGGGCCTAGGATTAAATCCCCTGTGGAAGCACATAGTGGTTCGGATATCACAGTAGATCAAGTTCCGATTAGCTTGAGCATAAAGAGGACTTAAAACAAACTTCAAACAGCTGACATTGGAATTACCAATAGAATTTCATAGAAGATACATTGTTCAGAACGAAAATCACCAAACTCACCCATAGATGGAGCAGCTTCCTACATCTGAAAATATATGGAGGTTTACAAAGGGTGGATTGAATATTTTATGATAATTTCTTACTTAAAAAGATTCTAACATTGAATCCATTCAGATTTATTTATAAACAGACGGACAGAGCATTACAAAATATCTCTAGTTTATCAGATGTAGACAAATTACTCTAACGGATCCTTTATCGAACGCGTATTTAATCTTGAGCTATTATTTAGTGGTTCTATCAGGGCAGAAAAACCTACCAGATCTAGAAAGGTAAATTTTGGTCCACTGATAACAGTACTTGAGACAGATATGACCGTTGCATAAGGATCCTTTCTCAGCTTTCCACGATAGCACGCAAGTGCAGTTAGACGCGACCATTGACTCAAGTGCGCATGACTTAAATGTCTATTGACAAAATATGTAAGAGTGACAGCGTTAGGTGTAATGCGAAAATATCCCACTTCGAGAGGGTTTGTTACGAGTTGTAAGAGGGATCAGAAATAATGCACACAAATTGAGCGATAATAAACAACCCAACTGTATACAAGTAAAATACTGATTATGCGCGTTTCTTATCTACTTTCAATTTTGTGTTTGTATTCGTCCATTCTTGCTAGACGCGTCACCTGTCACGTGCCAGTTTCGATGACACAATGAAAGTTGCAAGGAGGAATGGTTTCTCGGAATCGACGAGAGATGGCAGCACGCTATATAAAGAGGAGCAAAGGAAATTATAAAAAAACTTGGAGCGGAGAAGAGGGATTATATATATTATAGTAAGTTGAGAAATATATAAAAGAAGAGTTCAAATACTATAAAAGAAATAAATAGAATGTTGTATATAGTAAATTAAAATAATTAAGAATATGGCTGCATATGAAACGTTTAGGAAAGTTATTAAGTAATCGAACGAATTCAGAAATCTATCTCTTTTTGATTCTCTGGCGAGGAGAACGTCGCCATGTTTTGGTTGCTTGTCCCCGGTGGCGCTGTTGTCAAATCAGACGCCCCGAAGCACTTTACGGTTGCGCTCTTTATTAGTCGCACTGGGCCATTGGTAGCGCTTGTTATTAGCGATCCTGGTTATTTCCCTTTGGTCGTTAAATAGGAGGTGGTGCTATTGTCAGTTTAGTCGACCCTACTCTTTCTACAAGTATAGCTTGTATTGTTTGCCAAAGAAGCGGAGAAAGCGAGCGCATAAATAAGATTACGCTTTAAAAAGAAAGATAACATATTAAAAGAAGAAGAAGCCTTTTTGATAATAAAAGAAGAAGAAGCCTTTTCCATATTAAAAGAAGAAGAAGCCTTTTGATAATAAAAGAAGCCTTATGATAATCAAAGAAGAAGAAGCCTTGTTGATAGTCAA
Source organism: Lepisma saccharinum (assembly GCF_977018435.1). NCBI lineage: Eukaryota > Metazoa > Arthropoda > Insecta > Zygentoma > Lepismatidae > Lepisma > Lepisma saccharinum. Next base: position 116,309 of record NW_028143009.1, on the reverse strand, counting down.
AGAAGAAGAAGCCTTTTCGATAATCAAAGAAGAAGAAGCCTTTTTGATAACCAAAGGAGAAGAAGCCTTTTCGATTATACATATATATATATATATATATATATTTTTCTCTGTATTTTGGATTGATTATCAGAATATAGATCCGCATTTTAATATATCCTCTTGGCTATAAAACGCTTTCTTTGGAATTTTCGAATAAAGAACCTATCTCCCTGAGATTAAGATGTCTGTAGCCGTGGTAAATAACATTTAAGTACGCACCCCCAAGGGGCGTAGCACACCTGAGGTCGAATAATAGCCACAAATTCACATGCCACTGGAAATATCTTCACGACAGCTTGCAGTGTCTAGCCAACCATTCACGAGACACTGGCAATATCTTCGCAAGCACCTGCAGTATACAGCCAACCATTCACGAGCCACTGGAAATATCTCCGCCAGCACCTGCAGTGTGCGGTCAACCACTCGCGAGGCACCAAAAATATCTTCACGAGAACCTGCAGTGTGGCGCGAACAATTCACGATTGACTGGAAATATCTCCGCGGAAAGTATCTTCGCGATCACCTTCTGCATGTAGCCAACAATTTTCACGAGCCACTGGAAAATCTCCTGCCGCACAGGCTTTGTGCAACAAACCCTTCAGGAGCCACTGACAATATCTACGTAAACCTCGTATTTGGCCATCCCTGATGTAGATTCAAAGGTAAAATTAAGAATGTCATTACTTGCTTATGTATAGAACTATAGTATATTTAACTTCAGCATGTATTTATTCACAGGTGTCCTGAAGGATAAGTGTGACAGAGCAAACTATTACCTCTTCTGCGGATCAGACAATTTTATAGGGGTAAGTTTACATGCAAATCTTTCTGAAACATCCAGAACATTTCTAGTTTTTCTCGTAGCGGATACAATTTACTTACTTAAGTTTCTTGCCTGGTAGTGGCAGTGTAATTTTGGATTTGGATCTAGTATCAGGAACCTACGGGTGCTTTTGGGGTGCGAACTTTACTATCAGGGGTGCTATGGGTGTGTCATAGAGGGAAAACGATATTATTTATGCATTAATTTAAGCTTACAAGCAGTGACACTTACTGTTATTATTTATTTATTACACTAATGTTGCACTTATGGAGGGTTGCCACGATGGCGTAGTGGAAACGTGGTCAGCTTTTAATCAAGGGGTCCATGGTTCGATTCCCCTTAGATACACATGGCACAGTGGTTTGGATCCCACTTTAAACTGTACGACGAGTCCCAATTAGCTTATCTGTGCATAAAGTGGACTTAAACATGAAATAAATTGCAAATTAAGCAGGGTTCACCCAGGTTTTTTCCAACGGGGCTCAAATTTTGAAAAACAAAACACGAGTGTTGGAGAATTGTTTGTGGAAAAAATACTGGAATAACAAATTCACAGCATACCTTTCAATATTTCTATTAATTTTGACTATTGTATTCCAATAATACTAATTTTTATCAAAACGTTATGGAAAACACTATTCGATGGAAGAAAATTTACTTCTCAAGACTATAACCTAACACGAGTGTAATGGTGTCTGGTGTCTCTGAAGTTAGGTGAAGGCAAGTAGGAAAAAGTGTAAAAAATCCTTCTTCAGGGCGTTCACTCTAGGACTGATAAAATTAAGGTATAATTCCAGGTTTTCAAGGCGAACTTTCCACAAATTCAAGGGTAAAAGCAGATGTTTTATCTATTTCAACCTTACGTATTGCCGCCTCTTACCATCCACACACAAATATATTAACAATATAAATGGCCTGCCTTTATGTATCCAATTTATCCGAAAATTCCAATTCAATTCAATGGTATGTATATTCAATTTAAGGTGCGCAGTTTACATTTGTCATTTCACATACTCAGACTAGAAATACATCCACAAACACAAATCACAAATGTAATGGGATATAGTAATCTACGAAAAATTGTTAATTGCAAAATTTACTTAATCAAACTTCAATAAATCTTACCTTGCAATAATCTTTCTTCTGTCAGATAGATTGTTCTGCAACGGATGGACTCTAACATAGCAAAGGAATTGAGAGAATTCTGATTCCTTTCTTTCATCGATAAAAATAAAACCTAAACTGTGAAAAACTTGCTACCCGCAATATTTGGATAAAAAAATCAAGCCGCATGATTCCCGGAGTCAATAATTCACGCATAATTCCATGAATTGAAGGAATTCTCGGTTCTTATCTTCGTCTTTCCGACGAGAAAATTTTGTTTTCTAACAAAAACAACCATTATTCATTATTGGATATGACACACACTCAGTTCAACTCCTCGAAGGCAAGTGAAGTAGCTTGCTTTGTCTGCCCGTAGCTCTGCAGCTGCGTAATGACAAAGCTCGCATCCCAAGCAGTGACGTCACGGTTGTCATGCATACCAACGTAACACGGCTACCTTTGGCCGTGTCCGGATTGGCAAGCGCTCCGTCCGTTCTCTCCCGTTGCTTTCGTCTGCCGTCGATTTCGTGCGAATCTACATGTCCCCTTGCAGTATGGTTGTCACTTTTCCCGCCAGGTGTCGTCCCTAACGTCACCCACCGCGCTCTAGGGCGCAGGCGCACAGGATGGAAGCAGAAGGCAGACACCAACCACACGTTTCAATGATTTCCACCTATTTATTATTAATATTAAAATTGTGACTTATGGTTTCTTCATTTTCAATTTTTCTACTTTCAGTTTTATCGATAAAATGTTCAAGAATCACTGAGTTTTACATCATGTATTCAGTAAATGTTGTCTCCGCAAAGCGGAAGTTGCAATATGGCTGCCAAGCGAAGGGCCACAGCGAGTTTGAGCGTGCATCTGTCGCGCCGTTCGTCTCTTCCCTCCGACTCCAAGCCTGCCGCCAATTCGGACAACGAAGATAGCATGAGTCCCCGGATGGAACTGTGCTTTAGGCGAAATCTGCTGCCGGTTCGGACGCGGCCGTGTGCATAGATGTCGCTTCCACAGCTAGAGCTCTGCACTTCCGGATGGATCAGTACGGTAGAAGCTATTGTCGAGGGCGTTGGTGCTTACAATGCAGAAATACGTTTCTTTTATTCTAATATACGTGATCATGATAATTTAATAAAAACACATTGTACATTAATATGTGATGAAGTATCACTGCATGTACTTCATCTGAATAGCCGCCGCTAACGCTTACGAAATAATGTTCTTTTCTTTTTATCCATATTTCAGAAGCAGTATCTGCTTAATACCATTGTGCAAGTATACACGGACCTAGGCAATAAGACTAGAAGATAAAGAGAGTTCCTTCAGCATCACTTCTAGATTTTAATACAGCACAAAGCATTCAAATTGTAACGCAAGTTTGTGGTTACTTTGTTACTCATGCGTCCAATTGCAATAATAAACCTTTTGTATAAAGATATGTAATAAATGCAATAAAATCTGTGATTTCTTCTACGCCAGGCGTATGTTCTTGTAAAGTAAAATTATATATTGAATTGGTGTTTTAAGTCCACTTTATGCACAGTAAGGCTAATCGGGACTGGACCTACGGTTTAAAGTGGGATCCGAACCACTGTGCCATGAGTCTTCACCGGGTATCGAACCCGGGACCCCTTGATTATAAGGCGACGACGCTACCACTGCGCCATCGGGGAGGCCCTAGTGTTGCCCACGGGACGAGACTTTGGCCTGTCTCGTCTCGTGGAAATGCTGTGAAATGCTGTCTCGTCTCGAAAATATTCGTTTGTCTCGGGACACATGATCAATCTTGTCTCGTCTCGAATATTTAAAAGCCTGTCCCGTCTTGTCCCGTGGGCAACACTAGGAGGCCCTAAAATTATATATTAAAATTCACGAAAGAGTTAACAATACTATCAAAGAGAATAATTATAATTCATCTTAATGTGTTTGTTCTGTCTAATGTGTTTGTGTTCGTCTTGTGTAGTAATTGTGCTGTCTAATGTGTTTGTGTTTGTCTTGTGTAGTAGTTCCTCCATTCATATTGGGGGTTAGGCGTAGAGCTGACAACTCTGCACTGTAAAAAAAAAATGTCAAGAAACAGCAATATAAGGCCATGGATGTTCCCAAGGTAAAATATTCCGGAGATAAAAATAGTCCCCCGTTCGGATCTCCGGGTGGGGACTACTTTGGGAGGTCCATGGACTAAAGATAAGATATACATTAAATTAGGCACCTGGAATGTTCTGAACCTTTACCGGCCTGGGGCATTTCAGTGTACAGTTAATGAAATAGTTAAGTATAAATTACATGTAGTATCTGTCCAGGAAGTTAGGTGGCCAGGAGAAGGGAATTGTATAACTAAAAATTATACTTTTTTCTATGGTGGTACTGAAAATCATAATTTTGGAACAGACTTTTTCATAAATAATAGAATTATCTCGGCTCTTAAAACAGTAGAATTTATAAATGATAGGATATCATATGCAGTTTTACAGGGTAGGTGGTGTAAAATTATTTTAATAAACATACATGCACCAACGGAAGATAAAGATGATAATACTAAAGATGATTTTTATACAGAGTTAGAACAGGTCTTTGATAAATTTTCTCAGTATGATATGAAAATTCTCTTAGGTGACTGTATTGCACAGATTGGCAAAGAAGAGACATTTAAACCCGCGATTGGTAAAGAAAGGGTCATGAATTAAGTAATGATAATGGTATAAGATTGATTACTTTTGCAACCTCAAAGAATTTAATTGTGAAAAGTACCACTTTTAAACATAAAGATATCCATAAATATACCTGGTCTTCTCCAGATGGTAAAACTCATAATCAGATAGATCATATTCTCATTGATAAGAGAAGGCATACTAGTATAATTGACGTTCGTACACATAGAGGTGCTGACTGTGCCAGTGACCATTATTTAGTAATTGCTAAATTAAGAGAAAGACTCTCAGTGATAAATCATAAGCAACAAAATCTAAAAGTTCTAAAATTTGATACAGGAAAGTTTACTGATGAAAGAATTAAGAAAGATTACCAAATTAAACTGTCAAATAGATTTGATGTTTTGCAGGATTCAAATTATGATGAAAATATAAATGAAACAGACGTAAATAAGAATTGGGAGCACATACGTAATGCAATAGAATCAGCAGCTAAAGAAAGTATAGGATACCATAAACCGAGAAAAAGTAAGCCATGGTTTGATAATGAATGTCATAATCTAATAGAAATAAGAAATCAGGCTAGACTTAGGTGGTTAAATAACTCATGATACAAATCTAAACAATTATAATAGAATAAAGCGAGAAGTTAACCGCACGTTTAGAAGTAAAAAAAGAGATTACTTGAAAAGCAAAATTAACGAAATTGAAACAAACAGCAAAAATAAAAATATCAGAGATTTATATAAAGGTGTAAATGAGTTTAGAAAGGGGTGGCAACCTAAAGTAAACTTGATAAAAGATAAAGATGGTGATTTTCTAGCTGACCCAAGCGATATTCTAAATAGATGGAAGAACTACTTTAATGACCTTTTAAATGTCCATGTAGGAGATAAATCAGAAGTAAATGAAGTCCACACAGCAGAACCTTTAGTTCCAGAACCTAACTTGACTGAAGTTAAAGATGCTAAAGAATAACAAAGCACCTGGCATTGATTTAATACCAGCTGAATTAATATGGTGGAAATTCATTAATATGTCAAATTCATAAATTAATTTGTTTAATATGGAATAAAGAAGAAATCCCTCAACAGTGGAAAGAATCCATAATTGTTCCTGTGTTTAAGAATGGTGATAAAATGAACTGCAATAATTACCGTGGAATTTCTCTACTCTCTACAACATATAAAATATTATCTAACATTCTTTTAACAAGACTAACCTCATATGCTAATGAAATTATAGGTGATTATCAATGTGGATGTAAACGTAACAGATCAACTACAGATCAAATTTTTCACATCAGACAGACATTTGAAAAAAAGTCTGAATATAATCAAAATGTCCATCAGCTATTCATTGATTTCAAAAAAGCATATGATTCGGTCAAAAGAGATAAATTATATAATATATTAGTCGAGTTTGGAATACCTAAGAAGCTTGTTAGTATGATAAAAATATGCACCAGTGAAACAGAAAGTAAAATTCGTGTGGGTATTAATATGTCTGACAAATTTACAATTCATGATGGGTTAAAACAAGGAGATGCATTATCTCCATTGCTCTTTAATTTTGCCTTAGAATATGCTGTTAGGAAGGTAAAAGAAACTAAAGAAGGACTAAAATTAAATGGTGTGACTCAGTTGTTAGCATATGCAGATGATGTAGACTTACTGGGGGATGATGTGAATACAATTAAGAATAATGCTAAATTATTTTTCAAAACTGCTAAGGAGATAGGTTTGGAAGTTAACAAAGAGAAAACTAAATATATGCTTACAGGCCGAAACCAAGTGTTAGGTAATAATCAAAATCTAATTATTGATAACAACTCGTTTGAACCAGTTCCCAAATTCAAATACTTAGGAGTAATATTAACAAATGAAAATTATATTAAAGAGGAAATAAAAAGTAGGCTTAATTCAGGAAATGCATGTTACTTCTCTCTTCATAAACTTTTGTCTTGTCGTTTAATATCTAAGAAACTAAAAGTTAAAATATACAAAACAGTAATTTTGCCTGTAGTATTATATGGATGTGAAACTTGGTCCCTTACATTGAAAGAGGAACATAAATTGAGAGTATTTGAAAATAAGATCCTTAGGAAAATATTTGGACATAAAAGGGATGAGGAGACAGGTGAGTGGAGAAGGTTACATAATTTAGAACTACATAATTTGTATTCATGTCCAGATATTATTAGAATGATTAAATCAAGAAGACTTAGGTGGGCAGGCCATGTGGCACGAATGGGAGAGGAAAGAGGAGTTTACAGGATTCTTGTTGGGAAACCTGATGGTAAGAGACCTGTAGGAAGGCCAAGACGAAGATGGAGGGACAACGTTGAGATGGACCTAAGGGAAATCGGTAGGGATGGAAAAGAGTATATAGAACTTGCTCAAGATAGGGACAGATGGAAGGCCTGTGTTGCTACAGCCATGAACCTTCGGGTTTAAGAAGGCTAGGGAGTTAGTTAGTTAGTTAATGTGGTTTGTTCATTGCATTTATAGAAGGGGACTTGTATGAAATCTGCAGCCAGTGATGAACAGCATGTCTCCCTTATGCCAAACGTGTTCCACATGTCTACCATCAGTCTGAACATGTTTCAACATGTTTCCTTAAATCTCTTCAAAATGTGAGTCTACAGAGCAACCATTGCGGTGGTTATCCTGTCCCAGTGCTACATTGCAAATACAATTAGCTTGAGATCTGGTGACCGTGGTGTCCATTCCAAACATTCCTTCCCTGCAATAGCGTACGACATTGGTTCCAGACTTTATGAACACCCTGTAGTACTGGAAAACAATCCATTCATCCATGTTATATTAGTTGCCATCCTACTGCAGTATAAATTACCATGACGGTTGTTAAACCTTAACGGCATTACATACTTAACCAAATTAAGATAAATTTAATGGTCTAGTTTTAAAACTACGCGTATGAACAGTAATTTATAACGAAGCTGTTAACGACGTCATGTTTGTTGATTGATTGATTTGTTGTTTTAAGTCCACTTTATGCACAGGAAGGCATATCGGGACTGGACCTCCGGTTAAAATGGGATCCGAACCACTGTGCCATGTACCTCCACCGACTATCGAACCCGGGGACCCCTTGATTACAAGGCGATGACGTTACTACTACGCCATCGGGAGGCCATTTGTTTGTTGATTAATTTAGTTGATTTTACTTCGCGTTTCTGCCACTTTTGGCTAATTAGGATGATGAGTGATGATAAAATGAAATACATGAAGGGACAAACACACATAGACAGAGGATTTCACTGCGCATGATCCAGACGCCAGAGCCTCTGTAGTCTGCATAATTGAGTCCAGGTTGTACTATGTGAAAATGAGGTTGACATCTGAGTGTCTTCCCTTACACCCCTGTAAGTCTTGTGTCGTCCATATACAGGGCTACTATAAATGATCCATTCGATTTCAAAACACTGTATATTCCAAAGTATTGCGCATACAGATATGAACGATACATGAAAATAACTGTAAACTCACCAAGTTTGCATCGTGACACACCAGTTGGCAGCACGAATGCAGTGCCTGTACAAAATGGCAACAAACCGAGATATTCGCTTGGATTTATGGAATATTGATAGGTTCTTTAATGCGTGTGTGTGTGTATGAAACAAATGTGGTAATGGGTGACCTGATGCTTCAGAAGAAGTCGCACCGCACCGGACGACATGATTTTCTGTGATTCTTTTAGCACCAAGTTCATCAATGTATCATTCACTGCAGTAACAGATGAACATCTCGCATATTCCAACACACAAAACTCTTTTCTCTGTTTCTCGCCATTTTGTACAGGCACTCCACCCGTGCTGGCATATGGTGTGTTACGATGCGAACTTGGTGAGTTTACAGCAGGGGCGGATCCAGGATTCAGTTTTGGGGGGAGGCACCAATTTCCAAAAGTGTACACATAAATACTAATGAAGATTACAGTACTACTGTAAATTAAAGTTTACCATGGTGAAACAAGTCTTTTGTACTTTGATATATTTTTAAGTACCAATTCCAGTCATCTGTACATGCGGCCATGTTATTAAGAACAAATGTATTTGAAAATTACATTGTAAAAAAAAAAAGCAATATATTAACAATAGCGTATTCCTTGTGAACACAGAAACACAAGTTACAGAAGTACGGGTGTCCCACTCGTAAGGAGCCCCGGAAAAAGTGTTATAAAAATCTTAATAAAAGAGGATATGAAACCAAATTTGTACATGACATACCTTTATGGTTGAGAAATGAAGGTACATTACAAGATGTGCTAGAAGTTACCTCCCCCAACCTGTATACACAGTTCAACACGGCGCTGCATGTTCGTGGATGTTGCTGCCAAAGTATTCGGCGTGACTGCCTGGATTTCACGGCGGATGTTCTCACGTAACTCGTCGATGGTGCGTGGTTTGTTCTTGTACACAGAAAAAGTCAGGGGGTCAAGTCCGGTAACCTTGGGGGTCATAATCCTTTCGAAATCACTCGGTCAGGGAAAAATGATTCCACCCCAGCCATACTCGCGTCAGACGTGTGGCATGTGACCCCCATCTTGCTGGTACCAGCCAAGTGTTAGTTCCTCGTCATCCAACGGGTTCACAAATTCATGAAACAATGCCTGGTACACATCACTGTTGACGGTAGTGTAAAAAAAAAATTGGCCCGATTATGGGCCGCTGTGATAATGCACAGAACACGGCCACCTTCTGTGAATGAAGAGGTTCCTCAACGACTGCATGCTGGTTGTCACTACACTACTCCATAAACGTGTGTTTTGTGAGTTCACGTATCCTGACAACCTTTACAAAGCTGCCACGTCGACGAGTTACGTGAGAACATTCACGAACATGCAGCGCCGTGTTGAACTGTGTATACAGGTGTATACACTTCTTGTAATGTACCTTCATTTCTCAACCATAAAAGTATGTCATGTTCAAATTTGGTTTCATATCCTCTTTGGTTCGATCCCCGGCCGGTTCAAATCCGGGAACTTTTCTAACGGTGGAAGCGGCCCCGGCGCACACCCAGCGTCGAATAACATGGGTACCTGGGGGAAACCCTGGGGGGTAAAGGCGGTCAGGGGCGTGATGCTGATCACATCACCCCCACTCACGACCGGATCAAGAAAGTGTGGGGCGTTACCCCCACACCCCCTATCCGCCTTCATGGCGTGGTGCTATGCACAGGGGAACACTTTACCTTTTTTATCCTCTTTTATTAAGATTTTTATAACACTTTTTCCGGGGCCCCTTACGAGTGGGACACGAGTCTTCTTCAACAATGAGTTTCGGAATTACTTTCTGTAGAGTGCTTAAGACTTTAATCTGGATCGCACCACCTGCATATAGTGTTGGGTAGGATAATGCGCTTTATACGAGGGTCACTATTTATATTTTGAGCCTTGGCAACACTGATTGAAGTTAGGCGCGATTTGACGTGTGCACGGAATCGTCTGGCGTTATTGACCATAACGTACTTCAAATGTTTTGTCAATAGCTTGATTTGTGTTGTTTATGTTGCCTTGGAGATTGCGCGACAACAATAAAATGGAATTAACTCGTGAACATTTTCGTGCGATGATTTTTTACGATTTTCGACGTGGATTATCAAGACAAGAGTGCATCGATCAACTTACTTCCACATTTGGCGATGAAGCCCCATCCTTTGCCACTGTGAAACGCTGGTATAACGAATTTAATCGTGGCCGCCATTCGCTCACCGACGAGATTCGCGAAGGTCGTCCAAAATCAGTTGTTGTTCAAGAAAACATTAATGCTGTGCAAAACCTAATACTGCAAGATCGTCATTTGACATACTGCGAGATTGAGGCAAGCATAGGCATTAGTTCCACCAGCATATATAAAATATTACATGATCATTTAGCTGTGAGAAAGGTATGTTCTCGTTGGATCCCACACAATTTGACAAAAACTCAAAAAGACGCTCGCGTCAATTGGTGCAAACAAATGCTCAATAAATACAATCGTGGTGCTTCAAAAGATAAGATTGTAACAGGTGACGAATCATGGATATATGCATATGAGCCGGAACGTAAACAGCAGTCGACTGTATGGGTGTTTCAAGATGAACCCAATCCAACAAAAGTTGTTCGCGCTCGAAGCACATCGAAACAAATGGTCGCCTGTTTTTTCGGGAAAACTGGTCATGTGGCAACTGTGCCTTTAGAGGAACGTAGAACGGTCAACTCTGAATGGTACACAACAATTTGTTTGCCAGAGGTCTTCGATCAAATACGGAGAACAAACAAACGCGTCGGATCATTCTTCATCAAGACAATGCCAGCTGTCACACATCTCGTCTAACAACCGACTTTATGAACAGTCAAAAAATCGAATTGATGGGTCATCCGCCGTACAGTCCTGATTTGGCACCCAATGACTTCTTCTTGTTCCCGAATGTCAAGAATAAATTGCGTGGCCAACGATTTTCGTCGGCGGAAGACGCCGTTGATGCGTTCAAAAACCATATTATGGAGGTGTCTCAAGAAGATTGGAAAAACTGCTTTGACAAATGGTTCGAACGAATGCAAAACTGTATTGACCATAAAGGAGAATACATCGAAAAACAATAAAGCAGTTTTCAATGCCAAATTCCTGTTTTTTCATTGTTAGGCTCAAAATATAAATAGTGACTCTCGTACCTTACATTCACGCCCTTTGTTTCTTTCATAACTGAACAAAGAACAGGGAGAAACTTTACAAACGATTTATGAAAGAAACATGGTCGATGTCGGACAGGCACCAACTTTCAACAATGCACAGGGGGCACCAACTTCAAATGATGTTCGGCACTCGGCAATTTTTAACGATATACGGGGTGCACCACTTTACAAAAGTGTACACACAATTAATAATATTTTTCTTATTAATTTTGTAAATTACATATTAGAGTATATTTTTCTCGACCATTGGGGGGGAGACGTGCCTCTGTGGCCCCCTCTGGATCCGCCACTGGTTTACAGTTATTTTCATGTATCATTCATATATGTACACGCAATACTTTAGAAAATACAGTGATTTGAAATGGAACGAATCATTTATAGTAGCCCTGTATTTTGTGATTGTCCCTTCATCAATTTAATAACATAAATAAATAAATCAATTACCTTTGGGGTTAAGGTATTTTGCCCCTCCCTTTGCTTAGTTTGAGATTACATTGCATTTCTGACTGACTGATACTGTGCATATGATAACCAATAGAAATTCTTCAAACAACTACTGAGATATTGTTACATAAAAAGGTATTCTTGTTTCATTGCATCCATGTTGGTTCCGAGTATTTACTTGTATGTCAACCGAGATATTGAATACTGGTCGTTATGAGAACGAGTGGGAGAAGAAATATCATTTGAAGCTTGATATGAGATTGGCCTATAAACAGCGGATGCTGTATGGAGAGATTGTAATCCTCTGGAAGATGCTGAGTTATTGTTGAACTACAAGAAGCAGCTAAGATTGCGGCATTAACAATAACAAAATATCAATCTCCGTAGAGAGCAATAAAAAAGGCATCATGGATGTTATAGCTTTCTTGACACTGTAATTTTAACAGTGTACATTGGTTAGGTAACAACAATTTTATATTTTTAAGTCTTGCCCTTCTATGAGCTGAGGTAGTACAAAGTCTTGCAGAGGTCATTTGCTTCTCATAGTGACGTTCTGAGTTATAGTGCAAAAGAGAGATGTTCCTTCTTATTGCATTGGTTCTCTTCGCAGCGTTCCAGAATGCAGCTTGTGAAGTAAAAGTAAGTCCAGTAGTAAAACTTTGCTTTTGTTACTTACCGTCGCTCTTCCTCCAATTTTGGCTAATCGCAACGATGAATAATGTTATGATGAAATTGATAAAGGGCCATTCACAACGAACACCCATGTCCAGGCCGGGATTCGAACCCGAGACCCATTGCGTCGTGCTAACCACTCCGCCACGGATGTCGACCCCCTCCACTTTATGCACACGAAGGTTAATCGGCACTGGACCTACAGTTTAAAGTGGGATCCGAACAACTTGTGCCTCAGCGGGTAATCAGTTTGTATAACAGAGGGGTGTAAGGAGTGACGAAGACACCCAACCATCCTGGAGTGTACTTTGCAAACTTGCGAAGCTCTGGCGCCTGGAATCACGACGAATATAATCCCCTGTCGGGCTCTGTCCTTTCACCAATCTCACCTTATCGCCTTACATCCTCATTTTCACGATTAGCCAAAAGTGGCAAAAATGAAAAGTACTATAAACTAGATGAATCCATTAATGGGACGGAACAATTGAATTATTACTTACCAACAAAGACAGTTGCAGTTACAAAGAAACTACGTATTAACAGTCTCTAAAAAGTAAAAGTGTATGAAAGTTTGCCACAGGAACATCCTGCTGAAACTTCCTGATCCAAAACTGCATATTTCTTACTTAAGTGTTTTTTCCAGAACAGTCTGAAGCAGTGGTCCTCAATCTTTTTCAGTCCGGGACCCACCTTGAAGGATATCACACTTCATGGACCCATAAGCATGGGCGTCAGCAGAATTATTTGTAGGGGTGTGCACCCAGTTTATAACAGTTGGGCTGAAAAGTTCGTAGGCTGACTCATAGATGGCGTTACTAGAATTAAATCCATGTGATTTTTACTTAGTACTAACCTTCAAAAGATACGTGTATAAATTTCACAGCTTAGTTCGTGAGATATAGCATTGTGAGTGAAGCAGCTTTTGTTATTGTGAAAAAATGGATAAAAAAGAATTTCGTGTGTTAATAAAGCATTGCTTTTTGGCGAAAAAAAAACTACTGTTGAAGCCAAGGCTTGGCTTGATAAACATTATTCGGACTCTGCACCAGGAAAATCAACCGTATAGAAGTGGTTTGCTAAATTTAAACGAGGCGAAATGAGCATCGAAGACGATGCACGCAGTGGACGCCCCAAAGAGGCTGTTACCGACGAAAACATCAAAAAAGTCCACAAAATAATTTTAAATGATCGTAAAGTGAAGTTGATCGAGATAGCTGCGACTTTAAAAATATCAAAGGAACGTGTTGGACATATTGTGCATGAATATTTGAACGTGCGAAAGCTGTGTGCAAAATGGGTGCCGCGCGTGCTCACAATCGATCAAAAGCAACAACGTTTTGATGATTCGGAGCAATGTTTAGCGATATTCAACCGTAATAAACACGAATTTTTCCGTCGATATATTACAATGGATGAAACATGGCTCCATAACTACACTCCAGAGTCCAATCGACAGTCAGCCGAGTGGACTGCACGTGATGAACCGAATCCAAAGCGTGGAAAGACGCAACAGTCGGCTGGCAAGGTTATGGCATCAGTATTCTGGGATGCGCATGGTATTATATTCATCGATTACCTCAAAAAGGGCCAGACCATCAACAGCGATTATTACATAGCGTTGTTGGAGTGTTTAAAGGATGAAATCATGAAAAAACGGCCCCATTTGAAGAAGAAAAAAGTGCTGTTTCATCAAGACAATGCACCGTGTCACAAATCAATGAAAACGATGGCAAAATTATATGAATTAGACTACAAATTGCTTCCCCATCCACCATATTCTCCAGATCTGGCCCCCAGTGACTTTTTCCTGTTTGCAGACCTTAAAAGAATGCTCGCTTTAGCACTGATGAAGAGGTAATCGCCGAAACTGAGGCCTATTTTGAGGCTAAAGAGAAATCGTACTATAAAAATGGGATCGAAAAATTGTATGACGGCTATAAACGTTGTATCGCCCTCGAAGGCAACTATATTGAATAATAAAATCGAATTTTGTCAAAAAATTATTTTTTACTATGTTAGCCTACGAACTTTTCAGCCCAACTGTTATTCATAGTTTTGCTAACATCGAGTACTTTAAGAATCCCTCTTTTACGCTTGCTTAAACAAATTACAGAAAAGTAAATATGTAATTTAAAAGACTAATTTACTCCAGTCTAACATCTAACTAAACACACATCCTGAAATTGAGAGATGCCAGTAAAAAGCAATAGATAGCGAATAACAGAAATGTTGTGATTTGATTGATTGATTTGGGCCTCCCAGATGGCGCAGTGGTAGCGTTGTCGCCTTGTAATCAAGGAGTCCCGGGTTCGATACCCGGTGGAAGCACAAGTGGTTCGGTTCCCACTTTAAACTGCAAATACTAAATAGGCTATGCTGACCAAGGCAGAAATTTATTATATTATAAAACATAAACTAAACGTAACGTTTCAACCTTCTAGCAAGGTCTTCTTCAGACTCTGTACCAAGTACAAATGTAACCAGGTACACAACAGGATGAAATATATATACACAAAAATACTCCCCTCCAGACTATTAGAAAGTAGTTTTGGAATATATTTCATCCTGTTGTGTACTTTGTTACATTTGTACTTGGTGCAGAGTCTGAAGAAGACCTTGCTAGAAGGTTGAAACGTTACGTTTAGTTTATGTTTTATAATATAATAAATTTCTGCCTTGGTCAGCATATTTAGTTTATATATCATGGAAACAAGGCTTAATGGTGTAATAATTTAAACTGTAGGTCCAGTCCCGATTAGCCTTAAGTTTAAGTGGACTTAAAGCACCAAATCAATCGATCGATTGATTTGCTTTATTTTACTTCGCTTTTTGTGCCACTGTGGCTTATTTGCGAAGATGGATATGATGAAATTATGAATGAACACTCAAACACATCCATGCCCAGCCCGGGATTGGAACTCTGGACCCCTGGGACGTAGCGCGATGTGCTAACCACTTCGCCACGGGGGCCGGCAATAACATAAATGTAAAGTTTAGACTACGATCAACACGGGTTGAATATAAATTATTAAAACAACATATCTTAGTAATTTAAATGTAATAGGTTTTTAAGAGACACTAAATAAATTTTACTGTCTTAAAAACCTATTACATTTTCACAGTAAAATGTATTTACTGTAAATAAATTTTCTAACCCGACTTCCGAACCACCAAACGCCCCCTCGAGACCTAGCAGTGGGTCGCGCGCCATAGGTTGAGAAATTATGATCTAGAAATACTTAGTGTTATCATGATGCGTTAGGAAAGAGCACAAATGAACACGATAGGCAGATAGGTAGAGAAAGGGAGAGAATGGTTTTCGATGCGGTGTTATTAAAACGTACACACAATAATACATTTCACGGATTCTTTCCTGAATCATTTGTACTTAGCAAACAGACGTTGCTTTAACTGTTATTTTCGTCGTAACATGCATTCAACACGAAACAACCTTCAAGTTTCTGTTCCTGGCACGAGATTGCGCCACAGTTCTTGCAAATGGCTACATTATCATAGGTCAAAATGATCGCAACTGAGGTTGAATCATTATGTCGTTTAATATTATTATATTTTCTCAGCTGAACCGAATCATATTCATGTTTATATTATCTATTATATTTCGATTTTTTATGATATATAGTCAAACGCGAGGATAAATGAATAACCTTCGGTAACAATTAAAGATTGTTGTAGCTGTGTTTGTCTACTACCCCTTCCTGGAGTCTTTTGCCATATTAGAAAATTTTCTGTGGGAACTTATATGTATATCGAACATATTCAGTTATCATCGACCATCCATTTGGTTGTGGGGTTGAATCCCTGCGAAGGCAACAATGCTCCTTTATTCTTATTCTATGAAACATTCTAACAATTCACCTATCTGTGGCTATTAGCCTAGACGTCACACAGCTACAACGAAACACAATACAACCCAATAATATCCATGTAGACATCAAATGTTACAAAAATTGAGTAACAAATTTCCAAAGTATGAAAAAATAATTGCACAGTTGTAACCCCATTCTGTCTTTCCAGGTAGATCCTGTAATAATGGGAAAGATTCTGAATGCAACAATGGAGTGTCTTCAACAGAACAACTTGATCAGAATAGAAGATGGTATGGACTATACTTATTTTCGTCCTATAATAATTCCATGTGACTTTTGCGAAAATTTACATTATTCGCATATCGACTTTCATCATTCACAATAGCCTGTTGATTGATAATCTACACGAGCGAACGAAAAAAAGGTCTCTGCGCAAGTAGTGACGCGAGACGGCTCCACGTGAGAGGGAACGGAACTTAGTAATGTTTTATGATGCCGAAACCCGGGACTTGCGTGGAGGGGGGAAAGCGACTGCAGTTACCAGCCTTCCCAGGAGAGTGTACTGCTTCGCTCTGCCCACTCGATTCCCCACCCCCATTCCCATCTTCGCGGCCTTGCTCCAAAGATAAATGGGACAGAGTATAATCAATCACATAACAGTTAAATAGGTAGAGTAGCGGAAATCATGCTATTTACTTCAGTAATATCTTTTCCACACACTGAACCAAGGAAAGTACCCTGGGTTGTTGCTCAGTGCCAGCACATGACCGCCTGAAAAGGGGTCAGGGGGGTCGAACCGAATTATCGACCCCAACCCCCTCTGGAAATTGACATCGTACATGTTATGTTACAAAAAAGCAGAAAGTTTATACATTTTATTATTAACAATCGAAACGGTGGCCGCGGTGGCTCAGTCGGTAACGCGTCTGACTACCATGCTAAAGGTCCCGGGTTCGATCCCCGGCCGGTTCAAATCCGGGAACTTTTCTAACGATGGAAGCGGCCCCGGCGCCCACCCAGCGTCGAATAACATGGGTACCTGGGGGAAACCCTGGGGGGTAAAGGCGGTCAGGGGCGTGATGCTGATCACATTACCCCCACTCACGACCGGATCAAGAAAGTGTGGGGCGTTACCCCCACACCCCCTATACGCCTTCATGGCGTGGTGCTATGCACAGGGGAGCACTTTACCTTTCTTTTTTTAATAAAGTTCAGTTAATAAGTATTGGAACAGAATAAAAAAAAAGTAAAAACTGCGTTAGATCAAAAACATTCAGTGTAAACTAAAGGAACCATGCTTACATTCTTCTACCATTAATTACATGAATAAATGGTTCCAAGTCTTAGAAATTCCAAGAATTAGATGTTTATGGCTAAACTCTATTGTTACATTTTCCAACTTACTTTCGTC
The DNA here is from genome assembly GCF_977018435.1 of Lepisma saccharinum. Taxonomy (NCBI): domain Eukaryota; kingdom Metazoa; phylum Arthropoda; class Insecta; order Zygentoma; family Lepismatidae; genus Lepisma; species Lepisma saccharinum. The sequence continues at coordinate 98,636 of NW_028143009.1, read as the reverse complement.
TGCAAGAGTTAGTAAGTACATTCTCTGTGAATGTCCCTTCATCAATTTCAACATATCATCAATCATATTCATCGTCGCGATTAATCAAAAAGGAGCAGAATAGTGTTGTTATTTAGCAGACGCTAAAAATCAATATTCACCTTCACCTGTAATAACTAATTGTCTTCAACATATCTAAAAATTCTCTTCAAAACTGTAAAATGACCGGACAGATTTATTTTTCTTCGCATTTCTGCCACTTTTGGATAATCCCGAAGATGATGATGAGTGATGATATGATGAAATTGAAGAAAAGGACAATCACAAAGACAAGCCAGGCCGGGATTCGAACCTGGGGCCCCTTGCGTCGTTACGTGCTGTGCTTACCATTTTGCCGTAGGAGCAAGAAGTTTCTTATCTCATATTTAATCACTTCGGTCAAATCTTGCATCTCGCTCCTGTATAACGGTGTTCTAGCATTGTCCTTTGGGCCAAAATGAAATATTTCTGAAAACAAACTCTGTGACCGAGCACGTTAAGTTTCAATCATATTTCGATTATATCTTTGTACAAGATGAAAGGGAAATTCATTATATTTTATTTCAGTACAATGTTTTCAACCGACATCGGAAAATTTTCTGTGCGAACTTAAGAACAAAGATGTACATCTTCAGTTATCATCGAACAACCATGTGGTTGTTGAGTTGCATCCCGTCCAAGGCAACATTGTTACGAGGGGAGGCTGATAAGTATTGAGCCTTATCCAGAAAAAATTGAGCTAGGAGGCTGAAATTTGCAGGGTGTACTGGTCAATTCTTCTGTATGTAATGGTGCAAAAATTTACTTTCTATGATTTTAACTTCCCTTTGTTTTTCAGGTCCAAAAGTAACCACTCATTTGCAGCATTAGTTGCCTCCTGAACACTCAAAATCGTTGCCTGTTAGGTGTTTCTTTAGATGGGGGAACAGATGATAGTCAGATGGAGCCAGATCAGGCGAATATGGTGGATGGGGCAACACTTGAAAGCCTAAGGAGTTCAGTGTCGCGAGGCATTGTCATGCAACAGGATGACGCCTTTGGAGAGCTTTCCCCAACTTTTCTGGAGGTGCTGCCACTTTCACTTCGGTCCTGAAAAACAAAGGGAATTTAAAATGAGAGGTAGTCGATTTTTTGCACCATTACATATAGAAGAATTATCCAGTACTCCCTGCAAATTTCAGCCTCCTGGCTCAATTTTTTTCTGGGTAAAGCTCAATACTTATCAGCCTCCCCTTGTATTCCATCATGAATTTTACCAATTCACCTACCAGTCGCGATTAGCCTAGAGACATTAACTGACGTCAAATAGATAAAACGAAACACAACGCAATCATACAATATCCACATAGACATCAAATGTTACAAGATTGAATTAGGGCGTGTAAGAGGGCACATTCTGGTAAGGCATTTAATCCCTCCCACGTAGTACACCCTGGAATGTGCAGTCTTGCAGGGCAACGAAGTTCTTGGCGTCTGGCCCTATGGCCAGTATAATGGTCCGTAGGGCTGAGTTATCTGTATGCTGAGTGACCCTTTACTGCCTGAGCTTCTACTAAGGGTATTCTAGTCGTCACAGACAGTACAGTTTAAAATCGTCTTAAGCAATGAATCAATTAATTAGTTTTAAAAATTGAATAAGGAAGTTTTCAACAGGTTTATTTTATATTTTTATTACACTTCTGTCCTCAATGATATTTTAGTTAAGGTTCATATCGCCATATTGTGTGACGGGCAAATATAGTTGATGTGTTTAAGTGCCCATAACATGAAAATCAATCAATGAAGATTGAATAACAAATTCAATCTTTCAACCGAAGTTATCTGATTCGAATTGCGGTCTGGGTATAAGCATAGACAAGGTAATACATTTGTCTGTGGTATAAGCGTTCTTTGTTAGTGTCCCTCGATCAGTTTCATGTAATCACAACTCATCCTCATCGTCCCAATTACACAAAATCGGTAGAAATGCGACGTAACAGAACAAACATACATTCCTGAAATCTGCAGAAGGCAGATGAATTATGGCAATCAAATTCATGTGCTAACCTCTGCAAGTAACATTCAATCAAAACGATGGAAGACAAGTGTCAACTGATCTCTGAAGCTATTAATAATTGTTCCTAAGTTCATTGTTGCCAAACCCTAACAACTGTTTTCATATTTCGTTTCAGCGATACGTTCCTACCGAAATGGCGATTCTCACATGAACACAATGAAGGTAATCCTTAGTTGCTTGGTATTCTTATCGCAGTGTGTGACGTCTTGTTCAAATTCGATGTTGTTTGGGACAATCCGTCACAACCAAATTTTTATTATTTTGGAAGTACGTGCGTTTTCCTTGGGTATCTCCCTATAATAGAAATAAAATAACACACCCTCCAAAAAATACATACGAATATATATATATATAGTTTCTCTATCACGGGTGGCTCGGGTGCTGTAGGGAGAAAACCAAGGATCAGACAATCAAAATGGGCACAAATCAAACTACTAAATCCCAGTTTTATTTTTAGGTATTAAACAGTGCGTCGCTCCAAGCCTTCTCGCATATACCGCCAGCTGGTCCGGAGTTTTGTAGCGGGCTCGTCTAGTCCCACTCCCGACGAACTAACGTGTATATGACTGAAAACATGCAACTGCTTTTTTTTTTGTCCTTCCAAAAAAACAAAAATAATATATCTGCTACCCAAGAAATTATACTGGAAAGGGTGAACTTATCCTAAAGGGGCGCCCAGCGCTCTGCTTAATTACGTGAACAGTAAGATTAGGTATTTTCTCAAAATGCTTTTTATTTGCTTAACAAGTGCAGAGTATTTGATTTCTTACAACAGTATTAACAACGTGTTCTCTATAAATAAGTAGTTTCTCACAAGAAACAACTGTTAGCAATTACCCCCCTTGACAGATTTTCACAAAAATATACACAATGACGATCCACGTCAACCATTCCTTTTACTTTGGTTCCCACTATCTCTTACAACAGTTATGCTATCAAAACTACGTCCATGATCATTCCTTCTTTTGACTACTTATATATTTTTTGCAGGAATTAGACCCCGGCGATAGGAAATTATTCGCAACCGAAGTCACGATGTTTTCTAAACTTTTTAGTAAAAAAAAAGGGGGAAAAGGAGGTGAAAGATTCAAAAATTATCTATTAAGGTAACGCGGTAAACTAAACCTTTTTTTGTAAAAATACTTAACTCCATATCCGCAAGGTTCCACGTTCTAGTCGACGTCCCAGGTGTATGGGAAGATAAGAGCTGAGTCACGCCCACATTGGCTCAGCCGGCTATCACGCCGTGGAGCACCGTTGCTGGAATTGATGTTATCGGAATCGGCTGGGAGAGAACACTGGCTCGCCCAACAAGGAAAACGTCAACCCCGAGAAGCTCGCTAGGTGGCAGTCTCGTCGCCCCCATGCGAGTTTCTTGGGGAAACAAACGAAGTTTCTCAGCGAACTGACAATCCCACGCATCAGGTCTAATTCCTCTATACAGGGTGGACCGAAGAATGTGGCGAAACGGGATAAACAAGTCCCGATTCACCACAAGTGCCATCTTCAGAGCAAAATATAAAGTATAGGTCTATTGTATATGAAGTTAGATGGTCATAAATTCTAGTGAGTTATATTAATTTTCGCAACAGGACCAAAACCTCATTTCTTGTACAATTGAGATTCGATACAAGTTGCGTATTGTTTCATTAAAAAAAGGTTCCTGGACCGAATTAAAATACTTTCAAATGAAAAGGTTCTTTACAGTCCAGAACACATTTACGCTTCCTGATTTTCTCTCCTGGACCGGAAATGAATTTCTTTAATATTCCTGAACCTTTAACAACCCTGAAAGTAACGCAATAAATTTTCATAAGTACAGTTGACCGTGTTTATTTCTTCAATAATGTTGCATAATTTTGAAATAATTAGAAAGTCATATGTAACAGGAGTAAAGTTTACAAATGTATGGAACGAATTTGAAGTACTACTGCTAATTATGTGAATCTAGTTTTGAGGCATACTGTATCTATGAGTTTTGTCCTTTCATCAACGTAAACTTTTTCTTCCTTGCAGTGCTTCCAGTCATGCTACCTCAAGAAATCAAAGTTCGTAAGTATTTAAATTAGAAATTATTTAAACAAAGAGCTGCGGTAGCTTAGCTGTCGGTCTCCGTCGCGGAATGATAAATGCAGCGCGCTACGACACCAGGGATCCCGGGTTCGAATCCCGCTTTGTATTTGTCCGCGATGAGAAAACAGAATTTAGTAAAAATTGGCATGTGTGAAAAACTGAGAAAAATGAATAACTGGGGATTTTCCGCTTAGGGGTGTTCCTTTTTTAAAAAAGTTGTTCGAGTATCTGGCTATCACGTGGAAGAACCGGGTTCGAATTCCGGGGCAGGTGATTTGGACCAAGAATTTTTCCAATCATTTCTGCGCGCTTATGAGGGCCACCCAACCTCGTAAATGGGTAGCCGGGGCAATCCTAGGGGGTAAAGATTGCCGGACGTGGTGCTGATCACATCATCATCCCAACTATGGCCGTGAACAAGAATATGTGGGGGAAAATATTAATTGCCATACTCTAGGATAGTATTGAGGTATTCTTTGGATGGCGCTGCCTGATATATTTAGTTTAAAAAAAATAAAGAGATTAATAATAACAATACATTTTTCTACAAATGGCAAGGACAATAAACATTTGTACAACAAGAAAGGAAATTAACAACAATAAATATTAGCCAAAGGGGAAAAGGACGTTGCAAAGTGGACTTCAAACCGAAACCTCAAATATTTCTATATGGTATGAGAATATGACAAATTGCATCTAACAAAGTTCCATTCATCCTTGATTTCAGATGGGAGAATCTGGTGGGATATTGAAGAAGGAAATTAGTGATCACATCAAGAAGCAATCGGCAACAATAGTCTCCTTTGTTGGGACCGATATGTTCAAGGCACTAGAGAAAAGTATCCCTTCTTGCGTAGACAAAGCCAGTACGTATACTAGTGTATAGGTGTACAATCTAAGTTGTGTTTTTAGCTAAACTTGTTAGTGTAGTCGACAGAGGTAGTTCGAATTGAAACTACTGCAAAGAAAAATATCAAGGAATCCGTTTGGTAGAAATCACCATCTAATAAATATAATAGTAGTCATAATAATAATAATTTAGCTGACATATTTGGAAAATGATGGCAATAAAGTGTGTGGTGTTTGTGTGTGTATATATACAGGGTGTTTCAAAAATATTTTTACAAACTTTGTGGGCTGGTTCCTCAAACCAAAACAAGAAAGAAAGTTCATTTAAATGTACATCCGAAAATCCTTAGATTCTCAGTTATTAATGAAAAAACATAATGACACATCTGTTAGACATTGTCAGCATATTTGGAACTGTTGAAACTGTCAGCAACTCAGAAACGCATAATAAATGTTCAAAATGTCCTCCTCTTGCTTCCACACACGCATGCACGCGTCGGATCATGGACCAGCGCACCCTTTCACTTACTCCCACACGGTGTCGAACGGTTTCGCTGGCTTCCAAAATACGTCTCTGCATTAGGAATGTCTGCTGCATAAACCAAACTAAGAAAATTATTTTTGATATTGCTTACAAAGTTGGTGGATTGTACCTTGAAATGCATTGAACGTAAACTTTCATTAATAACTGAGAAACTAAGGATTTTCGGACACATGTTTATATGAACTTTTTTTCTTGTTTTGGTTTTTGGAACCATCCCTCAAAGTTTGTGAAAGTATTTTTGAAACACCCTGTATATATGAAATTATATACTTTGCAAAAGTGCCTCCCCGACGGCGCAGTGATAGCTTCGTCGCCTTGTAATCAAGGGGTCCCAGGTTCGCTACCCGGTGGAGGCACATAATGGTTCGGATCACACTTTAAACTGTAGGTCCACTCCCGATTTGCCTTACTGTGCCTAAAGTGGACCTAAAACACAGATTCAATCAATCAAAACTATTTTGCAAAATGACAGTGTGATGCGTGCAGTGGTGCAATTTGGGTTCAAAGAAGAGTCAGAGATCCGTTTCAAGCCTAAGTATATCAAATGAAACATTATTATTATCATTATTTCGATTTTTCTTAATAACGGTGTCATTGAGTTGTTTTTAGAAATTTCTTACTTGCAAGAATGCATGTGTCTTGAGACATTATAATGTTAGTACTGGCATCAACGGTATATTTTGTTGTTGGAATATAACAATATAAGCGCTTTCACATATCTACCATCACAAAAAAGGCATTGCGTATCCTAGGCCTACTTTACAGATTCACCGAAATCATTAACCCGAAAGCACTTTCCACTTACTTCAAGACATTTGTGTCCCCCATTCTAGAATATCGTTCACCAATCTGGAACATGGCTGCCCATTCTCATACCTCCAAGATCGACAGTGTTCTCAGCTTTTTCCTCTCCATCGTTAGATATAGAGTGCCTGCCCTGAGAGATCTGCTTGTAAATCTGCATATTAATACTCCAGAAACTCGTAGATACATTGCAGATATGAAATTGCTATATAAGATCATCCCACTCCACGAACTCTCCCTCAGAGTGGCTAGACATAAAACACGGAGCAAGGAAACTTTCCACACTACAACTCCCAGGCTCTCACTCATACAACGTTCACTATTCCATAGGCTACCGAATCAGTTCAATATCATCTCAAATCAAATAAATCTCACTTCATATTCATTTTTTATCAACAACATAGAAAAAATTGTACATAAGTAATGCTTTTGTGAAACTGATCTATTTACCTTGGTACTTTTTTGGTTTGTTTTATTTTTGTTTATTTTATGTTATCCTTTCTTTTGTGTTTTTAATCTTAGTCTATTGTTTTACTGTTGTTTCTTTCTGGTTTAAAATGGCTTCTGCTGTACTGGAAATTTCAATAAAGAAATAAATACAGAAGTCATTTCTTTAGGGGGTAGGTGTCCCTTTGACCCTCGCTAAATACGCCAGTACATTTATTTCTTTTTCAAACTGCCGTAGTTAGAACTAAATAATTTGAATTCAAGTTCAGACATTACTAGAATAATTAATTCAAGAAGACTTAGGTGGGCTGGCCATGTAGCACGAATGGGAGGAAAGAAGAGTTTACAGGATTCTTGTTGGGACATCTGATGGTAAGAGACCTGTTAGAAAGCCAAGATGAAGATGGAGGGATAACGTTTAGATGAACCTAAAGGAAATCGGTAAGGATGGAAAAGATTGGATTGATCTACCCCAGGATGGGGACATATGGAAGGCTTGTGTTGCTGCAGCCATAAGCCTTCGGGTTTAAAAAGGCTAGAGAGAGAGTTATCTTCTACCGTAGTTCTATAGTTCTAGTACCACCCTGGGCATGGGTGTTCTTTGAGTTCCTTATCAATTCCATCTAATCATCACTCATCGTTGCGATACATATTCATAATCATAACCGTTTACATGTATGATGTATTTCTCTCGCCTGTTTCATACTAAGGTCAGAAAATTACTAATCATAAATCGAAGTTTCGCATGTCTGGTGTAATCCACTAAAATACGTAAGGAAACTACAATAATTTTGTCTTTTGTAGAGGATTTAGGGTTACTGCACGAATTAGTTAGCAGTGCTTTATTTGATTTACTTCTACTAAACACAATAAACTTCTTCTGATGAAGACAATTTAATAAGTCTTGTGGCAGAAATATTTTTATTTCATTGCAAAACTTGAAACTATGAGTAAGCGTTGTACATCGTTCTCATTTTCTTTAAAAGAAGTTACAGCTACATTGCCTACCATCTAGTGAGCAATTGTCAAATTTTTATTAAATAATAAAGATTCTTGGTTAGTCACGTAACGAACGGCAGTATGTACGAATTAAAACTTATAAAGATTCTTTCTTTCAGAAAATGACAACAATTGTCAGGAGGCCCATTTATTTATGGAATGTATCGAAAAGAACACGAATCCATTTGTAAGTATCATTAGGTTAAATACAAATTGCTGACAAAGTAATCAGATGCTTACATTTAAGAAAAGGTATCTTTAACCGTAACAATTGACACAAGACAATAAATCTAGAAATAAATAGTTTAGATATCCTAGAACTGCACAATTCTCATTATTTCACGGTACTCACAAGGGAAGGCTTATTTACGTCCAAATAACTTGCTTAGTTATGCTTTTGAAAAATAGCCAGATGCAGACTGTAACTGACGTTCATGCGTTTAAATTATTTTTGCAAGGTTACGTAATTTTGCATAAGCTTATTAGAAAAAAATCGTACTTCAGGGCACCCACATGATTTTTTTCTCAGGGGTGGCAGAATAACAGAAACTTTTATTATTATTATTATTAATATTATTATTGCTATTATCACTGCTTTATTATTGTTTTATCCTCTATATTATTATTATTATTACATTATTATTACTACTACTACTACGAGTACTATGTGTTTTAAAATACATGTGTTTGTAATTTCCATAATCTGTAAGTAGGATTTATATATACAATTTGCACAACTGTATACTTAACATTAATTCATGTAGAACAAAAAGCTGTTTTTTATAGTTACGTAATCAGTGTAAAATAGACTGTAAGCTTAAATATAACCCTACTTCAAGTAATAATAATAATAATGATATTTGCTGTAACTAACGTTATGCGCCCCCCTTGCCCACCCAGTCTGCGAGCGCCCATGAATTCGTACCGGTTATTTTTTAGTTTTTACTCGTATTGCTGATGTCATTTTAAATATTTCTAAGCTTGTGATGAAATTAATGAATGGACACTCACAAATATCCATGAACAAGATTCGAACCGGGTGGGCTAACCACTCAGCCATGGGGACCGGCTGAAATATGGAAGTGTTGGTCACCCTAATATATCTATGTATACACACAGAGGGTAAGATATAGCTATATACTTATGGATATCTGCTTATATTTGTAAAAATATCTTGCAAGTTATGCATTATTACCTGCTTTATTTCATATTCTACCAGACTGCCAGCAAAGTCATGGAGATAATTATGTTCTGAAAAGGAATTTAGAATGAGAAGAAAAGGTTTTCCTAAGGTAGGTAATTTCTTCAAACCTTTCATTAAATCCCACTCAATAATAATACCTTTATACCACATCCATATAAACCTTTCTTTGAACACATATTTTCCCAACGATTTAACCGTTTCACTGTATTAGTGGCACAAACCTGTTTCTTACAGAAATTTGAATCTTTAGAAGTTTCTCACAGAAACTTGAATCTTTCGAAATGTCTTACAGAAACTTGAATCTTTTGAAATTTCTCACAGAAACTTCAAACTTTCGAAATTTCTTACAGAAACTTGAATCTTTCAAAATGTCTTACAGAAACTTGAATCTTTCGAAATTTCTTACAGAAACTTGAATCTTTCGAAATTTCTTACAGAAACTTGAAACTTTCGAAATGTCTTACAGAAACTTGAATCTTTCGAAACTTCTTACAGAAACTTAAAACTTTCGAAATGTCTTACAGAAACTTGAATCTTTCGAAATTTCTTACAGAAACTTGAATCTTTCAAAATGTCTTACAGAAACTTGAATCTTTCGAAATTTTTACAGAAACTTGACTCTTTCGAAATTTCTTACAGAAACTTGAAACTTTCGAAATTTCTTACAGAAACTTGAATCTTTCGAAATTTCTTACAGAAACTTGAAACTTTCGAAATGTCTTAAAGAAACTTGAATCTTTCGAAATTTCTTACAGAAACTTGAAACTTTCGAAATGTCTTACAGAAACTTGAATCTTTCGAAATTTCTTACAGAAATTTGAATCTTTCGAAATTTCTTACAGAAACTTGAATCTTTCGAAATGTCTTACAGAAACTTGAAACTTTCGAAATGTCTTAAAGAAACTTGAATCTTTCGAAATTTCTTACAGAAACTTGAATCTTTCGAAATTTCTTACAGAAACTTGAAACTTTCGAAATGTCTTACAGAAACTTGAATCCTTCGAACCTTACATTCCATTATTGTTGAAATATCACAAACTCTCACAAAACGGGAGTCAATTTAAATGTAACTTTAGTACAATACTCCTCATGTTTTTTATTCCGTTAGTGGAACATAATTGTTCAAAATCATATTACTTAGATTAATTTCTGAAAGCAGTTACTTGTGTTTAGTAGGAAAATTAATAAAATATAACGTAGACGCATTTTCGAAGAGCTTTCTGATATCAATTTTCAAGGAAAAATAATTTATTTACAAAGTTTTCAAAGTAACTTGAATAATCTCCTTTTTAATATCTATGTAAAAATTAACTTGCTTTACAACGCTTTCAAAGTTACCTGAACATATTTTTGGAAAAGAATTATGTAAAAAAAAATCTCTCACAAAGTTTTCTCAATATTTTCAGAATTAAAAACATTGATCCAATGGATAAATTCAACTACAATGATAATGAATAGAAAGAAGGAGGCTAATGACATCCGAGTTGAGTTTGTTCACAATTACACGATAATAACATACTATGCAAAATGTTAATAACACCATGAGTTGTGTAATTGAAAAAATAATAATCTTGTAAATTTAAATTCGTATTGTGTAAAAGTCAAGGGAAATAAAGTAGATATCACATAAACAATTGTCATTATTATTGTTATTTTTCAAAATTCACTAAATTCAAACTGAGAACCAATCATGATTATCTTAAAATAACCAATACCTATTAACAGGAACATTGTACCACAATATGCCACTCCCTCTGCACAGGAGTAGTTAGCACAATATGATACAAAGGTAAGATTCGATTTCTTAGTTTGTTATGGTTCCACTGCCCCACCGCAAACAGCACAAAATCTTCATTAGATATCAAATCTTAAATATGCATTTCTATTTTTGGACATCCAACATACAAGGTTCGCCCATAAAAGAACCGAACTTTTTTTTTAGGAAACAAAACAAGTAATTACCTTCAAATGACTTTATCACCTTCAAAATAATCACCGAGCAATACACTTTGACCAGCGTTTCTACAGGTCTTGGAAACACTGTTGATAGTCAGTAAGTGTTCGCAAAATACGCGTAACATTTAATTTAATGTCCGCGACGTCGTCAAACCTTCGCCTTTTCATAGTCAACTTAAGCTTTGGAAAAAGGAAACAATCAGCAGGCGATAAGTCCGGAGAATATAGAGGGTGATTGATCACTGTCACTGAATGCATAGCAAAGTATTGTTGTACAGACAATACGGTATGAGGCCGAGCATTATCGTGTAAGAGAAACCATTGGCCAGAATCACAGAGGTACTTCCTAACACGCTTCATCCTGTTTCTGAGTCAACCAAGCACTTCCTTGTAATACCACTGATTGATTGTTTAGATTTCAGGGACAAATTCATGGTCTATCACCTCTCACCAGTGCACGAACTTTCTCCACATTGTCGCCATTCCTTGGCGTTGAAGCGCGTCCTGATCCTGATTCATCCTCGACACTTTCATGTCCACCTTTGAAACGATTGTACCAGTCGTACACCTGGGTTCGTGAAAATGCTGCATCTCCATACACTGCCCGTATCATCTGTAACGTTTCGGTGAACGATTTACCCAAATTGTAACTAAACTTTATGCTGTAACGTTGTTCCATCTTGGTGCGCGTATTTTGCCTGCACACGACTTGCATTGGACGCACGCTTGCCCCAATGGACTGGCTAAGTCGTGCGTCACATCCGGTTAGTTGCCTAGGCAACCGCCATGCTAGTTTCCAATCAACTGATAAGCGTAGTTGATAGGGCGTGAAGTGCGTAGGAATAAACAAAAAACGATGGTTATGTGTTTTGTACCAGACTGTAAACATTACAGTGAGAGAGATTCGTGTAATTTCTTTCCTTTCCCTACGAACGAAGTTGAGAAGAAGAAATGTGCGAAGGTGATAAGGTAAGTGCAAAGTAAATTTGTGCACATGCATAGAAAAAGATATCCATAAGGGATAGTATTATCATCATCCCGATGTAGAAATAAAATTAAAGACATGTTCATAGCTTTTTTCGTTCCGAACTTCGGTATAAAATAACTGTAATGGTTTCCTGGAACGCTTCATTAAAAGAAGGTGTATTCTGGCATGTAAATCAGAATTAAAAATATCGCTCGTTTGTAAGTGCAGGATAATCTTCATTTTTAGTTTGTAGTACAGTATTTCAATGTTATTCACTTTCATATGTGATGCTTTTCTTTATTTACGCAAAATTTATTTATGTGATGCAATTAGTAAGTGGATAAATAGTGTATAAAATAGCGACAACTACGTTTTTACTTTACTAGAGACAGTTACAAACAAAAAAAAATGAAAAAGTTCATATGCAAGCCGGATCCGTACATAAGATAATTCTTGTAGCTAGACACATAAAATAGGCAATTTCCATTGCTTTTTTTCACTTTGCTGGGCTATATTACTTCATATTAGGATACGAGTTATGTTTTGTTTCTTTCTTATAACCAAATTAGTGACAGATATGATAGTTGTCTTTACTTTTTTTTCCGAGAAGATAAGATCGATGTAAATGTAATAGTGTGTTGATATATGTTATTGTAAATGAATTGACCTGTTCAACATCATGTACATTATGATCTAATGAATGGAAAATAAATTAATGAATATTTTATTTTACGTTAACACTGAAACCTGTCTATTAAATTTAATGTAGTTGAAATTTTCGAGGATGTACATGTCAGTCACGGTTCTGATTGTTTTTCAAATTCTCATAGCATGAAGACTAATTTGCAATCATTGTCACACGAAATTTGAACCTTCCTTAAAGTAATGAGCACTGTTTGGATTTCGAAAACTAGTTATTTATGTTGAAAAACACAATTTCAAAATTACCTTACGCATGCATGCTTCCCATGGATAATGCATTTTCCATTGACAAGCGACGGTAAGTATCGTAGACTTGTGGGAATTAATGTAGAAGTAGATCGGAACCTTAGTAGAATGCATTTAGGCACTTTTAATGCTAAGAGAACCAAACCTGGTCTGCCTAACCTAACTACGAAGGTATATATATTAAAAAAACTTAAGTAATCGCTAAAACTTCGCAGTAAGTGTTAACAGAAGTAAATGAAAATCAAACTATATTAAAATTGCATGATAAAATCGCAATAAAACCAAAGGAAATTGGGCCGTTAATTCACAGTAATTTTGTACATTACTAATATCTGCTACACTCCCGCGCTTGCTGCTCAATATTTATTAACAACATTTAGGTAAATGTTGTTAATTACATGTTCAAATTCTCGCAAACAAATACGTTGATGCAGGAAGTGATAAGAGAAACAAATAATATTTTAATTATTCACTCGTTACGTTAATTTGTACTGAGAAGTTTGATAATAATGGGTTGTCCAACATACTAGTAATAATGAGACATTCTCTTCACAGTATTGGTCCGCAATATGTTGCAGCTTTTAACGACGCAAAGTTACAAATTGCACGCAATTTTCTTGAAAAAGGATCTCTGAGAGAACATTACTCAAATTTCACTTACCTCCACGTCGTAACTTTTCTTCTTCATGCTGGCGCTGATGCATCCACGAAGAGAAGACATATCTCCATCATACGTAACTTTATCGACGTGGCCTGAATCAACCGCATTTTCACCTCGTTCTACAAGTTTCACTTCGTCGTGGAAGTACTCCACAATTGCATGGAACTTGATCGAAGTCATAACGTAGTCTTAAAAACAACGCACCTGCCCTTCAATAGCTTCCTTAGCAACCAGTTGTTTAGAAACAATATGGCTGCCTATCAACGGACGTGACGTCATGACTTAACCAGTCCATACCGACTGCAGGTTGAAACATGCACTGACGGGAAGTTTAAATATAGCTCTTTGCAGTGTTGCCAGAATACAGTACTTTTTATTTGGTTTGGTTCATTTTTTTGACAGTTCGGTTTCTTTAGGGGGGTCCTTGTATGTCCATAGTTAACCAAATATTTAGTTCCGGACAAATTTTAAAATGATACATGTCTGATCACATGCTTCTTCAAGATTCTGAGGAACTTAAGGTCAGGCTTTATTTAAGTTTGTCGTGGAGTATAGGCATGGATTTTATTAAGATTTATTTCATACATCTAAATGGATATAAATAACTAATTAATTCTCTAGCCATCTTAAACCAGAAGGTTTATGGCTGCAGCAACACAAGCCTTCCATCTGTCCCTATCATGGGCAATATCACCCCAATCTTTTCCATCCTTTAGGTCCATCTCAACGTTATCCCTTCATCTTCGTCTTGGCTTTCCTACAGGCCTGTTACCATCAGGTTTCCAAACAAGAATCCTGAAAACTCTTCTTTCCTCTCCCATTCGTGCAACATGGCCTCCCTACCTAAGTCTTCTTGATTTAATTATTCTAATAATATCTGGACATGAATACAAATTATACAGTTGTAAATTATGTAAACCTTCTATACTCACCTGTCACTTCATCACTTTTAAGTCTAGATATTTTGATAGGGATTTTATTTTCAAATAATCTTAATTTATCTTCCTCTTTTAATCTATTCATATGTAAACGGATATGTTTATAATGTATATAACTACTGTAGTTTAAGTACATTTTTATGCTCAGATAGACTAATCAGGACTGGACCTACAGTGCAAAGTGCAATGTACTCCCATCAGAGTAGTTACCACTACACCAACGGGGAGCGCCTATAACTATTGAAAATTTGTACTAAATATTGATTGGTTGTATTATGTTATTTACGTCGTTTTTTCTGCCACTTTTGGCTAATCGCAACGATTGGGAAGATGAATGGTGATACGATAAGTTGAATGAATAAGTATACTAGATGCAGGTCGGGGCGCCAGAGTCTCGTTAGCATACAACAATGCAGTCCAGGGTGTACTACGTGGAAGGTAGGTTGACATTTGTGCTTTGAAAGCGTCACACCTTACACCCCACGCTACGATGAATAGGCTACTAGGGAAATAGTAAAGTAGAAATCTAAAAGAAGTTTCATGGTGTTTAGGTTTGTCAAACAAAACAGCGTACTTTCTGGACATATATTGCTTTAAAATAATTGTCAGACAAAATTCCCTTGGTTAATGAATAATTACCTTGATTGGATTATAATATTGATTATTTTTTATTATTTGCATGAAGAAAACGAAAGGATTTTTAAAAAATAATCTAAACACTTCTACTACAAAATATTATTTACATCTTATTGAAACTTAAGGCAATGTCTTGAAATTATATTTCTCTTGTACAATAAATTTTTATGGAATGTAAAAACTTCGAAACAAGTAAATTGGGAACACTTTTTATGGCTCCATCTATGAGCTAAAGGAGTATAAAAAACGGAATATTTTAAATGGGAAAAAAATTCTTCCGGTCCTAACTAGAAATGGGTCCGACCATCAACCTTCAAATGTTGAGGCAAGAAGAAACCAAACGCCTGGTTGGAATGTTTGAATCTTCACCTCCATTGGCGGAAAAGTATTTTCTCTCATTGCAGTCGAAATCAGAACGATAAGTCATCCAGTGGTTGCCAGGTAAACAATATTGGTTTTAGCAATAGATTCACCTCTTTGCTTAACGTCCTTTCAGCATTGCATGTTTCAATTTGAATGATATTAGAGATTTCTGCTATACAGAAAAACCCACATACGGATATGCATACAAACAAATAAAATAAACTTATCACAAAAGTCTCAAATATGTCAAGAAGCAGGTTATTGCCACCATTTTCCAAGATGGCGGATCTTCCAAAAACATTTCGATGTCGTATTTTTAATATACAGCTTGAGCACAAAAACACTCCCTGGTTTTGAAAGGGTATAACTTTAATACCAAAAGTAGTATTCTACAGAAATGTTCACAGTAGTTGTAAAAACTCGTGAAGTTTTCGTGGTGTTCATTCGAATTACAAATGCTCAATGTGCGCGCCACCTGTTACGCGGGAAACATCGAGACGATAATCCAGTTCCAACCACACCTTCTCAAGCGAATCCGGTGTGATGAAGTTGACAGCTGTACTGATGCGTTCCTGAAGATGATTCAAGGTTGTGGGTAGTGGAGGTACATAGACCTGGTCCTTCACGAACCCCCAAAGCAAAAAGTCACAAACTGCCATGTCCTGTGATCGTGGGGGCCACTTGCATAGATTTTGATCATTGGGTCCAGCTCGTCGTATCCAGCGGTGTGGGAGGTTGTCATTCAGAAAGCTGCGTACAGATTGATGCCAGTGTGGTGGCGCTCCATCCTGTTGTAGAATGTAGTCACCTCTCTCTGCAGCAAGTTGAGGAATTAACCAGTCACGTAGCATTGTTAAGTAGCTTTCACCTGTGATTGTTGGCCCCTCAAAGAAGAACGGACCGTACACTCGACGCTCTGACACTCCACAAAAAACATTCACCTTGGGTGAGTCACGTTCCACATCAAGAGTGGCATGCGGATGCTCGCTTCCCCAGATCCTAACATTATGCCTGTTCACTTTTCCACTCAAGTGGAAGGTCGCCTCATCACTAAAAATGACCTTTGTCAGAAAGGTTTCATCGTCCTCCATTAAAGTGTGGATAGTCTCGCAAAACTCACGTCGCTTTACCTTGTCTTGTGGATATAACTTTTGAACCAATTGCAGCCGATACGGGTGAAAACGCAAACGCTTCCGTAAAATCTTGCTTATGGTAGTTTGTGGCACCTGCAACTGCCTGCTGGCTTGACGTGTAGATTTTCTGGGACTGCGTACAAAGGCTTCTCGCACACGCTCCACAATTTCCTCAGAGATGGACGGTCGGCCAGAATGTTCTTTTCTTTGATCACAAATGCATCCTCTCTCAACAAATGTTTTATGCCATTGCAGAATGGATTTGTGTGTAGGTGGATCAACATTAACCTTCCGTTTAAATGCACGCTGCACTCTCACAACACTGCTTGTTTTGGCAAATTCTAACACGCACTAGCTTCTTTGCTGCGGAGTGAACGCCATTTTCGATGTTACTGCCCTCTAGCTACCGAATTCACAACTAGCGATTCTGAAAAGAAAGATATTAAAATATTTTGAGTTAACTGAGCTTTGGATATCAATTTTATCAAAATATTCAAGTAACTATTAATTTTATGACATCTTGAAACCAGGGAGTGCTTTTGTGCTCACGCTGTATTACTCGTATTCACTATACCATTCTGCACAATTGAGTACATACTTAAACCATTTGTGCTAAATTTATTTCAATGATATACCGTTATTTTCCCTCCGTTCCCTGTACAAGTGTGTTCTAAAAATGGTTTATTGATTGATTGATTTTGCTTCGCTTGTTTACCACTTTTGGCTAATCGCGGCGATGAGGATTAGTGATGATATGATAAAAGTGATGAAAGGACAGTCACAACGAACAACCATGCCCAGACCGGGATTCGAACCCGGGACACCTGACGTCGTAGCGCGCTGTGATAACGGGGGCAGGCTGTTATAAAATGGAATGACCCGTGTGTGTGTACAACAGCGTAGACACAGTACAGGGTATTCATAAAAGTTTGATTGAGTTTTGTAAGTGAAAAAACAGCTGTTTACTGCACTAGACAGGCTTAATATGCGAAGCTCTAAAAATTTAAGATGTGGTACTGACAATTCATTTATGTATGTGTGAGTGTGTGTGTGTATGTGTTTATAGGCTGTCTCAAAAGTCACTATCTATTTTAAGAAATAATTGTAATTACGAAAAACAGGTTTAAGACATGAACAATATATGTATTTCGAAGTAAATCCGTTACGAATTGTTGCTCCAAATGGCAACAATCAGCGTATCTACAGAGCTAAAAGCCATAAGCCAAGCATTCACTTTCGGTGTGTCTCGTTCGCATACAAGAAAATATGTTGGTATCTGGTCCACTCATTTGCGTCAATATGTATTTTATGCACAGGGTATACAAGAATTCGCAGTACCCCTAGATTACATAACATAGTAATATTAGCCCTAAATATATATATATGACATTTTTTATTTATTATAACACATATATATTTATATTAAAAGATGCTCGCCGTATTACTTATAGTGCATTGTTTGCCCCGTGTGTTGTCCTTCGTGCACACATGCAAACGTCACTAGCCATTCCTCAGCACCGCAAGTCCGCTTACACCAGTCATGGTGGAACAACTGACATGCAAATTCTAGCGAGCGTTCCATCTGACCTTCAGAGCAGGGATGCCAACCCCGAAAACGTAATCTTTCCCAAGCAACCGAACACTTGCCTATTTTCAACACGGTCGCAACAGGATGCATGCAGGAAGGTGCACGGGGACATCTCGGACGCTCTGTAGAATCAATTGAAATATGTAAAATAAAATGATAATATGATTGTCATATTAGAGCCAATTTATTGATATTTCAGGTTCTTATGCGACTACAAACGGTGCGGTAAAATATGTAGGCTAATTTAAAAATTAAGGATTCTACTGATAAGGGAAAGCAGCTGTTCGCATCATACTTGTCCACCAGGAGCCTATATTCTAGGCTAGCTAGGCTATCTGCGAAGCCTGAAGTCTAGAGAATAAATTACAGGAGGAAAATCGACCAGAATTGTAAATAAAATTATTCATGTCAGTGAAATGATGATGGTGATTCTGGAGTTGGCAACCTAATTTCTTGTGAGTTGGCAACCTGATTTCCTATGAGTTGGCAACCTGATTTCCTATAAGTTGGCAACCTGATTTCCTATAAGTTGGCAACCTGATTTCTTAGCAGTTGGTAAACTTATTTCTATTCATAGCCTAAGAGCACGTGGCATAGTGGACAGTATACGCCAATGATGTCCACATTGTTACTTCTTAAACGACAATTCGAAGCCACAAAAAGCAGCCGGTTTAGAGTCTTGTGAGGCTATTCATGGCCTATTCGTTGAGCCCTTTGTCTCACTATTCAGTTCAGGGAATCATGGGCGATAAAATGTTATTACATCCAATAAGAGGCCTCCTTCATAAAGCTTCTGCCAGCCTTTGGCTTGGATGTAATGTTGCAGAAATGCTGTACTGACTGAGACGGTGCGGTTCTTAATGTCCGCCACCTGAGGGAATAATGGCTTTGGCCAGATGGCTGCTGTTGCATATCTGTGTTCTTTCTCTGCTCTTGGCCGTGCTGTGGATAATGATATCGCTCATAGTTCGTTATGATTTCTCGTCAGCCTTTTCCGTAAGTCATGCTATGTTAATTATTAATTAGCTTAGAACTCTCATCTTTTGCAAGTATTTACAAAACCAGTGTTGCAATCTTAGCTGTTTTTGCAGGTGGAATCATCAGACAATTTCCTTCTCATGTGTGTAAGAGTGGATACAGCCTTTTCAGGTGTAAGCATACACTCCGATTATTCCTGAATTTTCCCATCTCTTTCTTTCTTAATCACTAAGGCAAGGAATTTAATGACCTGTAACTTACTTTAAAGATGCTCTTCTGAGCCGAAAATAGTAGAAAATGACCAAAAATAAATAAAAAAACTTCTGTGATTAGTTCCTTAACAGGTAATGGGTTAATTTTAGGGAGCAATTTAATAAATGGCAGTGCAAAATATTTAAACTCGTTCCGGAAGACATCCCATGAAAGCCACACTGATTATTGCAAAACTGGAATATACATGAGGTATAAAATCAATTTACAAAAAAAAAAAAAAAAAAAAAAAAAAAAAAAAAAAAAAAAACATGTATAATTATTGAAAATACAAATTGCACTGACTTGCCACAATAAATCTGAATTAAAATGAACAGTAGACATGTGCGAGATATTATCAAACAAAATAATTATCTGTTTTTTGGTAGTAAAGACTTCAACATGGAGAAGATCTTTTCTGTTTATGTCGTTTGCTTATGTACGGCAAGCATTAAAGCACAATATAACAATAAATGGTATTGCCATCCAGAAAACAATTTAAAATACTCAAAATAACCTAAACATTGAAAAAAAGAGTTGCCTATCCATAGAAAATAATGAAAAATTGTAAAGAATGCCCAATGAATTTGACTCTGTTTAATCAAAGAGGCGAATCTATTGCTAAAACCAATATTGTTTACCTGGCAACCACTGGATGACTTATCGTTCTGATTTCGACTGCAATGAGAGAAAATACTTTTCTGCCAATGGAGGTGAAGATTCAAACATTCCAACCAGGCGTTTGGTTTCTTCTTGCCTCAAAATTTGAAGGTTGATGGTCAGACCCTTCTCTAGTTAGGGTCGGAAGAATCTTTTTCCCGTTTAAAATATTCCGTTTTTTATACTCCCTTAGCTCATAGATGGAGCCATAAGAAGTATTCCCAATTTACTTGTTTCGAAGTTTTTCCATTCCATAAAATTTATTGTACAGAGAAACATAATTTGAAAAAATTGCCTTAAGTTTCAATAAGATGAAAATAATATTTTGTAGTAGAAGTGTTAAGACTATTTAAAAAAAATCCTTTCGTTTTCTTCATGCAAATAATAAAAATTATTTAATATTATAATCCAATCAAGGTAATTATTCGTTAACCAATTCATGATAAACCTTTTTCTTTTTCCAGCAATCTTTTAAGCTTTATTTTATGAAGTAAAGATGGAAAAATCAACAAATGGCTTATCATACAAATCGCTATTTATTATTTCGTTCTTCCTCTCACCCTTCTCTGCCTATTTATTTATCTGTTATTTTCCTCGTCTCTGTGTTTCTCATTCTATGTATCTATCTATCTCTTTCTGCTTCACTATCACGAATTTTGTTAAAAACGTCCAGAGTGCGCGTCAAATCTCCTGCATATGGCGATAGCCAATAGCAGCGCACTGAAGCGGTGCCATGTCGAAAGTCACATGGAAAAGAGACAGCGTGGTTGAGCGAAACGCCTTGTCACGGAGAGCACGGCAACGTCGCACGTCTGTGATTCGTTGGTGCTGTTCATCCGTTCAAGGCCATATGCAGGAGATTTGACGCGCACTATAGTACGTTGTTCCCACGAACCCTCAGAAAACGTAATTTTCTATCCTGTACGTAAGCAGCCATACACAGCATATTCGGGATTGCCACTGACGTGTACTTTTTGTCTGAAAACTACAAACTATTTAAACGGATACTAGCAGACTATGTGAGTGATCAAGGCAAACCGCCCAAATGGAAGCTGAAGTTTAGTTTAAGTGCACTTTATGCACATTAAGGCTAATCGGGACTGGACCTACGGTTTAAAGATGGATCCGAACCACTATGTCTCGACATGAACAACGATAAATCTGCAACAAACTTTTTATCATGTCGAGACACTGCGACATACCTCGAAGGATTCCAAGGATTAAAATACCTTGTGATAATCGAGGATGCCACAGGTATATACAAAAGGATGTACCTCCATGGGCGTAACTTGGCGGGGGTAGAAAAGGGCACTTGCCCCCCTCCAAATTTTCAAGTTTATTAAAAATTTACGAGTTTGGGCACCTGAGGAACAAAGTAATAAAGAGTAATATTTGTGATTTCACAAACGTCACAGTTATATATCAAATAATCCTGGACGCTGTTTTTATTGGATTTAAAACTTTTCGAATCTCTTCCCCCAAACTTAAGCTACCCGCTTAAAATTAGGCCCAGCTTAATTCTGCCCCTCTCAAAATTAGGCCCAGTGTGATTCTGACCCCTCAAAATTGGGCCTAGTTTTGATTCTGCCCCCTCAAAACTAGGCCTAGTTTGATTCTGCCCCTTCAAAATTAGACCCAGTTTGATTGTGTCCCCTCAAAATTAGGCCTAGTTTGATTCTGCTACCACAAAATTAGGTCCAGTTTGATTGGGCCCCTCAAAATTAGGCCTAGTTTGATTCTTCCCCCTCAAAATTAGGTCCAGTTTGATTGTGCCCTTCAAAATTAGGCCTAGTTTGATTCTGCCCCCTCAAAATTAGGTCCAGTTTGATTGTGCGCCCTCAAAATTAGGCCTAGTTTGATTCTGCCCCCCCCCCAAAATTACGCCCAGTTTGATTCTGCCCCCTCAAAATTAGGCCTAGTTTGATTCTGCTCCTTCAAAATTAGGCCTAGTTTGATTCTGCTCCCTCAAAATTAGGCCCAGTTTGTTTCTGCCCCTCTAAAAATTAGGCCCAGTTTGATTCTGCGCCTCTCAAAATTAGGTCCAGTTTGATTCTGCCCCTTCAAAATTAGGCCCCAAGTTACGCCCAGGTGTACCTCCACCGGGTATAGATGCAGAAACCCTTTGATTACACGGCGACGACGTTACGAGGGGAGACCCGATCTAATGGAAAAACCAAGAGCAAGTGTCTCTCCCAGCATATTCTCACATTTGAACTTTATCCGAAGATACAAGTGAACTGTTAATTAAACCGCCAGAGGACAAGTAAGGAAGGAATCATATCCCCCCTTACATCTGCGTCATAATAGAGCAAACAACTTATTTGTTGTATAGCAATGAGAAAATCTTCAAGGTTTGTTTTCATAAGCAAGACTTTTGTAAACACGGTCATTGTGGCGCTGGTGTAGTGTTAAAGAAAATGGCGACTTCCACAGGTGTAGGAAAAACAGGCTGGGTCTTAAAGTTCCCAGACCTTACACCCCTATACTTCTGCATTTGGGTCCTTGTGACAAAACAAAGTCTATGCCCCGTCTATGCCGCAGAATGCGCAACAGCTAAAGAAGAGAATGAGAAACGCCCTTGCGTTGGTGGACGAGAAGTTCTTGGGAAAAGTGTGGTTAGCGCATAGTCTTAAAATTACGAATCAGTACGGAGTATGAAGGGTCACAAAACTCTTACCAGCAGACATTTCGTTACAGAACATCATCATTTGGAAGAGCTATGAATCCATTGTTTCCCGCATAATGGTCTCTTAGCATCTCACATACAAAGGGCCATTCCAAGAATATTTTTTTAATGTTGTTTCAGTTGGTGATAAAAATGAAAGGAAATTTTTTCGGTGTGAGTTATGGTCATTGTGTTGATATTCCCCAAAATGATCTTACTCAAAAATATTTCAATGCTAATTTTTCAGATGAGAGTGGAGGTTTTCTTAAGTCCACTTTATGCACAAAAGTAGGCTAATCGGGACTAGACCTACAGTCCAAGAAGGTTGGATCCGAACCACAATGTGCCTCAACCGGTTATCAAACCCGGGACCCCTTTGATTACAAAGCGACTGCGAAACCACAACGTCACCGAGGTCCCAATCAATTTGATTTGATTTTTGTTATTCAGCGTCGCTTTCTGCTACTTTGGACTAATCGCGACGCTGAAATTGATGAAGGGACATTAACGAAGAATATCCATGCCCAGGTCAGGATTCGAACTCAGAACCCCTTGTATTGTAGACCAATACCAAGCCTTAAAATAAATAAGGCAGGTCACATTACGTTGCTTTTGCCTACATAAATATTTACATATTGTGTTCCTCTTAAGGGATATTTTACACTTGGTTATTTGTATATAATTTGCATATTATTATATTTAATTACTGTATAGCCACATTTTGTACTCGTAGTATGTGTTTCGAAATAAATGTGTCAGGTCTTGAATCTTCAGTATAACTTAATGAGCATCTCACATTTCTAGGACTCTCTATATTCGTGGAGGCTATTCACCGTCTTAAGGAGATGCGAGGGAGAAATTCCACACATGAGAATAGAAGGTAAAACTAATCACTCTTCTGAAGCAAACTGTGCTACATTATTTTCTTGCCAATAAATACCTTATATTGATACAGGGCCGCCGCTAGGGGTGTGCGACGCGTGCCATCGCACAGAGCCTCGCGTTTCCGAAATATTTATATAATATTGTTGTTCGCATTCATTTCTCGTGCAAACGTGATCATTTAGAATAGAAGAAAGAAAAGAAAGGAAATCTATATTAGCGATAGATATCGATTTTAATAAGTAGGGCCGGGGACTTTATGTTATAACATATTTTTCATTTGGCTTCGGATCTAATACTGGGGTGAGATCTTTACATATCTGACGAAAATCAGCCGAAATAGACAAATTTGACTAAGCATATTTTGACATATTTCACCAATTTCGCGTTTTTACAACATATTTCTTCAATTTTAATGTAATAAGACATATTTCTGTATAATTTCGTAATTCTCTCGCACATAATCGGTTATTTCATATTTTTTTCTTCGTAGCTTTAGCACAACGGATAGTTCATATTGTCGATGGCAGGATATGGAAATTACGGAGGAAGAACAATAATACCCCACTTTTTTGTACCGCCAACAATTTATAGCCATGCAAACATTATTGAGGCAAAATGTTCTCTCTCATTGTTGCACGGGAAGTAAAGAAGTTTCGTTCTCATTTCTTTGCCTCTTTCGCTTTTCACAGAAATTTGTCAAAAGTTAAATTAACATTCGGTACATTACAGCCCCTACTCTACTCTATCGGGTATGGGAGAAATTCTATAGTACTGTTGTGCATATTTCTGGCTTTACTGGGAATATTTCTGCATTTTTCTGACATATTTGTATTTTTTCATGACATATTTTCGAATTTATATGACATAATTATATACATATTTTACATTTTATAGGACATAAAGTCCCGGGCCCTGTTAATAAGCTTACGTAGTTTAGAAAAAAGGAAACATAATTTTCCAACGCGGGCTGGAAGGTGCAAGCCTGCTGTGTTGTACAAAAAGCAGTTGAATTTCTTGTTTGAGACCACAACCTTCGACAGATTTCCTGTCATAAACTTTTGCCCAAGAGAGTACATGAACTATAACGTGATTCTTTGTAAAGCACAGACACATTATGGTGCGAATCCCCAGCAATAATCTTGGCCTCAAAAATCCCCCCACAAAAAAAATCCGAATTTCTTTCCATCAGTGTCTTTGGCCTCCTCGCGGGATCCCCCCCCCCCCCGAGTTCCTCGACACTCCTCCGAACCTTCCGTGGATTGCCGCCCAAACATAGGAAAATGCGGCATAACCGCAAGGACAACAACAGCAGCATCAGTAATAATGATAATAATGCATTTGTTGGCGGGCAAAGGCACCTGGAAGTGCCCGTGCATCAGTGTTAAATAAAATAAAATGGTACCAGTTTCATAGATCGGAGACACATTAAAATCGCATATTTTGTGTTTCGCATGGTTCGTACTTATCAATTGTGTATTGCGGAACATAGTTCAATGTGCCATTATGCTTTTTACACGAAAACAAACGCAATTTTTCACATTGTGAGTGCTTTTTTTTATTCCTTTCTTCGCTTCCGGAACAAAATATGGCGGACACATCTTGACTCACGTTGTGGATATGCAGTGTTTCAACCTTCTTCACCAAAAAATTCCTACTATCGTGTTCGTCACCGGTGGAAATTATACATAAGCACGGCTAGCTGACGGATATCCCCACAAACCATTCACGGATAGCCCCACGAACCATTTCCGATAAGGTTAGGTTAGGTTTGGTCAAGTTAGGCAAGCATAGTAAAAAAAAGGGTGGTTGAAACACTGACAGGGCGTTACGTCATCAAAGGTACGCAGCATCCGGTTGTCGTACGGCAAGCAAATGAAAGGAATGGCAATTGTGCGTCGGTGTGATATTTCTCTTGAAGAATAAATGATTTCCCGGTCAAATATATTCCACTATGAAAGAAAATACCTCGACGAACGTTGTAAACCTTGGAGAAACTCATTTCCGTAAGTAGTTTCTTGTGTACAATTGAAGAAATGTGTCTCCGATGTATGAAACTGTTACCAATAAAACTAATAACCACAGCATTTCTTACCACTGGCTGACCGAGCTGAGTTGTCGAAGAAAGAACTGGCCACGAAGGGTTCCAGGTTCGCATCCTGATATAGGATGAATGAATGTTTCTTTGTGAACGCCATTTTAGAAGCAGAAATATTTTATATGTTGAAATATGAAAAACATAGCGCCTTCAAAATAAAATATACCATATTGCCTCAATCTCACTGCCTTCGCGATTAGCCAAAAATAGCAGAAAAGTGAATTAAAATAAAGTTGAAAAAATTATCTTTTCTGGACCCTGAGGACAACGATAAACTTGATACTAGTCCGTTTCCCTTCAATTAGAACCAAAGAACATTACTTTTATATTTAGTTTTTCGTTTTTTTCGGCCGTTTTGGTTTTAAGTCATTCTTTCAGTATTTTTAGTCGTTTTTGTTGCATTTTTATCACTTGCATTTGCTAGTCTAACTTACATATTGAAATTTCGTAACTATGAAAATATGATAAATTTAGAGGCAAAACATTATTTTTAACTGAAATCATTGGCAATTGATTAAATAATTAATTCCGGTAATTCTTCTTTCCTCCAGGGAACTTAATTTACTTTGGGTGAAGCCTTCTTCTAGGTTCCCTTGCCGGCCACTATTGGTGCTTTAATCTAAGATTCTAAAGTAAGTTAGTCACTACGAAAAACATATAACATATACTCTAGAGCCCTTGAAGGGCCTTGACTGCCAGTCTCCCTCCCACAATCCTACCTAGATGTGTGGAGATCTTCAACTAGTTACGGAGTAACGTGTGGTCAGCACGTCGAATTCTCTGCCGTTGTAGTAGAGTTCCCAAGCCGGGTTACGCTACTCACTCGTAGCTCCCCTGTTTCCTTACGATCGTGGGTTGCGACCGGTCCTCTACACAGGCCGAGAACCCAGAGACACAACTATATTTTTAGATTCTGACAGGCTACTGTATCATGAAAGGTGCGCTCAAAGGAGATGAATGCTTTACACAGGGTTTCAGGTGCATTTTATGTAACGTTGAAGTAATAATAAAGAAAAATTCATTAGCACTTATAGCAACGGCTATATCGAATTATTCAACTACTCTCTTGTAATTTATGAAAAAAATCAAGCTTTCATTTTAAGAGTGAAAATTAATCATAATTTGAAGGCATTTTTCAAATTTTTTAGGTTGTAACGAACCTGAGCGTTTAAGGTTTTATATTTGTAAGAAGTTAAAATTTTTAAAATGTTTGTTACTTCAAATAATGTGCAAGTTGTCACAGACAACTATAGTTAGATTGATACAGTTGTGGTTTGAATTTCATTTCATTTCTTTCATAAATAAGAATTTCTCACTCCATTTGATTCAAGTTACAATGAAAATAGCATTGGAAAAAAAACGTTCAAAATTATATCACGTATTAACTACTTGCTAAAAATGACGCAATTTAAAGTTGGTTTCTCATTGTGAAGTTAGCGATGATCAGTTAACTGGTTGTATTTCTGCATGACTTGCCCATGTAATGCATGTGTGTGTGCCATCTATATGCAGTATTGGAAACTAATACAAAAATTCAAACCCACGGTTAGCGGGCGTAAGATCGAAAAGTATGAGCAGAAGGGAAATGAGAGACAGAAAATAGAGATAGACAGAAAATAGATAGGCATAAAATAGAGATAGGCAGAAAAGAGAGAATAAGAGAAAAGAATAGTAGAGAAAAGAGAGCGAAAAAGGAATAAATTACACAACAGAAATTCTGGGGATTTCCCCCACCCCCCCAACAATCTTGGCCTCAAAAATACCCCCTTCAAAAAAATCGGGGGTGAGAGTTTTTGTTACAACAAACAAAATATAAACAATTACTTCTAATTTCAAATATACTGTACTAAGTATAATATCAAATACATACACAAATTAGTGTATTTGTGAGTGTTCAATGCTTTTTCTCTCTCAAGAGATCATTAACAAATCTACATCAATACGCACAATAAGAATGCAAAACAATAATTAGTACATTAATTTATATTAACATAAAGCAAAAACTAAATAGAAACTTACATATAATAAAAACACTTCAACTATTTCATGATTTATTAACATCTTTAACCAGTTAGTAAAGAAATTATTTTGCTACTTTATAATATCTGATATATTTAAAAGTAACAAATTTATTTATTTTAGGGTAATTAGTAATAATAATATATTTTTAATATAGTAATTTAATTTAGAAATTTATTTTTACTTTTAATAACATTATAAATATGTATATCGTATAATTTATATGTATGTTTGTGGGGGGGGGTTGTATATTAAGATCTTTCTCCCCCACCAGTCTTAAATGATTTCGCACCCTGGTAACAGTTACTCTTTTTGAAAGGTTCCCTGACATTCCTCCACCTTACTTTGACTGAGTTAGGGCCCCACACTCTCTTGATCACGGCCGAAGGTGGGCGTGATGTGAACCTCGCCACGCCCCTGGCCGCCTATACCCCCCAGAGTTTCTTCCAGGTACCCACTTTGTACGACGCTGGGTGGGCACCGGAGCCACTTGAACAGGTGGAAAATATCCAGGTTCACCCCCACCGTGGATCGAACCCGGGTGTCTCGCTTGGTAGTCAGACGCGACACTTTTGCTTACTTTTTATTAAATTTTCACACAGTAGTGAATTCACATTGTTTCAAATAAAACATTTTCACTTCATTGTGTCATTCTATAATATTATATGTTAAGTATTTTTTGTTGAAATATTTCAACCTATGATTTCAATAATTTTTGATATTGTGATATTAAAATAATCCAATAAGTCAATAAAAATTAAATTACGTAATTGCTAAAATTGGAAGCACCTGATCCTATAAACTCGTGATAACTGCCACGTTCTGTTTGGCATGAGCCAGCTTAGCTCAGAGTAGAAACAAAACATACCTAGGGCTATTAGGATTGAGTAATAACGTTTATACTTGAAAGATCCACCACGGAAGATCTAAACCGAAAATATATTCTGGAAAAAACATCTATACAATTTATATGCTGAATAGTATTCTTTTTATTATACAATTGCCTTTAATTATTAATAAGTTTATCTTCCTTTCTACGTTGTAATGATTCTATAGATTATGGTCCTTCTTCTCACATTTCACAGGCTTCTGCTTTAGGATTTTTACGATTCTGTAAGGCTTCTCCTTCTTTCAATCAATTGGAAACTTCTTATTATAGTGTTGAAAGGCTTCTTCTTCTTTCAATCAATCATTGGAAACTTCTTCTTACAATGTTGAAAGGCTTCTTCTTCTTTCAATCAATCATTGGAAACTTCTTCTTACAATGTTGAAAGGCTTCTTCTTCTTTCAGTCAATCATTGGAAACTTCTTCTTAATGTTGAAAGGCTTATTCTTCTTTCAATCAATCATTGGGAACTTCTTCTTAATGTTGAAAGGCTTCTTCTTCTTTCAATCAGTCATTGGAAACTTCTTCTTAATGTTGAAAGGCTTCTTCTTCTTTCAATCAATCATTGGAAACTTCTTCTTGAAGTTGAAAGGTGCTACGCCCCTTGTGGGTACGTACTTACATGTTATTTACCACGGCTACAGATATCTTAATCTCAGGGGGATGGGTTCTTTGTTTGAGAATTCCAAATAAGAAAGCGTTTTATAGCCAAGAGGATATAGTGAAATGCGGATCTATATTCTGAGAACTTGACAAAATACAGAGAAATATATATATATATATATAATATATATATATATATACATATATATATATGTATAATTGAAAAGGCTTCTTCTTCTTTTAATGGCTTCTTCTTTTAAAAGGCTTCTTCTTCTTTTAATATGGAAAAAGCTTCTTCTTCTTCTTCTTTTACTATGGAAACGGCTTCTTCTTCTTCTAAAAGGCTTCTTCTTTTAATATGGAAAAAGCTTCTTCTTCTTTTATTATGGAAACAGCTTCGTCTTCTTTTAATATGGAAAAGGCTTCTTCTTCTTTTATTATCAAAAGGCTTCTTCTTCTTTGATAATCGAAAAGGATTCTTCTTCTTTTCTTCGTTTAATTTATTATCTTCCTTTAAAGCGTAATCTTATTTATGTGCTCGCTTTCCCCCCGCTTCTTTGTCAAACAATACAAGCTATACTTGTAGAAAGAGTAGGGTCGACTAAACTGACAATAGCGCCACCTCCTATTTGACGACCAAAGGGGAATAACCAGGATCGCTAATAACGAGCGCTGCCAATGGCCCAGTGCGACTAATAAAAAGCGCAACCGAAAAGTGCTTCGGGGCGTCTAATTTGACACAGCGCCACCGGGGAACGGACAAATGCAAAAGCTGACGATGTTCTCCTCGTCAGAGAATCAAAAAGAAATTGAGATACATTTCTGAATTCATTTGCTCGTTTAATAACTTTCCTAAACGTTTCATATGCGGCTATATTCTTAATTCTTTCAAATTACTATATACATCATTCTATTTACTTCTATTATAGTATTTGAACTCTTCTTTTATATATTTCTCAATTTACTATAATATATATAATCCCTCTTCTCCGCTCTAAGTTTTTTATAATTTCCTTCACTCCTCTTTACATAGCGTGCTGCCATCTCTTGTCGATTCCGAGAAACCATTCCTCCTTGCAACATTCATTGTGTCGTCTGAAACTGGCACGACAAAGGCTTCTTCTTCTTTCAATCAATCATTAGAAACTTCTTCTTAATGTTGAAAGGCTTCTTCTTCTTTCAATCAATCATTGGAAACTTCTTCTTAATGTTGAAAGGCTTCTTCTTCTTTCAAGCAGTCATTGAAAACTTCTTCTTAATGTTGAAAGGCTTCTTCTTCTTTCAATCAAACATTGGAAACTTCTTCTTAATGTTGAAAGGCTTCTTCTTCTTTCAATCAATCATTGGAAACTTCTTCTTAATGTTGAAAGGCTTCTTCTTCATTCAATCAGTCATTGGAACTTCTTTTTCTTAATTTCTATTTACAATCAATCATTGGAAATTTCTTCTTTCTATTTACAATCAGTCATTGGAACTTCTTTTTCTTAATTTCTATTTACAATCAATCATTGGAAATTTCTTCTTTCTATTTACAATCAATCATTGGAAAATTTCTGTTATGGGTGTATAACTTGCAATTATGTCATCTTTATATTATCTTCTAAAGATGAGTTTCTTTTTTAAATTTTTTTTTGGGTCTTCGTCATATCTTCCTTTACTGTTGTCGTAAATGCCCTGTGTTGACGTTAATTCTTGTATAGCTACAAGCTTAAATTCCTTCTCTCTCCTTGATATGTCATATTGGAGACCTAACTTAGCGGATATCTGCTAATAACGGGAGGTTGAATCGTCTCTCCGCCTTATTGTCGTCGGCATTCCAAGATGAATTCACGTACTCTTTTGCCAGCTCTCTTCGCTCCTTTCTTTGGCATAACGACCTAGTCGAAACTATACTCGAAAATAACATTTTAGGGGTGTCTAATCTTAGAACTAGCGCCGCCTCCTTGGCCAAACAAAGAGAATATACCAAATCAGAAAAGGACAAATTTTGGATAATAAACCTTTTTTAGAGCAAGTCCTCATCTCCAGGAAGCTATCAACTCGCGGCAAGCCACGGCACCTAGCGACCTGTTGAGTGAGATGAGTCAAGGCAAAATGGATAATAAACCTTTTTCTGCTCCCAGAAAAATAAGCAATAATTAGGCTGGAGAGTTCAATGAACTAACCGATCTCTAACTACGCACTGGTAATGATCTATAGTTCATACGAACTAACCGATCACTGATCGAGATTTATCATTGGAATCTTGAGTTTCTTCAGACGAATTTGAAAGGACAAAATTTCATAATCATCTCCTCGGTTATCAACTTTCCTCAATTTCATTCATGTTAATATATACTTTATCTTAATAGTTTATCATTTACAATCTGTCTATTCTTTAAGATACATAATTTTGTATTATTTATTCATTTGTTTCCTAATTATTATTATTATATATACAATCATCTTTCTTCTTATCTCTACAATCTATTTCCGCCTTTCGTACTGCAGCGCGCTGACATCTATTGTCGCTCCCGTGAACTACTTTATCTGGCGACTTTCTTGTGTTTGCCGTTCTTGCACGTAACATAAGTAATAAACCGCATACAATTAATTTTATTTGCGCGGGGCCTCGGACGAATGCCCTAGGGCCGGCTCTGGAAAATAAATCACATTTGACAAATCAGTTATTGATTAACGAATTAACATAAAAAAATCTATAAATCTGTAGAAATAATATATAGAGCATATTTTGTTAAGATATCTTCCGTCATTGTGATCACACATTTTCTCTTCTGGTATTTCATATTAAATTTATAACACCAAGAAAATCCATTATATATCTTTCAAGTTTCTGATCTACATCTTCCTTCAGATATAAAATTATTATCTTTGTTACGGTTAATCTCTTTTAATGATCTACACACTGCCATCTTTCGGTAAAATATGAAATTATTGTCAAATTTCTATTCTCTTGTACGAGCACTGGCGTAAGCAAAGGGGGATCTGATGAGGCTACTCCAGAATTTTTCGTTCTATGAAACAGAACAGGAACTCGCGAAAAACAAAATGGTAAATGCGAACCTTCTTAAAATGACCACCGATGTCTTCTAACAACTTTTAAAATGAAGGTTAAAATAGAAGTTGTGAAATATTTTCTAGTTTATCGCCCTCCCTCCATAGAACCTTTGCAATTCCATCCCATTCGAACAAATATCCAGTTGAGTCGCTCTAAAGTATTTTGTCTAATTG
Source organism: Lepisma saccharinum (assembly GCF_977018435.1). Lineage (NCBI taxonomy): Eukaryota > Metazoa > Arthropoda > Insecta > Zygentoma > Lepismatidae > Lepisma > Lepisma saccharinum. Next base: position 66,181 of record NW_028143009.1, on the reverse strand, counting down.
GATTTATTATGTTTCAGAAGCTTTCGAGCTATTTCTTGGAGAAACCTTTCTTCATGGAGAAGAGCACACTGCTGTCAAGGTGAGTATGGGGCTACCAAACGAATCGATTTTTCCTGCTCCTAGTTTTCCTGTTCTAAGCACCGAAGTGCCCATATTTGATGGTGTGCCGCCCGCCTCTGCCATCTGAGACTACCAGGGCTCATGGACGTCCGCAGGAATTTTTCCAGGAGGGGCAAGTAAGGTACTGTTTTCCAGAGGGGGGAAAATACACATTTTCCCCCACAGTGTTGTCCCCCTCAAAAAACATTGCTTCAATTTGAAGTTATCATGTTCATGCAATAATTAACATGTCTATATTATTTTGGTTGACTATCACTTTCCAAGGGGGGGGGGTGCCCCCTCTTGCCAACCTTCCGGAAGTCCATGCCAGGGCTATAAAGGTAAAACCTGGTTGACTCATAGTCATAATTAGGGCACCTTTCCAAAAATATAGCAGCCCTCATACCGATCGTTTGAGAACTGTATTTTAGGACATGAAATAAAGTAAAATGAACACACTTTGTTGCACCTTTTCGTGAGATTAGCACATTTATTCCCTCTTTGATGGATGCTTCAGCACCTTTTACCTTCCATTTCTTTCATGTTTTTTTCAAACAATTGGACAAAAATAAATTATTTTCACTCGTCTTGAGCAGCTACATAAGATCCTACAGTCTCATTTTGTAGAACAGAATGAGAGCTATAAAATGGTGTAATATAATCATTGCAGCCCCAATAGTTCCCAAGATAATGTAGCAAAACCCGCGAGAGAAAACACAAACTTCAACAAAACCTATTCGGCAGAACTACAGTTCTCTCTGCGGTCCGCGCTCATTATATATAGAAGGCGCAGAATAAAGAGAGTATTTTATCAGCACCATCTATTGAACCTTTTTGAAAACATTTTCAGAACCTTTTTTCCCTTTCCCAACCATAATTTTGCACCTTAAAATCCTTTCGCCAGTCCTAGAAAATAATAACTCATGTCTTTCGTGAAAGGCTAGCAATCTATAAAAAGTCACCTTAGGTTATTTCACCGCATACTAGTAGGATATTTTATGCCAATGTCTTTTACAAAAAAGTGGGGGCGTGACCATAATGTGAATTTTCTTTTTCTTAAATAAAACTGTGTGTGTGTGTGTGTGGTACTAAAAATTATTTATTAGTAGGTATTCTGTCTTTGGTGTAAGATTAGGATGCACGGAATACTAGTACATTAAAAGTCTAAATAGACGAACATATTTCTTGTCTGTAAAAAAGTTAACACATTAGCTGTTATTGATATGTGCATTGTAGTCGAAATATTGCAGGTGAGAAAAATTTACCATAGTGTTGCAGACTACGAACTTTAAGAAACTAATACTGTATCCAAAGTTTCTGCGCCGCTATCATTGGTTTCGTTATTTGACGCCCTTACGATGAAAAGTTATAAACCATTTTTTGTACTGAATAAACAGGGAGCAACGATTATGCGGTGAAATATGGTACCTTACAAGGTATACCTTGGTACAATTCCCGCCACTAGAAAGCCTGCTGGAAGACCTTTTCAGCCTTATACCCACCGACAGGGGCTCTGGACTCAGAAGCCTTCTGGGTCTTCTGATTTGCCCTGGGGCTGGAATCATAAGTAATCGGATTTCCCAGAAAGGCTTCTACTGAAAGGGGAACAAGGGAGATACTTGCCCTCTCCCCCTGGAAAATGAGTGATGAAATTTCATTCTGTCCATTGTGCTTTTTTAACGTGAAATAAATATTTTCTTTTCAAATAATTCGAAATAAAGCATTGCTCTTACTGGGAATGTTTTGTTTGCGCCCCTCGGAAAAGCTTTGTTTACCCTCCTGGAAAAAGTCTGGATACGCACATCAAAAAATGAATATTTTGATGAAAAAAAAAACATTTATTTAACTCGTTTCATCTCTGCCCCCAATTCAATTTCATTATAGAATGTGCACTATAACTATTATTAAAAATGAAAGTATTGATTCAATTAGAACTGTTGAGTGGGTCGGCACAATAGGTCATTTTGCACCCTTCAATGTGTAGGGGGAAATATCCCCTTATCTAATATTCTTACTTAAAATATTAAATGAAGGGGTGTAAAATACACCTTGAGAAAAGCTAAAAGTGCAAGGTTGTAAAGACACACTCAATACATTAAAAAGTAAGATTTTTTTCTAAAAATCTCCCTCACAAAACAGTGGAAGAGACGAGCTCAAAACATTTGATAAAACACTGTTGTCATCTGCCAACACGAAGACAAATAGTTTGGAAGGTTAAAAGTCTGCCCGAGAAAAGCAAAAAAAAGTATGCACAGCTCAGTATTTTCAATGCAAAGGTAATTGGTACTGAAGTAACTTGCAATCATATTAAGTAAAAGCGCCCTCGGCTGGTAAAGAATTCATCCCCAAAAACATGCAACACAAACTTAGTAATCTTCACCCAAAACTATGTTGTTTACTCATACAACATAATCTTTCTGCTGTCTTTTATTTCATTTATATTTACAGTGTTACGGGTTCTGCATTCTTAAGAGATTACGATATGTAAGTATGGATCACGAATTATAACTACATTTTATATATCTATCTTCCTTGCTAAGTGTTTTTGAATGCTTCTCCGCAATTTACGATTGAAGGGTAAATGTTTTAACCGAGAGGTTTCCCCTGAAATTTGTAATTAAGTTTACACAGCAATTGTCATTAAAAAATAATTTCTGAAGCAAAAAGTCTCATTAATTTCTATGAAATGGATATGAAAACTAGCACTTGCCAAATTAATTTCACGAGTTTGATTTTCTCTAAAATCCACCTTATTCACAGAAAGGCTACTCTGGACTGGACCTACAGTTTAAAGTTTAGTGCGAACCACTATGTGCCTCCACCGGGTATCAAACCCGGGATCCCTTTATAACAAGGCGACAAAGTTACCTCTACGTCATCGGAGATCTCAAATTAATTTGAAATTAATTTAATGATGTTGGCCTGAGTAAACCATAAGATTTCATTAGATTCACTGGTTGACAACTAATTTAAACCTAACTTAATATTTGTCAAAAGCATAGGCCTATTCGATCTATTACTCTCTATGATTATGTCAAAATTTATTTCTTAATGTTTAAATTTAAGAGTAATGTTCAGAGGCGTCTCGTGAACGCATGCGGTGCATGCTGCGCATGCGTCAATTGTGGGAAAATGGACAGCTTGCTCTGCGACGACATTCATGAGCATTTCTACATTCTAATTTCTTCATATAGGAGAAGTATTTATTTTACACGAAAGCGCTGAACTAAGCTTATATTGCATTTCTTGGATCTGAAGTGTGGGAAAAGAATTATTACTTTCTTTCACTTCAGATCCAAGAAATGTAATATAAGCTTAGTTCAGCACTCTCGTGCAAAATAAATACGTCTCATATATATAAATAAATTAGAGTGTAGAAATGCTCATGAATGTCGTCGCAGAGCAAGCTGTCTTTTTCCCACAATTGACGCATGCGCAGCATGCACCGCATGCGTTGACGAGACGCCTCTGGTAATGTTTAAATTTAAGGGAAATTAATGTAGAAATATTAAAAAAAAAAAAAGTAGAAGCATAGAAAGGAAATGAATAAAATTGATGGGATCGCGACATACGCTTTTTTAAGAAGAATTTACCGAATCTCGAGATCACGAAGGTTGACAATTAAAAATTGACATTTAATTTTATTCTGTTCTGTGTTCATATTTTATACTTTTTATTTGTGTATTTCCTTATTTATTCAGAAAAAAGTAGTTGTACAAGTAACAGGAAATACAAAAATATTACACCAAATAGGAAACACGCACACTTAAAATAATAATAGTAATAATAATATAGTGTGTTTAAAAAAGAATGACTCGATTTTAAAACATTATATCTGTGCAACCACGTACTGCCAGTGGCCTAGAATTTCAAATGACTACCGTTAGACACCAAAAGTAACGCCCAAATGGACGCTAAACTTAGTCGTTCACAAAATGGCATCTATGCAATAGAAGACTTGGCACTACACTTGTGTGGCCCCCATGATCTCCAGACGTTAACCCCTTTTCTTGTGGGATACGTAAAACAATGTGTTTTTGTTCCATTGACTTGGATGAGCTCAAGGACAGAATCACGGGTGCAGTAAATTCTGTGGAAGAAGACACTCTCAGACGCAGTGAGGCGTTTGGAACGGATTGAGCCATCGTCTTGATGTTATCCGTGCAGCAGGTGGAGGGCACATAGAGCATTTATAATCGGGTCATTCTTTTTGAAACACACTGTATAAGCCTCTTTTGGAAGAAGATATCAGAATATATATGCTAGGAAGTGAATCTTATGTTGGCACAAAGCGTAAGGCGTAAGATTGGAAAGCCTTGAGTTTATAGCGAACATATATAAAATATGTAAAAATATATCTACTCACCAATTTCTTGTATCTTAGCGTTACCGCCCACTAGATGGCGGCATAACTGATCTGCACATTTATCTCATCATTTTGAGACACGAGAACGTTCATTCTGTAATAAAGGGAAACTACGGTTGGAGAAATTAAGTGTGATGATACACTGTAATACCGAAAAATCCGTTTATCTTCTAGATAGACGGCAACAGTGTTGACTGGCGAGGCATGTGGAGAAAAATTTCAGAATCGAAGCTCGACACCGATGGACAGGAGATGGAAACACTGGATAGCCCATTGGAAGGTTGCTTTCACAATGTTAAGTTTGAAAAACATGGTAAGAATAGCTTAATAGTAAGGTCAAGTGCTGGGGAATATTATATCAACATGCGTCAGTGCCGGATCTACAAACCGCAAAACCCCGCAGTGTGGGTTGGAACATGACTTTAAAGGGCCCTTGCCTTGCATGTTAAATAATGAATATTGAAAGGTGATATGATTTGTTATTCATTTTAAGTTGGCTAGCATGCAGTAGTTTTTCGGTTAATGACTCCTGTTCTTTTCCAGATCAGTTTAAATAAGGTCCAGGAACCTTTCTTCAATGAAACTATACGCAATTTGGACCGAATTTAAATTGTGCGAGAAAAGAGGTTCCGGTACTACAGCGGTACCCAACCCAATAGAACAGAATGAATGAAATGATGATGCACTGTTACTGTCACTGTTACCCAAATACAGCACGCAAATGTCCAAAAGACATCCACCCATTGGATATCCCTTGGATATTCGTGTCGGAAGTTCTGAGTATCCAATAGACATCCATTGGATATTCGTGCCGGAAGTTCTGGATATCCAATCCATTGGATACCCCTTCGTGTCGGAAGTCGAGATATTCAGGATAATTAAACTAAGTGATAGATCTCAACGAGATACTAGATAGTATTATGCCAAATGACTTTCTCACGTTTTAGTGTTGTTTTGGAGTGTGGGGAGGGTGAAACTCAAGAAACGCTAATGCATCTCGCTAAAACCGCACGCAGGGATGTGGGGGCTGATGGGGCTACGACCCATCTCCAAATTTTGAGAAAAGAAATATTTTCAAATGAAAGCAGTTAATAACTCGGAAAAACCAAAGGGGCAAATGGAAACTCCCCTTAAAATGAACCTCGATTGCCATTCTTGTCTTTAATAACTTTTAAACGAAGGTTAAAATGGAAATTACGATATATTTTATAATGTAAGCCCCCCCCGGAACGCAAGTATGTACTATCCATCTTCACAATTCCAGCCCCCTCCGAAAAACTCATGCACACGCCAGTGCACTCTAGTGAAAATATAACACTGGTAACTCTAATGTTATATTTTCTCCACTAGATGGTAGGATATTCATTATCTAAGTTTTCCATGTATCGCTCACTTCGTTTCGACTAGAAAATCATTGCTTAACAACGAAAATAAAAGGCTTATCTTCTGTATGTATATTTATTAATAGCTAGATGTATTTCTTTTAAATATTTTAGGTAATTGTTGTATCATGAAGCAACTCTCTATATAATTTTATTTATTTTTATTTTTTAAGTTAACTTCCTGACAGGTAACTAAGGTGTAGCACGAACTTTCCAAATCATAATGTAGTGTAATACATTCACGGCGGAAAAAAATTATTTCTATCTGACTATCTACTAATGCCATTTTAATTTCGTAAGCATTTGAATACACCGAAATTTAAATATACTTTTCTTAATAATTAAAATTATGCGTCCAGAACTTCCGACACGGATATCCAAGGGGTATCCAATGGCAGGGACATCGGAACTTATTTCAGAATGGGGGGGGGGGGGGCAAGTTCTTAAATCCACCAACCAATTTTTACAATCTATTTTCCTACATACATAACTACGTACATATTATATATACGTATATGTGTGTGGGGGGGTGTATGTGTGCGTGAGTGTACACAGACAGGGCCGGATTAAGACGTAATTGGGCCTGATGCTTGAAATCTTCGGTGAACAATAAACACAACGACGTCATAGTTACGTCACAGTAACTGTATAACACGTAATGCTGTGTCTAGGCGTCCGAAATTGGGGCTCCAAATTTCATTCTAAAATTTATTTTCAGGTTAATATAGCAATAGAAAACTGTTCAGCTTTCGGAAAATTCTCGTCTGTTTTACTCTGGGCCTATTTCAGGAATGAGCCTAATGCTCAGTGATGTGCCGTAGACAATAAGTTTACATCTGCATGCGTTGTCTACACGTAATCTACGCGTAGATTACATTGGGTTGTAGTTTACATAGACTATGTAGACAATCTAAAGTGCATTAAAATTAATTTACAAGGGTCTCATGAAAGGAAAGTGATATTTTCAACTATATTGGTTCCTAACGAAATAAAAAGAATCCTATTTACAACAAATTTCTCTTCTCTTCTATTATCAACTATGGAAGAAGATAAATAGTATGCAAAAACAACAACAGATGGCAGTCGTGAGGCAAAAGTGGTCTTTTCCCATAAAACACTAGAATATTTCCTATATTAGGTTTCTTCCTAGGTGAGAAATTGTTCGAATTTGGAAGAAAGAGTATGGAAATTTCTTCTCACACATCAGCAACTGATACGCAGCATAATTTTCTTCTAATTCCACGGCGCCCTCTGCTAAGTTATGTTGTTTTTCGCCATGTTGTTTACATAGATTACGTAATCTACTTGTATAAAATAGTTTACGTGTAGAATGTAGACTATCGTTGTTTACGTGTAGACGCACATCACTGCATGCTGCAGCATCAATAACACCCACCTGTACACACACATACCAACATAGGCGATCGGAGATGAACTCCCTACTAAGACTAAAACCCATAAAACCAGCCCTGGCCCAAAACCATGGTAACGGTTGCAGTTTTTGCTTGCGATGACGTGTGACCGGCCAAGCGAATCCATCACTTCAATGTAAAGTCACGTGAAATGCCAAAACGACAGTGTTGCAGTATGCAGATATTAAAGACCAGAACAAGAACAATGTCTAGATGAGGATGTGTACTACAGGCTGTGGAAAAGGAGATGTGATAGCCACTAACGCCGTCAAACGGTTGGGCGGGAACATTACGTCACATACCATGAAGAAGTAACAGGATCTGAGCTGATTATGTCCTTTGCGATTAGTCACTTCATTAAATGATTTACTAAATCTCATCAATTTACATTGTCGAGTTTATTATTTGTGTTCTTTTTGGTTTAGGTTCAATATCTTCTCCGTAGAGAAAATTATGCTCATTTCTTTGTTTTCCTTGACCCTGTACATCCAGGGCCAAGGAAATCAGTAATAAGGTGTGTTTTATACAGTGTACACCAGGACCGGCGCTAGTAATTTTGCCGCCCTGGGAGGCAGCGGCAGATGCCGCTCCCTCTCGAACCCCCCCCCTCCTCCCGTTATTAATATTATTAATTAATATATTCCTAAGTAAAACATCAAACTATAAAATAAATAATTTTATTATACTATTAACCAAAAAAGGTTATCTCGCTCGACCACAGTTAAACACTAATTTTATATTAGACTTATTATTATACTTTATGAAAACTCTCTCTTTCTTTTAAATGTATCTTAAATGTAACAAGTATTAGGAAAGAAATGAAGGCTTGACTTCATATGTTTAACGTTGTAGGTCTGTGATACATGATTGGATTTTTAAAATGTGGGTGATCTACCAACTCCCCCACGCCACTGCCTGTGAGAATGAAATATTACTTTATGCCAAGTTTGCGTGAAAGCAAAGTTGTACAATATTACATTTCATGTTAGGCAGACTTTGATATATTCGCGGAAACATGTTGTGCACTGAAGAAAAAAATACAAGTGCATAGCCTAGTGTAAATATAGCGTACATAAATGCTCAGTTGAACTTTTCTTTTCTGGTATACACAGTACATTATGTTCAACGTACTTGGAAGATGTATCTTGTAATAAATAATAATAACAAGTGGTGTGCGGTATCTAGAAAAGTCGGGACCGGGATCGGAAAGAAAAATTCTGTCCCGATCCCGACTTCAACAAATGACTTCCCTACTTTTCTTGATCCCGAGCAGTCGGGAAATACCGAATGGTCATTTCAAAACGGTATTTATTCTTTTCTTTTCTACATTGCAAGTCTTATCGGAAATTGTTAGTTTTCATTCCAGAAATACAAAGACAATCACTTAAGGTGAAAATGACGTGTAGAATTTGAAATTTCCAGAGCGTCGGAAAATTTCGGAAATTTCCCGTTGCGACTAAGCCAAGCGTCAGGTTAACCTTGCAGCAGGTTTTATGTATCAATCCGCGCGAGAACTGAGCTCAGAATCTTCCGTGCCAGTCTTTCCTCAACCGCCGAGCTGCTTACATCGGAGACACTGAGAAAATCTACAGTATTGCCAACCGCACAACACATCAAAACCCGCATGCATGTCAAGTGGATTGTATTTTTGCTTCTCTTTGTCTCCTGAAACATAACATTTTAAAAGTACTTTCTGCGCATATATTATTTAATAAATGTGTCATTAATATAAGAGCGAAACAACTTCTAAACATGAGAGCATGTGTGTATATTTCGAGCACGCAAAAATAAAAATAAACAAAGATAAAAGTAAACAACGATAGGCTCCTCTTGAATTTAATGACAAATTATTGTTTTTGGTTTAGAAAGAAATAGATTTATGAAAAACTTGGTTGCTTCGTTCGCAATACATCCGTTACTGTAAGACACACGCACTTCAAGTTGTACCACCAAAAAAGCATGATTTGTTATTGGTGATATATACAATCAGGTGCATTGTCTGTCGCTATTACTCTGGTTTCAATTTATGAATCACTTCACTAAACCAGGATTCAAATCTTGGTCTGTCCATTTCTTGCTGATAATCACCCTTCCCTTTCTTTGCGCGGAACAGTAAATATGCGCCTTCAACAAAGCTTTCATTGCCGCCAGTGGGTGAAACAATAAGCCTCTCCCCCTTCCCCTCATCGTCGGTTTCTTCAGCCCTGGCGGTGGTTTTGCATGGTGGTATCCTTCCATGTTTTATTACCCCTTCCCCCACCCACCGAGTTGAAGGACGTCTCGTCCAAATAATAAACATGTTTCTTCTCACTGCGATATATTTTAATACCGCGGAGATTCTTTTGTCGTCAAACAACAAACAATCGTTTCCTCTTGCTAAACTCAAACCGCAAATCATTCAACACCCGTGATACAATTCGTGTGCACATTGACGGCAAATCACCTCACGCCCTGTTTTACTTTGATCTTGTTGCCGCAAGGAGGATTATGCATTTAAAACAACTTGCTTGACTTTGAAGAACATTTCCTTTCGGATGAAGCCCAAAATAACATTCGGGTAAAACCGCGCGCTGAACAGGAGATTCAGCCATTCTCGCCGCTCTACAATAAACATAGGGTTAAAATAGTGGAAGGTGCAACACTGGTATCAGCGATTTCACGCGCTCTGCAACGCATTCAGTCTCGCTCGACTCGCTCTAAAGTTTCAATGTCTCTTCAACGCATTACAGATTCGAGTTGGCGAATCTGCGGTTCTAAGTTCGTCTGCACAGTGATTGCAACCAATTAAGTCCATACCTGCTAATCAATGTATTATTTTGTCTGTATATTACAAATTAAATAACTGTTTTCTTGCAAGTATGCAGTTGTGTCGGAATAGAACCCGTCTCAGTGGAACTATATTCTTGCGCGCACGTTTGGATCTACATATGCTAAAACCTGCTGCAAGGTTGACCTGACGCAGGGCTTAGTCGAGAAATTGCGAATATTTCCCGTCCCGAATGACGCGATTAAAAAAAAATCCCGTTCAGATTAATAATATTCTGTCCCGCATAACAATAAGTACCTATCGATATTTATTTTCAATTTGTCTAAAGTCACAAAATGTAAATGGGTGGAAATGCTCATTTGTGTACTCGATTTCGTGTGTTTAGTTTCTGGTATGGTTTTCCTATCTGCATAGTGCAACGCTAGCGCATAGATTTGGAATTCATTTCATTGATAAATTCACTTCTTACCGTCATTTCGTCATCACGAGTAAACAACGGATTGGCCCAACCTATACTTCTAATAACCTTGCATAAAACTTCCTTAAAATCTCCAAATCTTTTCTAAAAGCTGAAACTGTAAAAGCATACGTAAGGACAACACATAACTCCACAGAGGATTTTATTGGCTGTGGGACCAGGCGCCACATTCTTCTTGGGAAAAGTAAGCCGTACTTTTCCTTGTAGGGCGGTCAAGTGACCTTTGAACTTCCCTTTGGATATTACCTTGTAATTAAATGGTCCCTGGTTCAACAGCAGGTGAAAAAACTTGCCAGTGATAAGTACTGTAATATTCCAATTTATACTGTAGCATTACTCCCGATTATCGTATTAAAAGAAAGAAAGAAATTTTAGGGGACATCCGATACAAAGAAAAGTATTACGTAAAATACGTCTTGAAGTTTTATGCTGCTGAATGATGTTGATTATCTCGAGATATCGTTGTGGGGATGTTATCAAGTTTTCGGGGCTGATGACAAGATCATCGATATACACGTGCATGCAGGTAACATTATGTATCGTTAAAATCTATTAACTAGGTATACCTTCCACAATGTTTGTTTGAATTTGTTTTTGTTGTTTTAAATCCACTTTATTCACAGATAGGCTAATCGGGACTGAACCTACAGTTTACAGTGGGATCCCAACCACTGTACAATGTGCTTCCACCGGGCATCGAACCCAGGATCTCTTTATTACAAGGCGACGTCATTACCACTAAGCCATCGGGGAGGCTACCTTCCTGATTATTTAATAAATTACATTTATTTCGGAAATTTTGAATGAAAATTTAATTTGTAACGAAATGCACTATCATATTCAAGGCTTCATAGCTAATGTCACTCTCAGAGTGTCACTGAAGGCAAAAGTGAATTATTTCAATTATAAACCTGTTATTTTCTTCCTTACAGGCACAGATTACGAAAATCACTGCGAATATGCTTTCAAGTACGTGGCTTGCATAACCAAAATACTTAATAAAAACGTAAGTAAATAAGTCACTGACATATTCTGGTAAAAGAAATCAGAAAAATTTGACAATGTGCATATAGCAAAAAGTAAATTCACACTAACCTAGTGCCATTACAGAATCTGATGAGCAGCAAACAGTGGCGGCGATTGGGTTCCAAAACTGGGGTGGGGGCAAGGGCAGTTTACTTCCTCTTTGTAGATAAGGTTTAGCACAGTGAGGGGGCAACTGCTCCCGTACGTCCCTAATCGCCGCCACTGGCAGCAAATGTGAGCATATATAGAGCATTCCGTGACATTCGCTACGAGACTCGACGGCAAGCGGCCCAGCGTCAGGGCTTGTGTTTCCCGGTGAACGGTTCCGAGAGAGTCGCACGCTACAGTTTGTTTCTTTCGCTCTCCCTGCCTTCGCTCTGTTTCCCTTTCTGTTGACGTTGCAGACTGACGTCAGTATAATCTTCATTCGGAAGTTGTGTTGTGTCGTGTCCGTGTGTTGAAGATTGTGGCTTAATATGGCACCACAAAAGTTTGCATTACAACAAAGGATTTATCTTGTCGAGTGTTACTTCGGAAAGAGGAATTGTGGAGAAGTGCGACGACGGTTTGCAACGAAATTTCCTGGTGTTCCCGTTCCACATAGGACCACTATATTAAACCTCGTAAAACGGTTTAGGGTAACAGGGTCAGTTCTGAATAAAAGTGGAAAGAAAAATGGGGAAATAAAGTATACAAAGACAATCCGCACACCATCCGTGAGTTAAAAGAGAGTATTGTACGAGAAATCGGTAGAATGACAGTAGACGAACTTGCACGTGTAAATGCCAATTTTCTTCGGAGATGCCAGGAATGCGTTGCAGCTGAAGGACATCATTTTCAACACCTTCTGTAGTCAAGGGTAGTACACAATACAAAAACTGTAATTTTCATAGACGACTCTGGCGACTGTCGCGGACCCCGTTCATCGGGAAAGAAAAGCGCTGATGCCGGGCCGCTTGCCGCCGAGTCTCGTAGCGAATGTCAGGGAATGCTCTGTAGTAATTACCAGAGTGTCCCAAGATAGGGAAATGATCCCCTAAATAGCCTCGAAGTAATAATACTAATGTCATGTGACATTAATGCACCGTGGCCGTGCGGTCCGAGGCTCAGGCTCCGGCAACGGGACGCGCGCAGGTTCCAGTCTCCTGGGAGAAGCGTAACAACTTTTCTCTTGAGATTTCGGCCAGTGTATGGGACCGGTGGCCACCCACTATTATGAGAAAATTGGGGAGCTGCGAATGAGGAGCGTAACCCGATCAGGAAAACCTACAGCAAGTAGTGGGGGTTCGTCGTGCTGACCACCCCGTAACTGGTTAGCCACTTCTTGATTATGGCTAGGTATATATGTGAAACTACACTTGTCCCATTAGCCAGAACGTAATTCATTACGTGTCTGAAAACATTCTGCTAACAACACAACTGTAGCGTACCCAGAATTTAATTTTTGGAAAGGCTTAACCTCGTGCGTCATTTATCCTGCACAATTTTGGTAAAATATTAATAGATTTGTTCTCTTTCATTTACTACGTAGTTTTTTTTTCCAGAATTGACCAATTGCGAAGATAAGGATAAATGATGATAAGCTGATTGATTTAGTTTATTTTGCTTCGCTTTCCTGCTCTTATGGCTAATCGAGATGAATGGGAGGGAAGAAGGGACAATCGCAAACACACAAGGACAGAAGACAACGCGGGTCCCACGGAGGATTTTGCTGACTGTGAGTTCAAACGCCAGAGCCTCGCTAGTCTGCGAAATGCATTCTAGGGTATCCTACGTGGAAGAGATATTTGGATATCTTCGCAAAGGGTCACCTCCTACATCTCGGTAAAATATTCAAATATGTACTTACTGTGTCGGCATATACACATACGACTATTCACACACACACACACACACACACACGTGTGTGGGGGGGAGGGAGTGTACACAGCGTTCTTTCCGGAAACATCCAAATATCAACATCCTTTTTACCCTGGGCTGCATTATATCAATATCATGCAAATTACATTGATATGGAAGCCATTTAGCAATAAAACTTGAACTTTCTTATTACTTCTATTAAAGAAAATTACATACATTTTTCTTTATGGCAATTACAAATTAAACTTCGTTATCTTCCTACATGTAGTTTATCTTCTCAATTTCAAATGAAATTCTAAATTCTGTAAAAAAGATAAGACACTAACTCATTTCCACCACAGTAAAACATTAAAGAAAAATGTTAGAAAAATACTCATAACTCCAGAGCCATCTATTGTTCACCATAGCAAACCATATCCCAACATAGTAGCGATTTTTTTTAAACCTGTTTTTTTTCTTCAAATTATTCAATAATAAGTTAAAATCAGACAATATTGTAAAAAAAACTATTCAAATTTGTTAACATAAAACTTTGTAGAAATTATGTCAACTTGTATTCGATTCTGGAAAGAAAAAATATCAATAAAGAATGAGGTGAAAAAATTATCATGACCACTACTGAAGAAGATAGCAAAAGCCTGAAATCGAAAAATTGTAAGTAGTTTCTTATTTCTTTATCCGAGGTTGCGTTTGTGTTTTACCGAAGTAATATGACGTGTAATATTTATGTATTACGCCTAGAGTGCTTGAAAAACGTCATAACATCTTGCAGGCTACCGAGGGTCTGACGCCTCGACTGACAACCATTACAATTCTCTGTGGTGCTTGTATGTGTCCTGTCCATATGCGTTTGTGATCTCGCTTTCATTAATTTCATCTTCTCACCTATCATCCTCATCTTTGTGATTAGCCAAAGATGACATAAAAGCGAAGTAAAATAAAACAAATTAACATCGATGTGGTTCCTTATCTGTAAGGGGTTTCTACTCGCTGTTCCCTGTGATTTGGGCACTGTTTCACTTCAATATGTGGTTAAAGTTACAGTGGTGTAAGAAACTTTTTTTAAAAAAAAGCAAAGAGTATGACTCACAGCACTTCGCTGATCAACACAACAGCTGCTTCCTTTATCAATAGAACTTCCACTGCCATCTGTTGCCAGTTGAATGAATCTCTGACTTACTTCACGTTTTCTGTTGATAGACTGACTTATCTCCATCTGGTTTCTGTGTCTAAGTCTTTTCTTTTTTACAAAGTGACTTACACCACTGTAACTTGAACCCGTTCATGTTTAGAACAAACAGGCTTTCAGAACGACGTGTATCAACCAGCTGAAGAGCAATTAATATTTCTTGTGCTCTAGTTGTTATTGTTTTAATTCTTGTTATATATGTGTGTGTGTGCCCGTGCTTCTCATTTGTTAATTTATTTTTCTCTGTTGATATCCTGATTTAAAATAGATTTTATCTGTATTCAGGATATTTGAAATAAATAGATACCCTTTTGCAGTCGTTTAGTTACCCCGTATTCGTACTGCTACAACTTAATACCACACACAAGTGGTGTGCTCACCGAGGTTTCTTTCTTCAAAACTGAGCACTGCCGAAAGCGGGGTTGTAAACAAACGGTATGTCATGTACAGGCCGGAAGGCATAACAGGCACGTCACTTGTAAAGTGACAAGCCCAGGATGTGTACACTGGCAAACTTAAAAAAAAGGTCTCCCTCCTCTTAGTTAGATTGGAAGCAACAAACAAAAACCGATATTGAATTGGAAACACTCCAGCGTCAATGCCGAAACTCTATGCAAAATAAGGAAGAGCTGCACAGCTGTCAGCCGTAAACACCACACAGAAGAGCAATGTTAACCATGAGTCAGGAAGGAATTAGCACAGCGTTTCTTTCTGTGGTCATTTGGCCTCGGAAGAAATATTTGTTGTCCATTTTGAGCTCTCAGGTTCTGAGCTGGCGATTTATTTCCTTCATGAATGAAAATAGGTTGTTAATTTTTTCGTTTCTTTTCTCCCTTTTGTCATTAGCTCTAAAACAAATATAAAAAGAAAACGATCAAAGATGTTTTTTTCTTTCGGCACGTGACAGGCATATGTGGTAACTTTGCTATTTTTACGACCATATTATATCCCTCTTGTTTACTTCAACATAAGGACGAATGTTGGAGTGATCAGAAAAAATCAACGAACAGAATAAGCTCTTAAATATTACCCACGCTTCGAAATTAGATTCCGGTCCCAGTGGCAGATGGTTATCGTATCACATCACGCTATGACACCAGGGGTCCCGCATTCGAATCCTGGCCTGGGCATGGATTTGTGAGTGTCCATTCATCAATTTCATCATATCGTCACTCATCCCCACATTTGATTGAGTTTGTGTTTGAAGTCCACTTTATGCACAGTAAGGTTAATCGGTACTGGACCTACAGTTTAAAGTGGGATCCGAACCACTATGCGCCTCCACCGGGTATCGAACCCGGGAACCCTTGATCACAAGGCGACCCCATATTTGCAACTTAGCCAAAAGTGGCACAAGAAGCAAAGTAAAATAAAGCAAATCAATCAATCAATCAATCGAACATAGGGTCTCCGGTTTCATAGAGCTGTATGCAAAGCACTCGGTCATGAAGACCCTCAAAATTGAAATAATAAGTGGAACAAAAAACCTGATATTAGAGTATTTTAAGAGTTTAGGCAGATTAACAGTTCACGTCAACCTACAACAATTTCACCTGTATTGTGTGATGTATGGTTCTGCCCTAATATAATTGAACGTGCTCTTGCGATAACAGTTACACATTTCCGTCTTGCAACACACAACCTCGACTCGACACGATATGTGCATTTCCTTACCCCTTTTCTGTATTCTTTCCATTTAGGATATATTACGTTGCCTTTTTGCCTCTTGGTTAATCCGTGGCGATGAGAATGATTGACCAATTGATAACGTGGATGTGATGGGGCAAACATGCCTTAATCATGGTTCGAACTTAAGACCTCTGTCTTCAAAGCACGTTACAATCTGCCACGTGTGTCTTTTCATCTCCAGTCACCATTAATTTCAAGAGGTAGAAAACGACGTTACTCAAACAAATTGTATAAATAATTTCCATGACCATAAACATTTGTTGGACTTGTTGATGAAGGGACAGTCACAATGAACACCGAACGAACACAATGCCAAGGCGGTGTTTAAGCAAGCTGTGTTAACCACTCTACCACGGAGGCCGGAATCCTTTTTAGTTAGGAGAAATCGTTCCTTGACAGCGAACTAAGAACAGTTAATATGCGTCACGTCAGAGTTATAATATTTTAAATTTCTAACAATCAATTGGGATTTACTCTTAACCATTTTTTGCCTACATAAAAACTTCCGCACAGTTAAGGTCGTTTACACTAAGGACAAGATCTTTAAAGTCTATGCTTTAAGGAATGATTAAGCACACTATGATGACGAAAAATAATAATTCACATGACTATAGTGATGCATTACATCCGTGAAACATTAATTTTCGTTCAGGAAGAAATATTGAAAAACGAGGGACACAATGACCAATTGATTTATTTATTTTACTTCGCTTTTCTTCCACTTTTGAGTAATCATACAGATAAGGATGAAAAGTGTGTTAAGACGAAATTTGTGAAAGGCAATCACAAACGTAGAACACAGCCCAAACTTCACAGGCCATTATACTGGCCTTTTGTCTAGACGCCAGTTCCTCGTTAGTCTGCAAAATATACTCCATTGTCACAATGACGTAAGCATTCGTAGAATAAATTTGTATATCATTCCCCACTCCCCCCAAGAAACGTGAGCTAAACTAGTGCGCATTCTGTGATATGTTCATTACTTCTCAGGAACCACTCGCGGCCTTCAACTAGTTTATCCTGAAAAAAAATAACTTAAAAGATACTTCAGGGACAATATCAAAAGGATACTGTCACATACGCAGAATGCAAAACATTTCTACTACAACCCTGGCGAAAAATAGGCTGCTGGAGCGTGGTGCTGATCGTATCACCTCCAAAATGGCCGAGCTCGAGAATATGCGGTGCCCTACTGCCACATATGTGCCTTCATGGCACGTTGCTATACGCACGAGGAAGTTTACCTAACCTTTACTACTACTAACTACTCATGCCAGGAATTTTGGTATTTTTTATATTTTTTTTATTTGCCCATTGCTAACCTGGTTCATTCCCAGCCATAAGAGCAATTAGTCGATGCAATAAAAATACGCCAAACTAAAAAAGAAACGGGTGTCGGCGAGCACGCACACACACATACACAGAGAAAGGGGGGGGGGGGGGCAGGAACACAAAATTCTTCCACAAACTGCCCAGATCATGCCTGACAAGACTCCAACAGAAAGCTTTCCGGAAACAAATATACGTGCGCATAAGGTAGTGATGGCCTTGTCTGCAACTGCCTTCCCCCACTTTTTTATCCAATACAGGAGTAATGAAGTGTTTCCAACTACCTTCCAATCTAACTAAGAGGAGGGAGACCTTTTTTAAAAGTTGGCCAATGTACAAACAAGTCAGTGGCCGATCGTAACCTTAATTGTCTCGCAAACTGTTCGTTTGCGACCCCAAGTTCGCTGAGACTTTTTGCTTCTACTATAATCTACTTTTCACCGCTTCAGTTTGCGCTATCACTTCTGGTACACCCTGTATATGTCTTACAAAATATATCTAACCTCTAAACTTGTTTCCTAACTTTTAGGTAACGCGGAAGATGTTTGAGCTACTTGCTAGATAACCCAGTGAGCAAAGTCGTACACGTCATCAATATGAATCCAACGAACATTTCAAATCAGGCACCTATAACATTGTTTGTTTGTCTTTCATCTTCACTTAAATTATATTTGAATAAAAAATACGTAACATTTAGTGTCCAATTAAATTATTTCCACCCTTTGGGGAAGTAATTTTCATGTAAAGGAAAGCAACTTACACGGAAATAACTTCGCCATAGAAACTTTTTTTCAAGGTATGCACTCAGTATCGTCGAACGTTATATGGAGAACATACTTCCATAAACTTAGTATTATGTCTCCATTAAATATGGGAGAAATCATTTAATTTCAAACAGTAGCGACAATTGGGCGATAATTGAGGGCAGGGGGGGAGGACAGTTTAGTTTTACTTCGTAGACAAGGCTTAACATTAAGAGGCCATAGTGCAGTGGCAACAAGTGGGAGGCAACTACCCCCAAACACCCCCAATAGCCGCCACCGACTTTTACACATTGACATATATGGCAGAATGATGATTATGATATACCCTTAATCCGCATATTATAATAGAATATAAATGTAATATCCGTATATATAGGGTGTTCCAGTTAAAAGTAGTCCGGCTCCGATCATCAGTTCCATGCCAAGGATCATGAATAGAACTGAAGTGTGTGTACGGATGAGCTTGAGTACCTACCACGGTTCACATTACAATGGACTATTGCAGGGGTTCCCAAGCTTTTTCGTTTCACTGCGCCATTAGTGTTTCAAGATTTCAAGTCAGAATGTAGGCCTACTTAAGACTTGCATCGCTCAGTTAGCGTGTTTAGTTTGCGTGCCTTGAGTAAAAAAAAATAAAAACATATTTAAAATTCAGAAACATTTTGTGTAAAAAGTACAGGGTGTCCTACTCCAAAGGGAACCCATAAATTGTCACGTCATTTTGTAAGTATTTCACCGAATGTTATCAAATTTGGAAAGATTGCAGTTCAGTACATGAGAAAGTTGACGTAGCAACACTGTACGTCGTAAAGACTGAAGAAGTGGGTCAACAGGCAGGTTCAGCGAGTCTCCGTGTTTCAGTGAAGCGTAAGCGGAGGAAGTGGCTTCATGTGACTTTGTCATGAACTGTGACAAGTGAAGTTTACATTGACCTTTTCCGAGAGTTTGTGAACCATTTAGACGATCAGGAACTGACACTCGGATGGTACCAACAAGACGGTGCAACGTCACGCACCTCGAGAGTGAACATGGCTGAGGTGTAATCGTTATTCCCTAACAGAGTCATTTCCAAAGTATTCTGGCCCCCAAGGTCACCGGATTTGACCCCACCTGACTTTTTCCTATGGGGTAACCTTAAAGGAAAGGTATTCAAGAACAAACCACGCACCCTTGATGAGCTACGGGAAAATATCCGCCGTGAAATCCATGCAGTGACATCCGAGGTTCTGACAGCTACATTGACAAACTTTCAACGTCGTGTTCAACTGTGTTTACAAGTTGGTGCAGGTCATTTCCAACACCTTTTGTGATGTAATTTCTTTTCCCACAAATACAGGTAGGTCATGTTCAAATTTCGTTTCCTTTACTCTTCATTTCCATTTTTTACAAAACAAATTCAGGGTTCCCTTTCGAGTGGGACACCCGTTACTAAATAAGCACATATTTGGAACAATCATATCAGTTCAGTGAAAATTTTGGAACATTTCGCGAAGACCCTGTAAGCTAGCCACCGCGCTGGACTACTCCATTTTACTGGTGCAATATAACCGTCATTTGCATCATAGACAAATGTCTTTGATCCCGGCTACTTTGAACTGGGACACCCAGTATATATATATTGTAAAATGCGTATTTTAATGATAATATAAAGGCTACATTACAGCATGATATTGTATTTTATTTTCATCTTCATATTGCTTTTGTGACCACTAGGGACCATACGCAGCACTTGATGGATTTAGGAAGAACGATTTATATTTTAATCTCGAGTATAATTTTTCTACACCTGGCAACCTTACTTACGGTAGATATACGCAGGTTTCCTCTCAGCATAAAAACCTAGTTGACAAGTTTCAGTTACCTGTCCAAAGGGGGGTGGGATTGGTGGGGATTAAACCCCCACATTTGGCCCAGTATTTTAAAAAAAAATAACTTCAAAGGCAGAAGAAGATGGCAAAACAAGGGCTGAATACTGATAAAAAAAAGTGTACCAACCGACCCCTTTCGAAAATCCTCGCCACGCCATTGACGAGTCTGGAAATTTGAATAACTGGCGGTGAACCCGAATTGAATGATCAGTGGCGTATGTTGAGTCCAAGATCCCGACTATCTCACTGTGACATGTGGTCCTCGTGTAAATCCCCGGTTTAAGTGGTTGGTTAACTTCCTCGTTGCCATCTCAAAAGCAGCCAGATTGCAAACTTCTAAAAATTCGGTTTCCAACATCTAGGAATTCGGTTGCCAACTTCTAACATTTCAGGTTGCCAACTTCGAAGAATTCAGGTTACCAACTTCGAAGAATTCAGGTTGCCAACTTCAAAGGATTCGGTTGCCAACTCACTGAATTCAGATTGCCAACTTCAGATTCGTCAATATTATCCTATTGAAATGAGTAAATTTATTCACAGTTACTATTCGATTTTTCTTCTCTATTTTACTCTCTAGGCTTCAGCCTTCGCAGATAGACCAGCTTGCCTAGAATATACGATCCTAGATTTTAGATTGAAAGTAGCTAATCGAACAATATTTTGTTCGCGTTTGTAAAGTAACAATGTAGTCGCTCGTGTTTTTGAGTTATTGTTTCTAAGACCATTTTATGCACGGATAGGCTAATCGAAACTGGATATGTAGTTTAAAGTGAGATGCGCACATCAGGTATTAAACCCGGAATTCCTTGATCCAACTACGCGAAGCAAGTAGTCACTCGAATGTGTAGGAAAATCGAACACAAATGGTTACAGAACACCAATGTATAAAACATAATGTGTTTAGAATGTAAGTTTAAAAATAACCCAAACATAAATTAAAAGTATCTGAAAATAAGATCCTTAGGAAAATATTTCTGCCTAAAAGGGATGAGGAGACAGGTGAGTGGAGAAGGTTACATAATTTAGAACTACATAATTTATATTCATGTCCAGATATTATTAGAATGATTAAATCAAGGAGACTTAGGTGGGCAGGCCATGTGGCACGAATGGGAGAGGAAAGAAGAGTTTACAGGATTCTTGTTGGGATACCTGATGGTAAGAGCCTGTAGGAAGGCCAAGACAAGATAACGTTGAGATGGACCTATGGAAAATCAATAAGGATGGATTGACCTTGACTAGGATAGGGACAGATGTAAGTCTTGTGTTGGTGCAGCCATAAACCTTCGGGTTTAAGAAGGCTAGAGAGTTAGTTAATTTAGAATCTAATATAGGCAAAGAAAAATAATGATGTAATAATTTACCTTAACCTCTATCCTGTTCTGGATGACTTGATTACGATTTGTAAATTCCTGATATCCGTTGCAAAAGATGACCTGGTTTCCTGCCCAAAAAACAAAGCCATGGCATAATACCTCCCGGTTATCTAACATGTGGTTTCCTCCCCCTAAATTACTTTTATCTGCCACTTCCGGCGACCTTCCGTAACGTTGGTAAATCAACAGGAAAAGCGACCGCAGAGGATCAAGGGTAGATGAGCGATCGGCGCCGAGGCAATGGACTCTTTGACGGGCAGAGATAGAGGGAGCAAAGAATAACGGCCGCCTGCCTGGTTGTGTCGTCGTGAACAAGCTGCCCGACCAGATTCAGCAGACATTGCGTGACCACTTTGCAATGTCTTTTTCACCAAGGCTCCTGGTACCGTTATTTTCCGACTGATACCAAAACAACATTTCGTAAAAAAATATTGCAATCTTGGGGATACTGGACGAGTTCAAAGAACCCAAGCTGAGTGACTGTGTGAGTGAGTGCTACGCTCTGTCCCGGGAGTCTATGGAGCAGATCTCACTTATCGCACATATCTCAAACATCTTCTAGGTCCCACCATTATGTCTTCTGACGTACAGTCAGCGGCAAAAAAAATGGGACACCTAAACACATGGCCATGTAAATAGGCGGCTGCCTGCTTCACATATACTTACTTAATTTTTATTTCCTGTGTGTTTCAATTACAGTAAACCCTCGTTAACACGAATCCCAAGGGACCGAAAAATCAAGAGTTCGTGTTAAAAAAAATCGTGCTAACCGGGGACTCAAATTTTATTGTTGCAATGCAGTTCTTTCTATACATTAACCATTTACAATACGTATTATGTATTGAAGTATTGTAGATAATGTAGATTTGGCAATTCCATATTGTTCAGCAATTGTCGTTTTGTTCAATGCACCACGGTCTACTTCCTCTAGGATTTTCAGTTTTGTTTGCAGATCTATACCTGTCTGCTTCCTATTGGCCATGACTCCCACCTTACTGCTCGCAACTTGATGTTACACGTACTGGCTATGTTTTAAAGAATAGAAAAACACATATGAACACAGAACTGAATTCGTTGGTTAAATACGTAAGCTCATTGTTGACGCGATGTTCGCGATTGTCGAGCAATTGAACTCAAAGTTTTAATCTTGATGTTACTCGTACTGGTTATGTTTTAAAGAATAGAAAAACACGTTTGAACAAATTCTTGATCTGAATATGTTGGTTACAATACTGTATAAGTTGATCGTTGACAAGATGATAGAGATTGTTGAGCGATTTCTTACATACCTAGAAGAGGAAGGACAGAAAAAAATTATGAAAAACTTTGGAAGTTCGAGTTAAATGAGATGTATTGACGCAACGGACTAAAAAACATTTCGTAATTCGTGGTAACCGAAATTCGCGTTAACCGATAAAACTTTCTATAAAATATAATACATCCCTGCCGGGACCAATATTTTGTTCATGTTAACCGAGTGTTCGTCATAAGCGAGTTTGTGTTAACGAGGGTTTACTGTATATAGGTACAATTGTAATTTTCTACATTTTGTACATTTATAAACATTTACAATTGCATAGCTAAACAAATTAATGTAGGAGAAAATGCTGTTTTTATAGTACGACAATCTGTGTAAAATTATCTGTAAGCTTAAGTGTATCCCTACATGAAATAATAAATAATAATAATATTTGCGCTGCTGCCACATATGGGAAAAGCAAAGCGAGAGCGGTGCAAAAGTCGCTGGTTCCCGCGCACTGTCTGGCAACGTCAACCACGCTACGTTGCCTAGTTCGAGCGTCAGACCGACCTCTCTACGGGGCACTTTCGAGTCCCATTCGATACGGGCTAGTGATCGTGTGAATTGAAAGTTCGTTACAGGCCCCAGAAAAATTTTAGTCCCATATGTACACGTCGGACTGCTCTTCAAGCTCCGAACGCACGGGGTTGTGTTCCGACGTGGCAACAGCGCGAACATTTGCCACCCGCCTAATTTCATGGCAGTGCGTTTAGATCCTGAAATGTTCGTTTCCGTGCTCTACTGAGCGAGGTTCAGCCTAGGGCTGCTCTACCACCTAACTCAGGACTAGGTATTACAAAGTAGGATTACATGTGAGAATTATTAAACAAAATGGTTTAGAATAAATGAAGGATAAGGGGAAAAAACAAGAAATGTCCATTTTTTTCGATTTTGAGGTTTACAGCTCATTCTGTTGGTTGGAACTGGTACTAAAGAACTGTACAAAAACCACCGGAATGAAATGAGAAATTTGCGTGTAAGAGACGATCAAATATTTGAGGTAGCTACTGGGAAAGAACATAGGAAAGTTTAGCATTAAAATGTCGTTTTCTCCAAAAACTGGTTTTGTAACATTCCTTGTTCTTTCGCCCCTTCAAATGAGATGCATGGAAAAGAAACTAAAAAATAGAAGCACACATAGCAATTCACACAAACACACACACACACACACACATACATAATTCAAAATCGTGTCTAAAATGTAAAGAAATGTGTACACAATACGCATTAATCGTGATGTCAGGCGGGTGTATGGATATTTTGGGGGTTTAGCGGAGTGACTTAATGTTGTTTTTTTCTTCTCTTTGAAGTGTTTGATAGAGGTAACATACGAAATATCACCCGCTAAGGCATTCCAAACAGTAGCGGACCAGAGGGAGAAAGAGGCATCGAAGCTGGCTAGAGAGTTGCGTGGATGTCAAGTTTAACCTCTGGTGTAATGTGAATGCAATGAATCTCTAAATACACATATTTTTTTAGAGATCACCTGGTATTTTTCACTTAAGGATAGTGAACATTAGGCAGTATTGATGCAGCGTAGTCGAGACATATTGAGGATTTCATGAACATTAAGTAAGGGCAAGATATGCTTACTTCTTCTGATTGAAAAAGCATATCGAATGCAAAAATTTTGAATGAATTCTCTTTGATAGTTTCCTAATGTGTGTTGCCTAATTCTACGGAGGTGGTAGAAGTTGCTATTGAAAATTTGCTATTAAAATCCTTTTATCGCCGTGGAGTTAGGCAACACACATACCGCCTTGCAGGGAAGCGAATATTTCAGGATATATTACCCCATTTATATTGCCGGTGACTGTACATACGTTCTCGTTGTGAGGTGACACTTCTTAGGTTTAGCATAAATACACTACGGGGCGTGACCAACAAGCTATTTTTTCTCCTGAGAGACCTGAACCTAACAACGAAAGCATTTAGCCTGACGTCAGAAGACAAAGGGCGGGGCTTCAGCAAAAAGGTGTTTTTGCTGTAAGTGAGACCCTGAGGAGCAAGCAATCGAAAACAAGTAGCGACCAATGAACGTGCGAGAGGGAAAATGAGTGCGTTGAGGTTACGCGCGGTTGCAACTACCAGCAACTGTTTGTTCCGCCAACTTGCTTTCTCCCCTTCTGTGCCGTTATGCGCGGCCTTGGTATTATTCCAGCGACAACGAAATGAGGTACAGCTCAATGAAGATAGGGAAAACCTCGCGAGTTAAAGTAAACTGGCATCCCTTTCGCTTTTGCCTGAGAGCTCCAGTGTTGCCGTATGAAGGATAATTCTCAACCTAGCTAAGCGATTCATTTCGTTTATTACTTCGCTTTTCTGCCACTTTTGGCTAATCGCGAAGATGAGGATGAAGGGCCACTCACAAAGAACACCGACGCCCAGGCCTGGATTTGAACCCGGGGGCCCTGGCGTCGTAGTGCGCTGTGCTAACCACTCCGCCACGGGGCCCGGCATGCTGCTGTACCAGCGGGAAAGCAATGAGGCACATCTCCATAAAGAGAAAACCCCTTTGACGCTATCGTCGAATTTTCAACCCTTAGATTCGCACGACCAAACTCGGAATTCTTGTCTCCTGCGTCGGAACGCAAGGAGGGTGACATTGGTGTTGGCCCGGTTGCCTAACCCAAGCGTCCACGACTGCAACTCAGTTCTACTCGTCACCGTACAAGGCAAGAACCCACAGCTCGCGATAAGAATTGCCCGCCGTAGTAGAAGTCCTCAACTTCCGGTTGTTTTGCGCGTGAAAGAAACCTGAAATTTCGAAGCGGGAAAGCGGCTCTGTTATCACCCGGTGGAATGGGAGGTAGAAAGCAGGAAATATGGCCACAGATCTATGCAAAGGTTAGATATCCTTTGAACCCGTAGCGGTTTGTTGTCGATAGAACGGCAAAGTTAAAAGGAGGACACCTATGTATTTCGGAGCAGTTGTGTTTCGGCGTCCGCTCTTTGTTGACGTCAATTCAGACAAAGGTATGTACTATAATATTCTGCCACAATTATACAACGCGTGTTAACCGTGTATTTTCCAAGGTTCTATCACGGCAGGCAGACAACTTTCGCTCGTTCAACAATATGTCGCAGTTTCAAATGTGCATTCACTTGTTTCAGTTGGTTTTGTAAGTCCACTTTACGTACAGATAGGCCCGCACCGCGGGGTGGGGCATCCTTTGGGCTCCGGTTACGGGGCGCGCGCAGGTTCGAGTCTTCTGGAGGAAGCGGAACCGGGATGGCCACTTTAGCACCATGATAAAATTCAAGTATAATTGTCGGTTTTATTATTTATTTACGACTTTGTTTACATGGCGAAGTTCTCTTCCACTTAACCATTAATTATAATGTTAAATTTCTTCTTTACAATTAATTGTATTCAATTAGAAAATATAAATGAAAAATAAAGTAATAGAAAAATATTAAAATAAAATAAAAGTAATACATTTTGCATACGAGCAGTCAAAAAGTGGATTAACCATTAATCACAGTGGATTATTTCTTTACTAACACAATGTAAAATATATCTGAAGGGGTACAGCCGGATTGCGCACACTTTTCCTGGTTTTATCAGTGGTATCTGATAAGCCGTTGACAAGCTGTCACAATGTACAAAATTGCGCACAAAGAAATGAGGCGATGTTGTCAGATGTAAAATGTTCTCAAGTCGTTCTCACTTCTGTTGTGTTTGTATGTGTGTGGACTTACACGTGTTTTTGCTGGAAGGGTAGCATTAGATAGGCATAGAGGATGAACCTGATTGGTAGACTAGGATGTACTGGTCGGTGTATCTCCGTATTTATACCGAAGGTCACGATCTTCGATTGACAGTGTTTGTTGTGCAGTCATTAACCTAACCTAACTTTTGAGTTTGAGTAAATTGGTATGAAAATTGTATCTTGCAAACCTCAATAGTGACTTACTGTATTATGTAAATTGGTATGAAAATTGTATCTTGACTTGCTACATTTACTGATCAAATTATATTTTTTATTTAATCCTTAAGAGATTTAGTATATTATTTCTAATTTCTCTCTCTCTTCTTTTCTAAAGAAAAAACAGTTTTGCGCACAGACTTTAAAGCTATCAAAGTGGCAACGTTGGATCAAAATATGTGCGCAAAACAGGTCAGTGAGATTTGTACGCAATCCTGGATCTAAAGTGTGCGCAATTCGGTTGCGGCGATCTGAAGAGAAAAATTAAAAATAAATGCAGTACTGAGTACAGTTTCTATATGAACACACACACACGCACACACACACACACCTACACACAACTACCTATAGAGAAAGCAAATTTCGTTAGCTAAAAGTATTATGCATTGTTTTCTGGGAATTCATTCAAGGTCCAAAATATTTAACATGTGTAACTTTAATTTTGTTTTGAATGTTACAATTGAGGAGGAGATTTGGATTTCGGGGGCCAGTCTGTTCCAGTGTCCTGCAGAAGTAACGGTAAAAGAATTGGCGTAAAAGTTAGATCTGTGGAGAGGAATGGATAACAGAGATTTTTCACGTGATCTGGTGTTACGGGAGTGAAAGTCCGAAAGATATTGAAACCGCTTGGAGAGGTATTTGGGATCTTTGATTTCTAGGGCTTTGTACAGTAGGACAAGGTTGTGGTAAATCCGTTTATCGCTCAAGGCGAATTTTCAAAAAAAATCCAAGGTAACACAATATTTTCTCTCTATTTCAATCTTACGTATCCAAAAATTCTAACTCAATTCACCTTAACGGCATATATATTTGAAATATTTAATTTAAGGTGTGAAATTTACATTTTTCATTTCAAAGTACATCTACAAACACAAGCCACACTTACTTTCGCGTTCTTTTCCCTAAATAGCGGTGGAAGAGGGGGCAAACTCCAGATTTTTGTTTTTTATTGAAATTCGGGGGGTCGCAGCCCCCTTAACCCCCCGGTTCGGCGTTCTGAATTGTACACGGTTGCATTCCCTGATGGTTTAGCTGCAAAACAAAAGCTATCCTAAGTAGATTTCTTCAATAATGCCCGAGTTATAACAATTTTCTGAGCAATATGCAAATTAGATATTTTTGGTAATAAAAATAGAGTTTCACATTTATTCAACTTGTATGGCACCCAGGAACATGAAACAAGTTTCATTCTCTTCGGAAACGTCCATACTTTGAAGAGAAAAGCCTTGTAATCAAGGGGTCCCGGGTTCGATACCCGGTGAAGGCACAAGTGGTTCGGATCCCACTTAAAACTGTAGATCCAGTCCCGATTACCCTTACTGTGCATAAAGTGGACTTAAAACACCAAATCAATCAATCATTTGAAAAGAAACTTACGTTCGCGTTCTCTTCCTAAATAGCGGGGAAAGAGGGGGCAAACTCCAGATTTGTATGGTATTTTCATTGAAATTCGGGGTCGCAGCCGCCCTAAACCCCCCTGGGTTCGGCGTTCTGAATTGTACACGGCTGCATGCCCTGATGTTTTAGCTGCAAAACAAAAGTTATCTGAAGTAGATTGCTCCAATAGTGCCCGAGTTCTTACGATTTTATCCAAAAAGTGTACAAATTTTAAATTCTCGCGGAAAAGGCTCGGCGAAGCAGGATTACTTCCGTAAATCCGCCCGGCAGTGTAAAGGATCCTGAAATTCGGTACGGGAAAAAAATCGCAATTTCTCGACTAATTCGGGAAATTTTCGGGACGGGAAATGGTCGAAATTTCCCGAAGCTCTGGAAATCTCGAATTCTACACGTCATTTTCATACAGTGTCCACGGTACAGTCTCTACGGGACTCTTCCCAAGCTCTTCCGTCCGTGGCAGTGTGCCAACGTAGCTCTCTTGGAGCCAGATCTGGCTCTTTCGTGCACTCGTTCGGCTGTGTACTGGGACGCCCACCCCCGTGCCCCACTATGATGCCATCACTGGTTCCGGCCCACATAGACCAACCTTTGCCATAATAATACATTATGCACGTGCCGTGATATTGTTATATTGGCTGCGTCGTCCCACTCCCTATTATCTTTCCAGCTACTTCTTTGTAGCGCCGTGTTTGACGTGAAATTGACATAATATTGTTATATCAGGGAATTCTATATTTTCTTTGATTTCATACGACCATCGGTGGATTATTGAGATGGGCTATGCCGCCGGATCTAGATATTGAAAACTAAGAATAAATTGTCGTCAATTTAGAGTTAACGGTAATAGCAGCGCCCCACCCCTTTGACAACTAACATTACCCTAGGAGGCACTTTATCCAGCCTTCGTAAATCTAGCTCCATGAAAGTCAGTTTTAACTCCATTTAAGATGAAATTTAGTTCTTATATGCGCATCAGATTTGGCAACATTGCCAGGAGACAAGAAGAAGAGCATTGATCTTATGGGAGTATGATTTGATTCGTTCTCTTGGGAATATAAAACTTCCGATGGAATAGAAAAAGATGTCAACGGGAAGAGGGCACTTTGAAGAAGTGATTGCCCAGCAGAAAAGTCGAAACTTCCATTTGATTAGCTGTAACTTGATGTTGAAGTTGATTCCCCACAAGGAATACATGGGATTCCGAAAATTCTTATTCATCATATTTTTCGAACATCGTTTTGTACACACATATCCGAATCTTGGAGTGGTAATAGAGACGGCTGAAGTTCCTGTAATTGTAAGTTGAGGTGGGCGATATCAACTAGACTATATATCGTTACTATATTTTGGAGATGTGTATCGTGTTGGCGATATATCGTCCTCCTCCGTAGTCGAGCGGGTTAAGGCGTTCACTCGTCTTGAGATCGTTCGCTGCGGGACGGCGTAGGTTCGAATCCGGCTCTGGTCGGAATTTATTCGGCCTACGTATAGGGCCGGTGGCAACCCACCATCGTGAGGAAATTGGGAAGCTCCGAGTGAGTGAGCGTAACCCGGTCGAGAAGACCTACAACAACGGCTGGGGGTTCGTCGGGCTGATCACCCGTCACCCCAATACTGGTCCGAGACCTCCACGCTATAACAGGTGACGAAGGAACAGTGTGGGAGGGAGACCAGCAGTCGGTAGGTAAGCCAAGGCCCGCCATGGTGCTGTAGAGCTGTAGGGTTAGGGGGTGGGCGATATCAACTAGACTATATATCGTTACTATATTTTGGAGATGTGTATCGTGTTGGCGATATATCGTCACGATATTTTGGCGATATACACGTATATCGTGTTGGCGGTATATCGTCACGATATTTGGCGATATATATCGTGTCGGCGATATATCGTCACGATATTTGGAGATATGTATTGTGTTGGCGATATATCGTCACGATATTTGGCGATATATCGTCACGACATTTGGCGACATATATCGTGTCGGCGATATATCGTCACGACATTTGGCGATATACATCGTCTCGGCGTTATATCGCCACGATATTTGGCGATTTATCGCCGATATCACGATACGAAAAAAAAATAGTCTCGTAACGTCTGGTCTGTGGCGATATTTTCTTGACGATATATCGCAATATCAAATTTCCGATATCGTAAATCCCTAATTGTAACACAGGCACATTCGAATCTTCTAAAATGTAATACAGACGACTGAATCTTCAAACATGTAATGCAGACACAGCCAGATGACTAAGAATATACGTAATATAGGCAGGCCTGGATTTATATGTGCAAGCTAACAACATCCTGAGTTCCTTCTACGTATATATGCAATTTTAGTTATAATTTTGAAGCCACTTAGTTAATGTTTCTTATGTTATAAATATATACTTTTTTCCAATTTGTCACGCTCAAAGCAATTTCTTCCCAAGCTAAGATATTTTTAGTTGAATACCCCCAAAGGCCTCTCCTAAATTCGGACGTGTACGGTAGACATGAAGTGTAAACAGAATTTTGAAAATAACAAGAACTTCGAAACATTGAAGAATGTTTTCATATATTCGAATGCTAGGCTATCTATATCATCCGTCCGGTTGAATGGTTTTTACATGCTAAACCATACAAGTCATGAACAGTGTTTAAAGGATTATCTTGAAAAAATGACTTATCTCTTTACTGCTCACGTTGAAAGGTGAACCCAGTCTTTCATCCCACTTCTTTTCCCTACAATTAATTAATTCCCTTCGCCTGAACAATCTTAAATATATTGTAAATATTGCAGCCGCCAATAGATGGCAGAGCAATAGCTTTGAATCTTATTTTCTACTTGTACATTACAAAATTATCAAATGTTAACAGTTTTTTCTTACGTATTTGCCTTAATAAACACTAGGGCGTATTAACTGTTACTTTTTATCTGTATGCTTTAATGTGAACTGAATATTGTTCCAGACGATGAAAAACCTGAAATAAAGATGTACTAAATATGAATTTATTATGAACGATATACTTGGGTAACTCGTTCATAATAAATTCGAATTCTCTATATCCTTATTTCAGGTTTTTCATCGTCTGGAACAATATTCAGTTCACATTAAAGCATACAGATAAAAAAATAACAGTTAATACGCCTTAGTGTTTATTAAGGCAAATACGTAAGAAAAAAACGATATACTAGAGTGCGCGTCAAATCTCCTGCATATGGCCTTGAACGGCTGAACAGCACCAGCGAATCACAGACGTGCGGCGTTGCCTAGTTCCGTGACAAACCGTTTCGCTCGACCACGCTGTCTCTTTTCCGTGTGAGATTTCGACATGGCACCGCTGCAGTGCGCTGCTATTGGCTATCGCCATATGCAGGAGATTTGACGCGCACTCTAGGGCAACATTGCCCCTAAAGCGACAGTCGCAGAGGAAGAAAACACAAGATATTAGACAAGTCATTGTAAAGGGGGAAATAACATATAGAAGCAGAGGTAACGATATTTCAAAACAACAAACTCAGGAAAATTCATTCGTCCATTCAGGGCAACTGATTACGATCGTCTGGATCCCTTAGTCTGTGCCTTCTTTACTCTATTGGCACGTACACAAAATTACAGGTACAGCATTCACATAAAAAGTACATTTGCTGACTTTGTAAAGAACTTATTGTACTTTGACTATAGCTCGGAAGTTGATGACCTAAAAAATGTTTAAAAAAAATGACCTGCAGAATGACAAAATTCTTAAAAAATTATCTAAAATTATTTCCGATCTAAAATTGAAAGCTTGATTTTTTCCATAAATTACAAGAGAGTAGTTGAATAATTTGATAAACTACAGAAGCAAAGGGATAGAAGCATTTAAGTGCTAATGTAGTTTTCTTTAATTTTGCTTCAAGGTTACATAAAATACATCTCTCAGAGTGAACCTTACACGATATAACAGGGCCTGCATCTGAAAATGCGCTTGTGTTTCGTGCACATCACATTATATTTTCTTTTAGATATTGTGACTAATTTTACTTTAAAACCACAGATTAAAACGATAATAATGTCCACTAAGGAGTAAAAATAAATTTACCACAATAAATGACCGTATTTTGGATTACTGGCGAACTTGATGAAAGTATCATGTCAGTGAATTTAAATATGTAAGTTAAGTTAGAAAATGCATTTAAATTTCACGAAAGAACAAGGGAGAAAGAAAAATGCCTCAAAAATTAAGAGAAATCCAACAAAAACGGACAGATATAAAGTTTAGTATTGTATTCAAGTCTCAGGAAAAAAATATGATTTGTCGTCAACTTCCGAGCATTAATAATGATCAAAATTCGGGCTAGGCTGCACAGCGACGTAAAGACAGTGTACAAAAAAAGGTTGTCAGTATGTATTTCTTCAAAATTGGATGTTTATAACACCAATAATGAATCTACTTGTATCATATTAATATGATATATTAAAAAGAATATTCGATGTGGAGGGATAACTCGGGTAATTGCCCCAAGCTTCAGGGAACCCCTTGCCAGTTATAAATATAAAAATAATTATTTGTGTACTGTTTATTACGAGTTTGTAGAATGCTGGTGCTTACAATTAAGCAATTAATCTGATTTTATTGACTTTATGGATGTTTTGATATACTTGAAAATGCCGAAAAATCCGTCTCGTCTCGTTTTGTGGCGGTAATATACTTCCATGTTTAGAATATTGCAGAAGTGCGTAACTCACTGTAAGTGTTATCCAAAGGATGGTTTTTATCTAGAAGTGTTTTACCATTCTTCTGGGGGTAGATTATTTCTGACAATAAATATTATTATTTCGGCCAAAATATCTTCTTAATCACTTCCGCTCCATTCGTTTCTTCCGACCACATCCGGGAAATCTCTAATCGCAAAACGTGTTTTCTATTCTAAACATAAGTCCAGTAAACAACAATAAGAAGACAACTCTTAAGTTCTTTTTATAAACCAGAAAAGTCTATTTTCCTTTGGATACAGTTTTGACATTGATCAGTAGGGAACGGATTTTAAGGTGCAGCAGCTTTCCAAAAATATAGCTGTTTTCACACCGATCGTTTGAGAACTGTATTTTAGGACATGAAATCAAGTAAAACGAACACACTTTGTTGCACCTTTTCGTGAGATTAGCACATTTATTCCCTCTTTGATGCTACAGCACCTTTTCCCTTCCTTTTCTTTCATGTGTTTTTAAAAAAAATTGGACAGAAATAAATGACTTGCACTCATCTTGAGTAGCTACATAAAATCCTATAGTCTCATTTTGTAGACCAGAACGAGAGCTATAAAATGGTGTAATATAATCATTGCAGCCCTAATAGTTCCCAAGATAATGTAGCAAAACCCACGAGAGAAAACACAAACTTCAGCAAAACCTATTCGGCAGAACGACTGTTCTCTCTGCGGTCCGCGCGCATTATATATAGAAGGCGCAGAATAAAGAGAGTATTTTATCAGCACCATCTATTGAACCTTTTTGAAAACATTATCAGAACATTCTTTTTCGGTACACGATACCGGCGAACAGATCTACGTTACTTTTAGTATATATCTGCCACAACATCTCGTATGGGCCAAAGAAAAGGCAACAAGTCATTGTTTTTTTTAAATAGTTAGTACAGCACACCGCCCTAGACAATAGGCATATGTCTTGTGAGTTCCCCTCTTTGTCAATTACCATTCATCCTCATCGTCTCCGGTTAGCCAAAAAGAAAAGTGGAAAATAAATCAAAATCCAACAATTACCACGCTTTTTACAATTTAGGTTTATCACAACGATAGTTCAAATAAGACTTCATGTCATTTTTGTTCCAGTTACCGACAAAACAAATCAACAGGTCTCAGGTTCGATGGAGTCACAATACAGTTTTTAAACTCTCCTGTGCATAATATGAAACTCATTTTTTTGCCGATAGTTGTGTTTTAAAATAAATAAACAGATCTGATTTGTATAATTAAGAAAAATCATAAGCTGTGTGATCCGTGCGGTTAAGAAAAGAGAGAGAGAGAGAGGAGTTCGTTCTTCGCAATTCAACATTATTTAGTGACAATAGTATTTCTTATAAAATATTGTCCATGTGAAATCTCGATTCTAGTCCATGAAAAAAAACACCAGATGCTCGACCGTTTTATTGACAGCACATGATAGTGCCTTGTGATGCCATTTGAGAAGCACGCACGTTGCCTTGTGCTGCAGTTATGTTGTTTGAACTAACAGGATTCGAATATCTGGGGGCCTGTGCTCTTCGAGTGTATCTTCGTCAATTTCACCCTCACAGCTTCGCAATTAGTGTGGAGTATACGACATGAGTTGACGACATGCTGGACTTTGCCACAATCACACATACTGAACAACACATGGTGTGAAATGAACTACAGGTTACACATTCTTCGCGCCTATGTGCAAGTACACTGAACTGAATTATGCAAGTTACACTAAGAAAACATTGTAATGTCAGCTTTCCACTATATTTGTTTAAAATACAGTAGAGTCTCGTTTATCCGACCTTCGCTTATCAGACATTTCGTATTATCCGACATACCACCAGGAAAAAAAAAATCATCAATCCGCAAGATCTGCAAGTTGCGATCGTGAGCGTAGTCTATTTTTAGTTTCTCCCGACTCTACCGTCTGTCATGTGTTTGTCATTACATGTTTAATGTATTATGTTCGTAATGTGTAAAAGTATAACATTCGTTTGACCTTTAATAGGCTTTTTCTTAACATCTCCCTATTATCCGACATTTTCGCTTATCCGACGTTGTGCCGGCCCGTTTATGTCGGCCGTATTGGTATCTCAGAGTGGACACATCTCTGCTCTTTCCACACCGGAAAAGATAATTACTTTTTTCATACGCATGACGCCTTCTCTTCTTTGCCCCTAAATGCTTGATCATACCCCGCCTTCGTATTAATTACTGATTGTTTTTCTTCTTCTCCAGTATTTAATCACAGCAGCAAAAGACTCCATTAGCTTCACAACAGAAGTTAACTGTACTTTCCAAGCATACACAAGCAGAAAGTTACGCCACGAAGCACAGTTCCTGTCAGAAGACTATACAGTGATGTCCGATGCTCCATTCACATCAACGCTCTTTACAATGGTAAAGGAAATACAAAAATCTGGACAAGAGAGCAGTGGAGTAAAATCCTTTTTTATCGCAATGAGAACAAAATTTACTCTATGCTGTGATTCTGGACGCCAGTTAATTTGAGAGCAGGCATTTTTCTTGCACCCCTCACAAACATTGCTCAAAGCTAGGCCACGTCTGGAGAGTGGGGCAATCCTGTTAGATGAATGTACGGAAGCAAAAAATATTGGAACACTGATATGTGCGTCTATCCAGAGAACGGAAAGTTTACATCCATGGACAATACCGTACTCGGACTGTTGATTAGTCAATTAGTGTTAATTAGTGGCAATTGTGAGCCTGTCATTTATTTCGTCCAAAACGTCCTTTTAATCATTTCCTCGCACTTTTCGTTTCTTCCGACCACAACATCCGGGAAATCTCTAATCGTAGAAGGTGTTTTCTAATCTTAATTCAAGGTAACACGCTTCTATTTATAAACCATAGAAGTCTATTTTTCTTTTCAAACAATTTTTACTTTCATCAGCTATATGTAGTACGTATTTGAAAGTAGCACGTCACCTACAAGTTGCAACAAACAGCTATTTTTACGTATCCCGTAAGTCCCTTACTTCTTGTGAAAATTAGTACAAAAAATATTCATTGTGTTATTTCAAATCACATTTTATGTTTTTCTTTTATTCTAGCATTCTCACCGTGACTCTCCGTACCTGCTCTTCACTTACTTTCACTGTTACTTTTTGCCTATTAATGTATTCTCTTCCTTCCGTCCTTCTCATTTTGATACAACGCCATACTTTTTCCCTCCAGTATTATTTTTGACACTGCAATGTACTCGGTGCAATAGTGGTATTTAAACGCACGACCATGGAAATAGGCAGCTGGGCAGAATTGCGCTGTTGCCACATATGGGAAAAGCAAAGCGAGGGCGGGACAAAATTTGCTGGTTCCCGCGCACTGTGTGGCAACGTCAACCGGGCTGCGTTGCCTAGTTCGAGCGTCAGACCGACCTCTCTCTTGGCACTCACTTTTCTGTTATCCCTGACCTTTCGAGCAAATGCTGTCATCTTGTATCACATGGATTACAAGACCAACTTTACAACGAGATCCTTCATTCTCGTAAACTTCCGAACGCACGGGGTTGTGCTCCGACGTGGCAACAGCGCGAACTTCTGCCACCCGCCTAATTTCATGGCCGTGCGTTTAGTGGAATGCAACTCAGTTGGAAAGCAATAACAACGAAATAAATTTAATTGTAAAATAATAAAATATTTAAAATTACAGTTACAAAAGGAATCACTCCTCAATGTCATATTTAAAAAACAAACATGGAAATTTATAGGAGATACACATGATACACACACACACACACACACACACACACACACACACACACACACACACACAGGGTGCTCGGAAATTCCCTTTACAAACTCCTAGGGCTAGTAGAGGGGACTGAGTAGACAATATTTGGAATAGGAACCCATGTCCGGAAACGTACCGTTTCCGTGCTACAACCATGGCAATGTGTCGGATGTGCCTGTGTTGGTATGCAACCGGGTAGGCAGTACATGACGTCAGAAGATCACCTGATGGCACATGACGTCTACCCTGCCACGGTAACCTGCCTGGAGCCCCATTCACGTGCCTGTGCGTATCCGATGACCATGGTTGAGTACACGTTTGCAGAATACACGGACATGATCCTTGTGTATGGCGCAGCGGAAGGCTATGGAAGAGCAGCTCGTCGGGTGTATCAAGAGCGTTATCCACAACGTGAAACTTCATCGAATATTCTTTTTAAAACCAGCCGATTCTGTACCACGTGTTAACTTCTGCACGTGGTTTCTGCACCGCTGCATCGAGGAGCCCCAGTTTAAACGTCGAGTTCTGTTCACAGATGAATGTAAATTCAGTAGGGAGTGTGTTCGCAATTCTCGAAACAGCCATGTCTGGGCAGACGAAAACCCTCATGCTATGCACGACCGGGGATTCCAGCACATGTTTGCTATCAATGTGTGGACAGGTATTCTGGACGGTCATGTGATCGGACCTTACCTTCTTCCAGCCAGGCTAACGTGTGCCGCGTACTTGATCTTCCTACAGGTAGTATTGGCCCTGTTCTTGGATGTTGTGCCATTGATCGTCCGCCAGGAATTGGGGTTTCAGCACGATGGTGCACCGCCTCACTTTACACGTGACGTTGGGAGACATCTTAACCGAAGATTTGGGCAAATATGGACAGGCCGACGTGGTCCAACCGCATGGCCCCCACGATCGCCGGATTTAACGCCATTGGACTATTTCTTGTGGGGTCATATGAAGAGTATGGTGTACGAGACTCCTGTAGAGACAGAGGACGAACTGCTGGCACGAGTTATGGTCGCTGCACAAGAGAATGACGGGACGGGAGCGAGTGTACCGGAACATTATTCGTCGGTGCGCAACGACGTTGGTGTTCGTCACATCGAGACACTGTTGTAGCTTAGCAGTGCCGTATGCGACTCATCCAGTGCAGAAGACAGAAACAAATTGTTGCGTTCCACTGTCGACACAGGCGTTATTGTGACCAATGAACAGTACGTTTCTTTTTTGTTCCCTTGGCATTGTTACCAAATAAATTTGCTTGTATTATGAACTGAGTCACAAGTCATTCACTTCTGTACCTTACGTAACACCTTATTTGACATGGTTGTAATAAATTAATACACTTTAGGTCATCAGGTGATCTTCTGACTTCATGTACTGCCTAGGAGTTTGTAAGGGGAATTTCCGAGCACCCTGTATATACATAGTTATATAGTTATAAAATAAATGTTGGGTGCTTAAACATTTTTAAACTTCTAAAACGAAGCAATAACAGGATTTAAATATTTTTTAGATATTTTTTAAATGAGAAAATCGATTTAGTAAGCTAGACAGCTAGTGTGGAACAAAACAGTTCATTTAACAGCATTCAGCGGGGAATTTTCCTCTGCTACTGAAAATTAGGACCACTAGACAATACACAATAATAAAAGGTTATGTTTTCTATGCTCAGAGTCCAGAGCATCATTTTCACCATGTTTGGTATCGTCGAATGAAATTCAACCCACCCTATCAAACATTTTTTTCAGAAGACGGAAATATATTTCCTTCCCCAAGCCTAGATGTCGCTCTACTTTCATGTTCAATATATTCAAGCGGACAGGAGAAAACAGAAATTTTAAAATTCTAGCGGAGTAACAATGAAACTGTTAATTAATAACAGTAGTCTCTATCTCTGTCTTAAACATGCTTAGACACTTCAGTATTCAAAATATTGACTATTTGCTATTCTTCTCACACAGTGATTATTATAGAAGATATTGTTGAGAAATAGTGCATCTGTTTAATCAACAATTTATGAATCCTCTCATGGCAGAGTCATCTCCAAATATTACTTATATTTTGTTTCAACGATTTTAATACTGCAAACAGTTGACAGGAGAATTCAATATAACTACTGTAAAATAAAATAAAACGACTTTAAAATTATTAACAGCTGTTGCATATTTAACTTTAATTAATGTGATTTTAATGATTATTTTTTTAAAAACGTATTTATGATCCACCTTGGTTTATTTGATTCAGTTGGTTTATTTTAACTTGTCCTTCTGCCACTTTTGACTAATCGCGGCGATGAGGATGAGTGATGAAGGTAACTTCCAAGCAGGACCGAAGCTTGGGGTCTGAAACCTAGGGCTCCATTCAAAGCGTTTTTTAAAAAATAAAATAAAGCTAAGTCAAAATATGCGAATGAGAAATTTACACATAAGGAATTTTCTCTTTCCCAAAGTGGCAGCAATAGTACTTTTTAAATATGTTTTTGAGACACTAAGACATAACTGAAATATTCTTAAATATAGTAATTTTTAACCATAAGTGCCAACTTCCAATCATTAAATACGTATGTACAGTGTGTTCATAAAGTTCCGGTACTATTACAATATACATTACATTTGTAATTGCACCGGGACTTTATGAACACCCTGTATAATCTGTGTTACTTTTAAAAAAATGTTCCTTTGTTGTGCGAGGGGCGAAAAAATATTAGCTACGGGGCTGCTCGCAAGGAAGATCAAAAATGATTCTACCAAGAGAAAGTAAACTGTCCTTTCCCTCCACCCCCCCCCCCCTGTTTTGGCACCCTATCGCAGCCACTAATCGAACTTCGAATAAATAGTCTGTTGATTTGAAAGATCCGTAAATAATTAACTTGGAGCGACATCTGTCTTCTCGATCGCTTTGTCCAATCATCACAATAGGCCCGTAGCCAAGGGAGGGTCAAGGGGGCCATGCCCCATCCTCGAACTATCATATATTTTAATGTGAACCTATAAAAACCAACAAAACCAACAATGAAAATTTTTCAGATATTGCAAAAATTTCAATTTTGTCCTTGAGTAGATAAATAGGTTGCTAGTAGAGAGAGGCAGGCTCCAGAAGGCTGCAGTCTGAAATATTTGGTAATTTTAATTTTATAACCATTGATGCAAGGCTCCCGATTTAGATCGAACAACCTATAGCTCTTTTCAGTTCTTACGACGGGCGCTCTAGAAGCTGGCAGGGGAAGTGGGGAGTGGGGAAACGACCAATCCAGCGCGATAAGAAACGTAGCGGCCAGTAGAACGAGTTTCACGTAGTGCTTTTTCCGGCCGCGTCATGTCTCTCAGCGCCACTGCTGTTGTGTGGTTGGTCTGTTGTGTAATCCCCGCTCCTCACCACCCTTGGCAGAACTAGGACCGGCCGCCGTAAGAACTTAAAAGAGCTATAGCTGCAACTGTGTTACTGATGGATGAGGCAGTGGGCGTTCTATGGATGAGTTGAATTTTTCCTTTACTTTGGACAATAATATTGCAGTTCTATAATTGTACGTCTAGCTGCAAAACCACCACAGGGTGTCTACAATTTCGTAAAAGCAATATTTCCTGACTTTTCTATGTTTTTCCAACCAAGTCGTTAGTGAAAGAAGGTCGCTACATTTTAGCAACACAGAGACTTACAATCTCACTCAACCGATTTACAAGAAGAAAAAACTAATCAGAAATTGACTGTTGTACAGTGCCACCAAGGCTGAGCTAAAAGATCACGTATTGACTAATTGTAAACAAAACTCTTTTTACATAAAAAATGTAACAATTATAGCATAAATAATACATAATCATAGTAAAATTTTGTAATTGTTTCAAGCCTAATAGAGGAAAAGGTCTAAATATGGGCCCCTTTTTATTTTGTCATTTTCGGAGGAAAAAAATTAATATATACTATCAAGCACCTGCCTTTAAAATGCATAACTATGAAATATATACTTAAATGTAATAGCATGCTAAAGTATAGAAGGTCTCCATTTTCTTTAAAAAAAAAGAAGCAATTTCCAAAAGATGGTAAAATGATGTATTTGAAAATTTTGGTCTAAATATGGGCTACTAGTGGTAATATCACAAAAGCAATTATTTTTTTTATCGCTAAAACATTATAAAATTCATATTAATGAATAATCTGTTGTTTTGAAAATCACGCGGGATGGGAAAAATCGAAATTAAGAAAAACATCCTAATATTTGTTGAAAGTGTGATCTCAGCATTAGACCTCATGTCATAGCCCATATATAGACCATCACGCTATTTTTCTTCTTCAATTTATTTTCGCTCTCTGTGGTACATATTTCACAAACCAATCATGGCATTATAAAAGCCCACATTTGTTTTATGTACCGCTAATATCATAACCTATACAAATAGATGAGAATTCAGAAAACGCTGAGATAAAACATACCTGCAAAAAGTTTTCGGAAGTCGCAATTCTATAACAGCGCCCAAGGCCGAAACTAACCACCACTTTCTCTTGCGAATTGGCGCCGCAACCTTTGTCCTTGGCAGATAACCAGTTCACATAGCCTCTGCCAGGCAGCAGCACCCGGGAACGCTGATAACTCCAAAACCCATATTTAAACCTTGGCCCATATTTAGACCTTCTCCTCTATCAACCAAATACAACAAATATTTCACCAAAATAGTGATAACTTCCAATAGCCACTCAGTGTAGTAGATATCTACTTGAAAATAGTTCAAAACATGATCCTTTTTCCTACATTATTCAATAGGCAATGTCTTCTGTAACTAGCGGCAGTGGTAGCGATTGGGTTCCAGAACTGGGGGGCGGGGGCAAGGACAGTTTACTTTCCCTTGGTCGATAAGGTTTAGTTAGCATAGTGTGTGTGTGTAAAAGTGAAAAAAGGTGAGTAGGCAACTGCCCCCCCCCGCCACTGACTACCGGTAATACTCAGTGTTTCAATCTGAAGTAGAGTCTGTCCACGACAAATTTGAAATGCCTTGCTTGTCCCTTCTTTCGTTGTTAAAAAACTACTTTTAGTGCAATAAGACAGAAATGTAGATTTTTTTCCACAAACAGTAAATTTCCTTCACTTTTTTTTGAAAAAAGGAAATTTCCTGACTTTTCCAGGTTTTCCAGACTTTTATACACCCTGTTCCATTGAGTTGATGGTCACATCTAATACTCCAACAGCATTTCGGATCTTCTCTTTTCCACACTTAGGATCTTCCCCCTCCTCTAAAAAATCCTGTGTAGGTGTTCTTATAAGAACTGGCAACATTGAAGGGACATGTGCTGGCCACACGCTTTGTCAAGATTATGACGAAGATAAGGTCAGAGTTTGCGGAACTACATGCTTCTATATTTTCTCTTTCAGGTGTACAGTGAAGATGAAGAAGACATTGGTCTGTATGGTCTTCGTAGCTCTCTCGAACATTATTCTCTGCTTCCAAGGTGGTTTCTTGGGAAATCCAGACCAGTTAACCAACAATGACGACACACTGGACGCAGAGGGCCAATGGCCAATGGAAAACTTCGGCATTTTCAAGCGAGAGTCGCCATTGGATGACACTGGAGAATATGACATCAATTCGATATTCCCTGGCGCCACCTTCGACGTCAACTCATTGCCGAGGGAGAACTTGGGTTCGAATCTCTTCAGATTCAAAAGAGACGGACTGTTCAGCTACACCGGAGGGTCTTACGGCTTCAATGCTCCATTCTCCCACTCGACCAATGAAGCGTCCGCTGATAGTTTAGGTTCGAGCGCCTTCGGCCTAGGAAACTTAAAACCAAGTGGATCTTCCATATTTCCTTTCGACAAGTTCAACAAGAGAAACCTTGATGGTGCAAGATCTGGCTCTCTTGATAGCACGTGGACCAACTCCAGAGTACCAAGTACCATTAATAGACCCACGGGTACTACAAATAACGCGCCAAGGGACGGAGTTCGAACCTCACTCGATACAGGACGACGCATATCATCCGATGCTTCCCGTGGAACCGGAAGCGGACTCACAAGCCCAGGAGGAAATCGCTGGTCCAGCAGTAACACTGGAAACAGTCTACTTTCCAACAATAGACCGTCGTCAAATTCCAACAGGAACAACAATAGAGGCTCTGGCAACAATAGAAGAAACAATGAAGGAAGCTCAGGAGGCAGAGGAGGAGCCATGTTTCCTGGTAAATATGTTTTAATAATATATTTATATAAAATTCGACAGGCAGATTTCTCCAAAAGTAACACTGTTCTCAAAGCTAGTGTTTTCTTACGTTAAGAGTCGTGATTTTGCTCGTCACTATCATCCAACAAAGTGATGAATTCAGAGGAGGAAGAAGTTGTCCCGAAAATTTCAATGGCAGAGGATTCGGACATTATCTAAGAA
The DNA here is from genome assembly GCF_977018435.1 of Lepisma saccharinum. NCBI lineage: Eukaryota > Metazoa > Arthropoda > Insecta > Zygentoma > Lepismatidae > Lepisma > Lepisma saccharinum. The sequence continues at coordinate 23,116 of NW_028143009.1, read as the reverse complement.
ATTTGGCAAGCATGTTCACTTTGGCTTTCTTTAATTGGCTTTAATTTGACGTAGAACGTACTTTTTTTTCGTATTAATAGGCACTGATTAGGTTCTCTTTATAATTGAAAGTCAAAATAATGAACAAATTTAAATTATCGTCAGTTTTAATAACTACTAAATTAAGAAATATGATGGATCATTATACGCTTCAAGCTTGGGAGCGAATTTACAATATAGAGAAAATCTCCAATTTCGTTAATATTTGGTAAACTAACTAAATTTAGCCTTCTAATCACGAATCTGTTGTTAAAATGCGTGGGGTCACGTGTGGAAATCGGGAAAATAGGCGATAGAATTGGAAATTCTTTTTTTTTAGAGCTGTATCGCATTGATTTACGAACAAAATTTTAACTAAGCTTGCATAACCTAACCTAACCTTACCGGAAATGGTTCGTGGGGCTATCCGTGAATGGTTTGCGAGGCTACGCGTGCATGGTTCGTGGGGCTACAGCTTCCTCGCTGCGCAAGACGCCATTTTTCTAGAAGAACGCTCGCACCGTTGCAAAACTTACGGGCCACGTCCATCCTCCTCCACACTCCACTTAGATAACTGTTGCACATCAACAATTTTATCACTCCTCTGTTCCGCCATGCTTCAACGATTAATGCTCTGAAAGTAACGAAGCAGCAGTGTGGCAACTCTGTAGACAGCGCAACGAATGCCGAACGCCACTTGCTCATATCATCAAACATGGTTCCTATGTTTCTGTATGGAGAATGATCGCGGTAATGAAGAACGTAATTTTTCAACATATATAGACGCAAGTGTACAATTTCTATACGTCACCCCCAAATCTTAACTCCAGATACATTACCAGGACTGTATATTTAGTGAGTATAAGAAGTAGGAAAGAAATTGGAGATATTATCTGTATTGTACATTGTTACCCAAGCTTTTGTGAGGAACCAAGAAAGTTTCATTGATGACGTCATCTACAGGTATGCTGTAGAAAGTCTAGAAGCCTAGGTTTGCTGTAATTTGAACCAGTTTTTCCACGCGAGCCGATACTGTTGCTAGAACGTTGTCTCAGAGGAATCGATATTATTCCAAGAATGTTGTCTCAAAGCAGCCGAGGTTGTTCCTAGAATGTTGTCTCAGGAAAGCGGAAGTTGTTGCTAGAATGATGTTTCAGAGCAGCTGATATTGTTCCTAGAACGTTGTCTCAAGGAAGTTGATGTTGTTCCTAGAACATTGTCTCAGGAAATTTGATGTTGTTCCTAGAACATTGTCTCAGGAAAGTTGATGTTGTTCCTGGAAAATTGTCTAAGGGAAGTTGATGTTGTTCCTAGAACATTGTCTCAGGGAAGTTGATGTTGTTCCTAGAACATTGTCTTAGGGAAGTTGATGTTGTTCCTAGAACATTGTCTCAGGGAAGTTGATGATGTTCCTAGAACATTGTCTCAGGGAAGTTGATGTTGTTCCTAGAGCATTGTCTCAGGGAAGTTGATGTTCTTCTTGGAACATTGTCTCAGGGAAGTTGTTGTTGTTCCTTTAACATTGTCTCAGGGAAGTTGATGTTGTTCCTGAAACATTGTCTCAGGAAGGTGATGTTGTTCCTAGAACATTGTCTCAGGGAATTTGCTGTTGTTCCTAGAACATTTTCTCAGGGAAGTTGTTGTTGTTCCTTTAACATTGTCTCAGGGAAGTTGATGTTGTTCCTGAAACATTGTCTAAGAGAAGTTTATGTTGTTCCTAGAACATTGTCTCAGGGAAGTTGATGTTGTTCCTAGAACATTGTCTCAGGGAAGTTAATGTTCTTCCTGGATCATTGTCTCAGGAAAGTTGATGTTGTTCCTAGAACATTGTCTCAGGGAAGTTGATGTTGTTCCTAGAACATTGTCTCAGGGAAGTTGATGTTCTTCCTGGATCATTGTCTCAGGGAAGTTGATGTTGTTCCTGAAACAATGTCTAAGGGAAGTCGATGTTGTTCCTGAAACATTGTCTCAGGGAAGTTGATGTTGTTTCTAGAACATTGTCTCAGGGAATTTGCTGTTCTTCCAAGAACATTGTCTCAGGGAATTTGATGTTGTTCCTGAAACATTGTCTCAGGAAGGTGATGTTGTTCCTGAAACATTGTCTCAACATTGTCTCAGGGAAGTTGATGTTCATACGACATTGTCTCAGGGAAGTTGATGTTGTTCCTAGAACATTGTCTCAGGGAATTTGCTGTTGTTCCTAGAACATTGTCTCAGGGAAGTTGATGTTGTTCCTGAAACATTATCTCAGGAAGGTGATGTTGTTCCTGAAACATTGTCTCAACATTGTCTCAGGGAAGTTCATGTTGTTCATACGACATTGTCTCAGGGAAGTTGATGTTGTTCCTAGAACATTGTCTCAGGGATGTTGATGTTCCTAGAACAGTGTCTCGGGAAGTGGATGTTGTTCATAGAACATTATCTCAGGTAAGTTGATGTTCCTAGAACATTGTCCCAGGGTAGTCTATGTTGTTCCTAGAACATTTTTTAGGCAAGTTGTGTTGTTCCTAGAACATTGTCTCAGGGAAGTTGATGTTGTTTCTGTAACATTGTCTCGGGTAAGTTGATGTTGTTCATAGGACATTGTCTCAGGAAAGTTGATGTTGTTCCTAGAACAATGTCTCAGGGAAGTTAATATTCCTAAAAAAGTGTCTCAGGGAAGCTGATGTTGTTCCTAGAACATTGTCTCAGGGAAGTCGATGTTGTTCCTTTAACATTTTCTCAGGGAAGTTGATGTTGTTCATAGGGCATTGTCTCAGAGAAGTTGATGTTGTTCCTAGAACAATGTCTCAGGGATGTTGATGTTCCTAGAACGTGTCTCAGGGAAGTTGATGTTGTTCCTAGAACATTCTCTCGGAACAGCTGATGTTGTTTCTAGAACGTTCCTTCAAGGAATTTGATGTTGTTTGTAGAGCATTGTCTCAGGACAGCTGATGTTGTTCGTCAAATGAATGGATGGAAAGCAGAACCTTAAAAGCAACAATACCCGCATAACACTGCAGTTTGTGTTCCAGGGACGAAGTGGTGTGGTTCCGGCAACAAAGCAGAGAACGACACAGATGTCGGGGAACACGAGGAAACGGACAAGTGTTGCAGAGAACATGACAATTGCCCGGACTACATCGAGGCAGGAGAGACCAAGCATGGCCTAACGAACGATGGATACTACACCCGGTAAGTCTTCTCCCAAGTAAAATAAATAAATAAATAAATGATATTTTAGCCCAAAATATGATTATTTAGAAATGATATTTAGGTTATGTAATTGCTTCTCCACTCATATTGATTCTGGCTACACCACTGAACGCATCATTACAATAGCTCAGTATTTTATAAACGTTCTGCTTTATCTGCAGACATTTTTTATTTCAATTTTTTTTAAGGAATGAAGAGATGATAGAGGAAAGTTTGCAGAAGATGGATGTCTACGAAATGGGATTTATGCTTTCTGTATTTTTTTCCAATTCTGGGAGTTAAATTTTAAAAATCCACATCGATAGCCTGCAAGAAAGTGACCAATCTGGTGGGGAAAGTTTAAAGTTAAACCTAGCACAAATAATATCGTAGATTAGAACTTTACACTAAGTTCTAAGGGTGTTAAGAAACATCCTATTCGCTGTTAGGACATTATGGGAGGGTGTGGATAATCCATTGTCTGCAGAGGTACGATTGTTGCCATCTACCGTTTATAAAATCGGTGTGTCTTACACTGAACTGTATATTGCCGGCTCCCGTGGCGGAGTGGTTAGCGCATCGCGCTACGAGGCCAGGGGTCTCGAGTTTGAATCCTGGCCTGGGCATGGATGTTTGTGAGAGTCCATCAATTTTATGACATCATCTCTCATCCCCATCTTCGCAAACTAGACAAAAGTGGCACAAAAAGCGAAGTAAAATAAAGCAAATTAATCAACCTTAAGCTGTAGAACTACATTGGAATTTGCCATCTGCATGCACGTGTATACTTTCATCATTTCCTCCTGGTGAAATGAAAAAAAGATTTAGTTAGATAAGATTGAAGAGGGACAGAAAAACAATAAATTCAGGAAAAATAATATATTTCAGCAACTTGGCTGTAACTTTTAGAAAAAAAAATATTTAATGAACAATTTGTACTTGTATACAAGCATATCGTATATTATACAGGTATTTGGATGCTAACATTGCATGACCTTTTTCATGACTGATTGTATGTAAAGGGTTATTCAAAAAGAACTCTACAGTATAGCGGAAAAACTAATTGTTTGTTTGAACTTAACTCTAGCTATGTGTACTAGGGTAGATATCAGCATCTTACTTCAATGAATAACTTCCTTTGGGGTTTTGTGAAAGATCACCCACGCCCTCTCTTAACAGCTTTAGAGAACTTACAAGATGGACAACTGAAACCATCACACAAGTCGATCGGAAATGCTGAAGATAGCATGGGCTGCATTTAACTATCGCCTAGTAATTATCATTACCAATTTTCTGAAATTTAAGCTTTCATTTGATTCCTCTATTAATTTAAATAATTATAAACCACTGTTACAATAAACGTTTAGACTTATCGACATCATTTGAAATAACCCTTCACATAGCGTAATGTGTGGGAAGTACAGCCCGGCTGCCTTAGCCGAAACCATGGACAGAAGTGCGCATGCGCCAACTGGTTCAGTGTCAAATAGGGGTGATGGCAGAAATCGCATACCTCTAATTAAGACTGAAAATGATTTATACTCACTTGTGGAGTGTAATATGTAGAGTTATATACTTATTAGTAGACTTTAAAATTGCAATCTTGTGTGGTGCAATGACTCACAATCTTCAAAATAGTTGTTACAAGTAGAAATATGAAGGTATGCTCGCCGCCATGATAGTATCTCCCTCTCTACGAAATTGTTGGCTTAAAGTTGACCCATAAAAAAAGGCTCACGTTTCCGTTCTGGAACCTGGAGGTCTGTGGCAGTAATGTCATTTTTGGAAGATAAGCGTTCCGTGAAAATCGTTTTCTGTGGAAACATCAATGAAGTAATGTTTCATATTATGGAAGGGTTCAGATTGAAAATAAAAGCAAGCAAATATATAGGGTAACTTCGGTGATTAACGCCACCAATTGGTCATTTCGTTCTAGAACTCATACATTTTTATTGTTAGGAACATGAAACTTACATGTATAGGAGAATGAACTTTCCTCTATTGTGTAATAATAAAATATTGATTGCACTGTTATAATGAAAGCAATAAAATTCTAAATTCTGTGTTAATGCAAAATGGCGTTATTTCCAGACCTGTCGGGTAATAACGCCATGTTCATAATTACAAGTAAAACATTCACATTATCCTAATTACAAGTAAAACATTCACATTTTCTTTACTAAACTGTACTAGGAAAAATAATTACTGTAGTAAGTTATTAGAAAAAAAAGTATTTTTTTGTCTTTTTGCGATACTCAGTCCCTCAAAGTTCAGCGAGGAACGTGCTGCACATGCTATCTTCTATCCCTTGTTTGATGGCCGCCATAGCTTGCCTCAAGTCATCCACTGACCATTTGGCCCGAATATTTCTACATTTCCTCGCCATCTGAAAGAGGAAATTAGCCGAGAATAAATATCTGTACGCCTCGAAAGTAACTGAGCAAGGATAAACCTATTTTCGAAATCAATATTTCCTCAAATCTGAGTTTAAATTGAGTGGCGTTATACCCCGACACGATGATGGCGTTATTTCCCGAAACAACAGACTGTAGTTTAACCAACTGTTCTAAACTTACGACACTGACCATGAAAACCGTACACACATCATTCACTTACGTAATAAACGTATTGTGTGCGTACAGCATTGTTAACATTTAAAATCTAATCCTACAATAGAAAAACACTCACCTTTGTCGGCGCGATGAAAATGTGGACCCTTTTTCCTCGAAACTCCACTCAAACGTCTACACTGTTCAAAGTGTTTCTCTTAAATGAAGGCTCAACAATGGCAACCGTTCTTATCAGCAATGCTACCAGGCACCATTGTTTATGGCACAACGGTGAGTCACACCTTAACTTTACATGCGTCCATGTTTTCAGAGTTGAAACTTTGAAATGGCGTTATTTCCCGCCTGGCGTTATTCACCGAAGTTACCCTACTGCTGGACAAAAAAAACCGGACACTTGCATTTTTTGTGATAACGCATAAATTCTGATTCGAAGGCTAAGTAAATGTTGCAGAAATTATTGGAAATAAGAAATCCTGAATATATTCAACAGAAAGGAAACTAAAATTTATTGTTAATAAGTTAAATTAGAACATAAACGAAAGTTACAGAAAACTACCAAAAAAAATCTTAGCAATATTTTTTTTTTTAATATTGTTAACTGGTACTGGTGGGGTCTAATAGCGGGTGTTACCTCCCCTGCCATCAATTACAGCTTGTAACCGCCGTGGCATACTTCGAATAAGGTTGGCAATCACTTCTTGGTCCAATTACTCCCATTCTTCTTGAATAGCACGTCTTAGCTCTTCAATTGTTTCTGGAACTATTGCGCGGTTTCTGATATGTCGTTTCAGTTGATCCCAGACGTGCTCTATCGGATTTAGGTCCGGACTTTGTGGTGGCCATTCTAATCGCGTAATCGCAACTTCGTCCAAGTACTCCGTGACAATATTCGCAACGTGAGGACGCACATTGTCATGCATAAAAACAAAGTCCGGGCCTATGAATGGTGCATATGGTACTACATGATCTGCCACACATTCTGTAATATACCTGCAAGCTGCCATTGCCTCATTATCTACAAGAACCAACTCTGTACGTCCTTGTAAAGAGATACCTCCCCAGACCATGACACCACCACCCCCAAAGGGTGTTATTTCAACGAAACAACATTGTGCATAACGCTCATTAGGTCTTCTATACACATGTTCAAGCCCGTCTGATGAACGTAGGTTGAATTCTGACTCATCAGAGAATAAAACCTTTTCCCACTGCTCCACATTCCAACGTAAGTGTTTTGTAGAAAATTCCAGTCTTCGCTTCCGGTGACGTGCTAACAACCTGGGACCTGCAGCCGGCCTCCGAGATGATAAACCACTTTCATTCAGTCTTCTACGAACTGTTCGTGAAGAAACCACAGTTCTATGAACATTTCTCAAATGCTGTGTCACAATATTTGAAGTCGTACGACGGTCTCTTAAGACTATGATACGCATGAAAGATCTTCCTGTGCTGTTGTGCATCGTTTCTGACCAGAACCCGGTCTTCTACCATAGGAACCGGTTGCGTCATACCGTCTGAGACCTTCATGGATAGTACTTCGTGCTATATTTAGCACCCTAGCAATATAGTGTACACTACGACCATCATCACGAAGAGCTACTGCTTTTACACTACCTCTTCACGTCTCATTTTCAAGCTAGCAGCAAACTTACGATACACTTGCAAGAAAAACACCAGCAATGACAATGTCAATAATATCTGTTACTATGGTTACTATGAACCAAAATTCATGCCTCTCTAGACATTAAACAAAATAACATCAACAGGAATTGAAAATCAATAAATTAAAACAAAATTGCATGAAATTAATTTTGAGCCTACTAAGTGTTCCAAATAAGTAAATACGAGTAAATAAATAAATAAATAGATAAATAATAAACGGAAAACTGTGGAAAATGTTCAATAATGAATGTTCAATTGTTCAATACTTAACTGAGAGCGTAATTCATAAGTAATTGCAATTCAGATGTCAAATATTAAGGTGTCCGGTTTTTTTTGTCCAGCAGTATATATAATCGAAATATCACAGTGTAGTTTGCTTGGTGCTTCTACCTGCTTCCCCTCTCGGAATACACCTTTCCAGGTAGTTTTGTCTTCCCTCGCTGGATTGTACAATTGCAAATTGACTTTTAACAAATATGTTGTGCACGAGTCTTAAACCCTATTCCCCTGGTCCCGCTCACTTTGGAAGTTTGCCGCTGGTTCATGGTGTCACCCTCTCTATGTTCTATCAAAGTTATTTTACTATTATACGTTAAATAGAAGCAAAACTTAATCTTACGACGGGGAATGTTTTATTGCACTAGTTGTGACGTTCACTAGTCAATCATTTGCACGATTACAATTCGTTCATAAATATTTCAAACTAAAACGCGAAAGTGAAGATACAACTTCTATGGGTCTATATATTAGTGAAATAACTGAGCAATATGCAGTTCACTATTACCTATATTTCCATTTTGTCCCACACATTACCACATAATGACTATTGATTCTCGTTGCTATAGCAACGTTAGAATTCCAAATATCTCGTTTATACAGTGTATACCGCAATAAATAACATAAAATATAATTAACGTTTTACAAAGTAGTTATTATACATTTTTAACTGGTATTTGAAAGTGACTTGTATAATATGAAATTAATAATTTCAATAAACATATAATTAATTATATTGTGCGGATCCACAGGACCGTCACATGTTCTATCAAAGTTATTTTACTATTACACATTAAATAGAAGCAAAACTTAATCTTACGACGGGGAATGTTTTATTGCACTAGTATGCCATTATACACTGAAATGATAATCCTGGAAATACAACAGAATAGTATTTGCTCCACTAATTTTCTTACTCTCTATTTCTATTATTTTTACGTAGCTTTTCTACGTATTAACTTAATCTTGGCGATGATGATGAGCGGATGAAATGTCCAAAAAGGTATATTTTAACATTTGATGCATGCATATATAAATTCTGGGTAAGTGGGGAGTCCCAGCTCCACCAAATCCCGTCGTGGTTACTCCATTGAAAAATACCTGAATTGACTTCTTTTAAGTAGGTTGTTTTAGAAAGTTTTCACACTCCAGTAACAAGTGACACACGGCAAATTGAAGTGATAAGCGACACGCGACAAACAATTGACACGTTACACGGGGTATCTCACCAAAAATACAGGTGACAAGCGACACGAGGGATTAACACAGCAATAAGGACGTTGCCAGTCCGGTACGAAAGGTTACATTTCTGAAGGTTCGTTTCCAAGTGACATGTCCCTTGTCACTTCGATCTGCAAGCTTAATTACAAGATATTTAAATATTAAAAAAATATGACGCCTCACACACTCAACTTCTACATGTTTAAATTTGCCCACTGTAATAGTATAGTAATTCCTGTGTTGGTTTTATTCGTCTGTAGATTAAGCTGCAAGTGTGACCAGGAATTCCATCGCTGCTTGAAGAGGGACAACTCACGACCATCTCAGAACGTTGGAAACACTTACTTCAACCTCCTCACGTCCAGATGCTTCAAGAGCGACTACCCGATCGTCAAATGCGTCAAGGAGGAACCGGGGTACGTCTCGTTCATATTTGTATACTTTTTCTTAATTTAAGTCGCTTTCCTTCTTAAGGCTAACCATGATTAGTTGAAATTAATGAACAGACATTCGAATATCGGCCTGAGCATGTGTGTTCTCTGTAAGTGTCAATTGATCAATTTCATCATATCCTCATCTTCGCGATTAGCCAAAAGTACAGAGAAGTGATGTGAAATAAACCAACAGACAAAATCATCATGGAAACCACTCTTCATAGCAAGTTAAATTAAAAATTAGGTACCGTTTTTCTCACCCACGTCAGCAAAAATTGTCCATGCAGAAAGGTGGGTAAATTGAATTAATACAATGTTTTTACTGAGTAAAAGTTACAAATCATACTATCGTCACTGCAATACAGTTTGCATTTTTCCATCAAACATGTTTTAGGTGTATTCCAAGTTTTGCATACCAAAAACTTGGGATTTTAGTGGTGACCGTTTCCGAAGCTTCCACGTAATAAACCCTGAACTTCATTCTAGGAGACTAACTTGTCTATGGCGTCTAAACTCACAACCAGTAAAATCAGCTGTGTGTGTTTGTGATTATCGTTTCATCACTTTCATCTTACTACTATTCATCTTCATCTTCGTGAGTAGCAAAAGCGAGGTAAATAAAATAATCAAGCATGCATAAGGAAAACTTCAAATAAGTTATTAAAAAGAAATAGGTTCCTTTCTTTTACCAAGGTTTCCAAATTATAATATATTTTGTGTAATTACATCATAGGCTAGCTATGTGTCTATTTTCTGAATTTGAATTTAAAATTTTGGATGCGTCAGCACTTAGGCTATTTTGCACCCGTCACATTATACGAGGTCCAGCCCCATACCATAAACAAATACATAACTGAAATGCCGTATAACTAAAATCTTAAAATATTCTGACTTCGGTTAAAAGCTGAGGCTTAAAAGGGGCGGACACTCAGCACACATAAAGACAAAAAACAGGACAACAAACAGAATTATACTGGCCATAGGGCCAGTCGCCAGAGCCTCGTTAGTCTTTAGTCCAGGGTGCACTACGTGGAGCTTTAATGTGAACTGCAAAATGCAGTCCAGGGTGTACTACGTGGAAGGTCACCCTCACCTCTATGTGTCTATAAATACTATTTTGGGAGTAGCACTAAAATTAATGTAATCTGCCTCATCTTATTCTCACAGAACGGAACGCCAGGTATCTGGGCTTGCCCAGTGTTTATGACTTTCCGGAATCCTACTTGAAGGTTAAAGTTATAATATTCATTAATAATATCGTGATTTTTATTATTTTTCAACAGGAAAATCTGGACTCGATGTGAACAATATGAGCAAGACAGATCGAAACAAAAGGAGTACCAGTTCTTCGATAACCCAGCTTTCTAATAACTTTAATCGTTTCCTGTACAACACTAAATAAAGCGTTAATGTAATGTGAAATGTAAAAATTGAGTATTACTTTGTCAAGAATGTTTCTATTCCACATGTTACTATATTGTAATTGACATGGTAGATTTTTGCATTTTGCAACTGTTTGTATCTCTGCAATTGTATGCATTTAGGATCTAAGCTTTGTCTAACTTTTTCATGTAAATTGTACCCGCTACAATTTGTTATCTTCATTTTACTGTTGCAGTTTTGTAAGCAACGTTAGAATAATATTTCTGTGAAATAATTGGAAGTAATGTTATTATTTTGTTTCCTATACCCAAGTATGTCTACAATATTCTTTCATTTAGGAGTAAGCTGACAACAACAAAATAAATATTATGGGATGTATTTAATTGCGCTGAATTCATATGGCAACCCTGCTTCATTTCGTATTACCTTGCAACCATGTGCTCTTGTATGGCAATTGCACAAATGTGGTAAGATATTATACTGGTCGCCTTTTGAACCGACGGCTGAAGAACAATGAATCAGCGATGGGTTTGACTGTGTTCGGCTGACATCGTTTATTATCGTGGTCCAAGGTGCCGAACGCCGCTCGCAGGAGAAATAAACGAAGGTTTCATGCTGCCAAACATCTTTTAAGAATCCACAAGTAGTGCATGCTTCACGCTTTTTCTACCTGCAGACAAATCGCGGCGCTTAGGCCATTTCGTCAGGTTCCCTGGCTCTGTTATCACATTCATATAAAATGCATGGGTATTGCTGTATCCTGGCTGAATCCTTTCATACAAGAATACAATCAGACAACACATGTAAAATTGTTCATGAAGCGAGAACAAAAATACAATCAGACAACACATGTAAAATTGTTCATGAAGCGAGAAGAAGAATACAATCAGACAATACATGTAAAGGTATTTTAACTCCACCCTATGCTAATCGGGACTGAACCTACAGTTTACAGTAGGATCTGAACCACTATGTGCCCCCACAGGGTGTCGAACCCGGGACCCCTTGATTACAAGGCGACGACGCAACCACTGCGCCATCACAGACAACACATGTAAAATTGTTCATCAAGCGAGAAGAAGAAAACAATCAGACAACACGTAAAATTGTTCATGAAGCGAGAAATACAATCAGATAACACTTTATATTGTTCATGAAGCAAAGATCGTTTCGTACAAGAATACAATCGGACGCTAATGTATCTCGTTACGGACAAGCCCTTAGAAAAGTTCGTACGGGCGCCTTTCATCTACATTGCGATTAACCAAAAGTATTGGAAAAGTCACATAAAATAGGGAAAAAAATACGTCTTTCCCTTGTGATGTTATATCACACCTGTTCCTCAAGCTTGCAGCAACTCACCTTCCTCCAGTGCAGCCCAATGCCACTTGCCCGGTGAGGTCATCGAACGGAAAAGAAATCGAGAGTTGTGTAAAACTTAGTCGCCTTTGGTTTTAGTTCAAGGCCAGCTGCCGGCTTCTTCTCTGACCTACAGTATATCCGTTCTTCCTTGAAACGTATGTTCGCGCAATCAACTAAGCACTTTCGCAAACTTTGTTGCAACTTTTTCTTTTTAACAACCGATTGTATGTTTCACAAATATCCTGAATATTGAGCTGCGTATAAGAAGAGATACACAGCTTACTATGAGGCAGCGTTGTTAAAGGTCCATGAATTTAAAATAAATTCAATTCCGGTCCAGGAGAGAAAATTAGCAAGTATAAATGGGTTGTGGACCGTAAAGAACCTTTTTTTATCTATAGAGTATTTCAATTCGGATCAATTTAAATACGGTCCAGGGACCTTTTTCAATGAAACAATACGCAACTTGGACCGAATTTATGGGTTCCTGAACCTTTAACAACCCTGTTGTGAGGTAGTAGCAGTGGCGGCGATTAGGGGGTCGAGGGGGGCATTTGCCCCCACTTTTCGCCACTTTTGCCCCCGCACTATGCTAAATCTTATATACAAAGGGAAATATACTGTCTTTGCCCCTCCAAGTTTTGGCAACTTCCCCCCCCCCCTCTTGGCTTTGGAATCCAATTGCTGCCACTGGGTAGTGGTATGAATATAATCGAAAAAACAGAGTGCGCTTTATGTATTTAGTCTCATACTTTCCGCAGCTAGAGCTCAGTTATTATCACTATTATCATCATCATAATCATGGACTGGATTGATTCAGTTTACTTCAAGCCCGAATCACAGGAAACTGGATTTCCAGTAGGAATTTCCTAGTTGGCGCTGACTGGCTACCAATTTGCTAGTTTTCGCCTCACACGATACTTCTTACCGTACTTGTCGATAGACTTTTGTTCCCATAAGACATTGCGCTCGAAAAAATATGGTAATGAATGCGTACCGAACAAGCTTTTTAATGAACTCTGGTATGTATATTCATACATGAGATTCGCAGGATTCATTCACGAAAAAAAACAACCAAAAATTTAATAAACTTGTAATAATAAGGATTTTCATTTTCGGCTAATCATATTTGTGACGTATGCAGCTCTTCGCTTTGCATAAATACCTAAATATTAAGAAACTGAACACGAATGCACTCCACGTCATCTCTTTCATTTTCTTTTATCAAGAAAGTAACAAAAACAGCCAACACTCGGAAACCACAGACAAAAACTCCCCTTTGCAAACTCACAGATTATATTCACATGTTCAAACTTTGCTTTGATTGGCTGTCCCACAGAATCCGGTCGAGGAAAGCCAGTAACAATTAGAACATGATCTATTCCTCAACACCACTCAAGCAGCCATCACTTCCGGTCAGGTAGCCAGTTCAGCGCCAACTAACTGGAAATCCAGTTCCGTGTGATTCGGCCTTTACTTCGCTCTTCTGCCACTTCTGGTGCATGAAAATGAACGATGATATTAATAAAGGGATAATCACAAACATATAGGGACGACACGAACCTCACAGGGGATTATACTGTCTGCAATCCCAGACGCCAGAGTCTCGCTAGTCTGTAAAATTCAGTCCAGGGTGTACTACACCGAAGGGAGATTGATATTTGGGTGTCTTCGGAAAGGGCCACGTAACTGCAATTTTGCAGGCCAACGACGCTCTGGCGACTGAACCCACAGTCAGTATTAGCCTCTGGGGTTGTGTTTTCCTGCGCTTGCCCTTGTGTGTGCTGAGTGCCCCTTCTCATAAGCGACAAGAGGCACGTGTCACTTCGAAGACAATCACCAGAAATAAATGTATCCTTCCGAAATGAATCGTACATGAATCGAAAGACCCGCTCTTGAACCATCCGTGGTCAGACCTTAATAATGACTAGAGCTCGGAAGTTGAAGACCTATAAATTGCCAAAAAAAGACCCATAAAAAGACCTAAAAATATAAAAAAGAACCTAAAAACGAAAAAAAAGGACGTATAAATGTGATCCAAATTAATTAATAACTTCAGTTAACCTTATCTGACTTGCGATCTTTGCAGGCGCGTGCTGTCTGGTCGTAGACACCGTGCTGAAAGCTTCAAAACAATAGAAAGTTGCCACTTACAGCGCGACCTTCCAGACAAGTTACGGTTAAAGGATCTTGTACCGTACCTGCTTCAGTCGTCCAAAAATGTTTTTCTCTCGCCTCGGAGATGGTTCAAATATATTTATTTATTTCTTTCTTTTTATTTCTTTACTACAGAAAGGATGTTTAACACATTGACTGCCATGTGTATGATATGTCATACACATGGCTTCTTGCTTCTGGGCCACGTGTATGCTACTCCATACATAAACAAGAACCTGATTCTTGGCCGCGTGTATGGAAACGCATACACAGTTCAAGCAAAACTATATGACTGTTAAGTAGCCGTGGCGTACAGCTAAGATGGGGCAGTAATAATTTTAATTTCTGTAATGTCTTACAAGAGTAAAAAAATCTTCAAAACTTTATTTACGCTTACGTATTGTTTTCACTAGTACAAATGTATTGGCAACTGAAAAAGAAGGGTAAATGTGTAAATACACTTTTTTTCTGGTTGGAATTCACAGCAAACGATAATACATTGTGGAATACATTGCTAGTACATCATAATTCTTACAAAACGATTTGTTATATAATATTTTTTTTGTAAACTTATGTTCCTTGTAGATATATAGATATAAGGATGACATATTTTGTACCGAACACTTTGGAAGTTCAATGATTTTTGTTGAAACACTCCCTGCACATAAAAGGATTTTTGGGACATTTGTCAAATACTGTCTTCACCCACCTGGCGAATTTCCTCCCTGTCGAGTCAGGATTTCCACTTCTGCCATAGATTTTTTAGCAATGTACACAGCGTCCTTGCTTCTTTCTTCCATTATCCCCTACTTTGTCTATCAAGTGATGAGTTGGAGATTTTCTGCCTTCTTGCACAGGTAAAGTGAGTTGCTGTCCAGGAGGTAATTGTTCAGAAAGAATATTTAGGATTACAAGTTCCCTGAATTCATTTATGTGTATGTTACTGGACTGGATGCAGTCACTGTAGAGAATGTAGGCATTCACGAGAGCCGTTCCCCATATAAATTCAATAATAACTTTCTTGTACCATTTTGTAGTCTTTCACAGAGCATTCCCATATGAAGCGAATTGATCACTTACGTCAATGAAGGACTTGCTAGTAGTGTAATCAATAATTGCGGTAGGCTTTCTAATTTCTGAACCACGTCTTTCTGTTACAGTTACCTCTTCAGAAGAGTGAGCTGTAGATAGGACTAACACATCTCTCTTATCTTTCCACTTCAGAATAGTCACACCTTCCTGAGTTTCCTTTCCTACAATATCATCTTTCCTCAATTTATCTTGAACAACATCTGCTGGCAAATATTTACGGTTAGACCTAATTGTACCGATCAGATGGGTATTATTGTCAATGCCAAGGTAAACAAGAAGAACGCTGGTGCAATAATTATCTGTGTAAAGGCGCCGGCCTTCACCGAGAAGATGTCTTACAAGCTGTAACACAACAGTTTCAGGAACTGACATGTTACCGGACATGTCTATATTTCTAACATAAAGAATAATGTTCATGAGTAGTGTAATTGGGTTGTTTCAAAGTCATACTTAGTAGGTATTTTCTTTTTTTATCAATTGAATATCACTTTTTGACATATTTTGACAATTTTTTGTCGATGTTTTAGCGTTTGACGATTTTTCAGTGCAATTTTCACCGCATCTTATTTTTTTTCTACTCATACTTGGTAGGTATGCATTTGTAGCCTCTTTTTTATTAATTGAAAATCAGTTTTGACATATTTTGACAAATTTTTGTCGATGTTTTAGCGTTTAGCGATGTTTTTGTAAAATTTCCTATTTTTCTTTTTTTTCCCACTCGTACTTGGTACAAATGCCACGATCTTACGTGATATAACTTAACCTATTTATTTTTTTTCGTGCTAAACTACACGAGAGCCTCTACGTGCTTTGACCTACTTTAGAGTAGAACCACAAAGACAGAGCTGCAACCGAAAGTGAGGCTTGAAGTGAGGCTCGGTGAGGCTCGCCTTAATGGTTTGCTCTTGTAAGACATAAGCCTTATTTTCTCGCAGTGTTGCCAACATTTTACTTGAAATAAAATCACCAAGGTTTTTTTCTTGGTCTAACCTATGTTATTGAACTGCGTCGTCACGTCCAAACCTGCATGACTTCTGAACACTATTGGTTTTATTCATATTTTTTTTTACGTATAGGTGTATATGATGAATCCCCAAACAGATTTTTCCTAAGTCTTACTGTTTCAAAGATAACCCCACTTCCGGTCGCCATTTTCGATTTTTGAGCATAGGTTCTATTCATATTTTACTTACATATAGGCGTACATGACGAATCCGCAAACAGATTTTTCCTAAGTCTTACTGTTTCCAAGATAACCCCACTTCCGGTTGCTATTTTGAATTTCCGAACATAGGTTCTATTCATATTTTACTTACATATAGGCGTACGTGACGAATCCGCAAACAGATTTTTTCTAAGTCTTACTGTTTCAAAGATAACCCCACTTCCGGTCGCCATTTTGGATTTCCGAGCATAGGTTCTATTCATATTTTACTTACATATAGGCGTACATGACGAATCCGCAAACAGATTTTTCCTAAGTCTTATTGTTTCCAAGATAACTAGTAGTCTAATCAACCCGGTTCACCAACCGAAAATGAGGCTCGGTGAGGCTCGCAGTGTTGCCAACTTCTTACTCGAAAACTCACTTTCTCTCCACGTTCTGCGCCTTATTTATTGCGCTGACGATGTTTCACAGCGTAGAAAACAGCACCAAAACATCAAAAACTCACTTTGATTATTTGGAGCTCACCAAAACCTCAAAAACTTATTTTTATTAATTGAGGTTCACCAAACCTCAAAAACTCTCATTTTCTCTCTACGTTCAGCGCCTTATTTATTGCGCTGACACAACGTGATGAGTAAATAATGCAGTTTCTTATTCTTGAAGGATGAATGCACCTTATTGTAATTTTCCAAGCCCCGGTCAAATGTTTGTATATTGTGATCTTTGTAAACCTCTCTCTCGGGAACGATGTGCCACACACACGCGCGCGCGCGTGCCTCTCATTACTTCCGTATTGTGATGAATCCGCAAACAGATTTTTTTGCTAAGTTATGAATTTGAGGGTTCTATGACAACCTATATTAATTCTCGTAAGAGAACAGAAAAACACAAAAAAAACAAAAAAAACAATACTGTGGTCACTACAACAAATAGTCTTCTTCAACCCCTATCTAACAAACCAAAAAAATCATCATCCTAACTAGAACCATGTAACTAATATTGTGATGACTCATATTAAGTACTTCTTAATTGTATTACTTATAAGGGTATACTATTGTACAACGTTTTTGCAACAAGTTATTACGTAACATTGTGATGACTCATATCTAATGCTCTTTGTTGTATTAACTATAAGGGAGTAAACTATTACACAACATATTGCAACAAGTTATGACGTAATGTGATGAGTTATATCTAACGTGGCGTCTTCTGATTGGTTAATTATTACAGGTGTTTTCAATACGGTCCGCGCTTTTATTATATAAGACGGCATACACTGCAGATCAGTTAGTTTTGTGAGAGCAGCCGAAGAGTACGGACGTCCTGTTGCAGCGCTCCTTGTTTTTGTAAAAAAAATAGGTATTTAATTTTTTTTTTGAAGCTACATACTATCTATTATTTCAAGTTCAAAGGTGTTTCACGTGGTTTTTCATAGTAATTTCGACCAGATTGAATTTTGACGTGATCGTGCATTTTCTATTTCACCTCAAGAAATTCTATATAAATAACATACCTGAAAATTGTATCGCTATATACTAGATTTTTTGATTTCTGTGATTTTCGAAAAAGTAATGGCATCCACCACCAGTTTCAATCGTAAAAATGATAAAACTGAATGTGTTACTTGTGGAAAGCTAATCTCAAGGAACAATTTATCGGTACACAGGGCAAGATGTAGCGAAACAGGTTCGAGAATTAATCGTTTGTTATCTTCTAAGCCCTGTGCTCGATGTGGAAAAATGATCAGCATTGCAAATTTAAGTAAACACCTCAAAATTTGCAAACCATCGACCGGACAAGCATCGAAAAGGAAAATCGATAATGCAGATACGGAAGCTTCCACTTCCAAGCAAATTAAATTATCTAATGAATGCAAACCAATTAGATCTGCATTCAACGACCAACTCCAGGATTTTTCAATTAAGTCAGAACCAGGCCGTGACATCCTTAGTTTCTTGGATGAAATAAAAACATCTGTACTAAATATTTTGAAAGATAAACTTGAAAACAACTCTATAAAAATATATGTTGTTTTGTTTTCCAAATACGAGAAAGTTGATGGCACAACGAGTATTTTTTATCATCGTACAAAAAACCAGACTCTTCATTTGGCGGACGTCGAAAATTTGGACAACTTCTATTATAAAGTTACCAACGAGCTGGTTAAGAAACATGACGATTTCGAGGCTAAAGGGTCGGGATGGTCTCTGTGTGGAAGTCCTCACACGTTAACTGTTTACGTGAACCAATTCTCGCCTCTTTGCGCATCCAGCTATATTTCTCTTCCACCGAACATTCAACACAAGAGGGCTGTGTTAAATATACAGAACAGCGATAACAAGTGTTTTCTCTGGTGTGTGTTGGCTGCACTGCATCCTGTTCATTGCAAAAATAATCCAGAACGGATTTATCATTACAAGCAATACGAGTCCGAATTTGAAAGTGTAATGTCTGACATCGAATACCCGGTGACATTGTCGGATATAACAAAGTTCGAAAATCGTGCAGGAAAACGCATCGCTATTAATGTATATTCCTTCACGTCAGATAAGTATCTCGTGCATCCCGTCAGGATAAGCGATATCGACGATGACGATGCTCGTGTGATTAATCTTCTTCTAATTTCAAACGAGGATGTTCATCACTACACGCTAATTCGTTCACTATCACGTTTGGTCAGAAGTCAATCAACCAAGCATGCAAACAACATCGAAGTTTGCCCGAGATGCCTAACCACGTTCGACGATCGTGACCGACGTGATCATCAAAATCTTCATAGTCGTCAAATTGCTATCGATAAACTTGCCGAACATAAAATTTAATGCGGCAACAACAGACCGGCTAGAATGTTGATGCCCGAAACGAACGAAGTCGAAGAATTCAAAATGCACAAGGCATTGTTGGAACATCCCGCAATCATCGTCGCAGATTTCGAGGCGTTCCTCAAACCACTCTCCTACTGCGAACCGGATCCCGAATTTTCCTCCACAACGGCGTACCAGCTTCATCAACCTAATAGTTTCGGCTATGTTGTTGTGCGACGTGATAAAATAAATGAAGCATATATATACCGCGGGCCAAATGTAATCGAACACTTCCTGGAAAAAATGGTGGAGGAGGTTGAGGTAATTGGTAGCGTACTGCTTACATCAAAACCGATGGTACCTTTAACTGAAAATGAACTTCAAAATTACAATTCCACTGAGGTGTGTCCGGTATGTGATCAAAGTTTCACTGATGAGAACAAAAAAATATTCCACCACGATCATTTCAGCGGAAACTACATAGGTGGAATTTGCAACACGTGCAATCTTAAAATCCAGAAACCTAAATTCATCCCCATATTCTTTCACAACGGAAGCGGATATGATTTTCACCACCTGGTGAGACATCTTGGCTACGATCCGAAACGTATAGGTGTCTTGGCCGAGAATGAAGAACGCTACATTAGTCTCAGCAAGCAAGTGTCGATTCCGGGAACGAAAAATACAATCGAGATGCGCTTTCTGGATTCGTATAGATTTCTCTCTGCCAGCCTGGACGCTTTAGCGAACAAACTCACCGACGATCAATTTAAAATAACTAGAGCTAGTTTTCCCAACGTAGACATAGAACTCGTTAGACGTAAAGGGATTTATCCTTACGAATACGTTAGTGATGGTTCTAAATTTAACGACGACGCTCTCCCACTTCCAAGAGAATTTTACAGCAGACTCAGAGAGAAAGGAATTACGGACGAAGAATACCAACACGCGCAACTCATGTGGGAGAAATTAGAATGTAGGATACTCGGAGACTACCACGACGCATACTTAAAATTAGACGTGACGATACTCGCGGATGTTTTTCAGGCGTTCAGGAAAACGGCAACGAATATTTACAAATTAGATCCAGCGTATTTCTACAGTCTACCGGGATTAGCGTGGTCGGCAATGTTATTCCAGACAAAGGTCAAGCTGGAACTGATATTGGACGTTGACATGTTGCTATTTATCGAAAGAGGGATACGAGGTGGAATGGTGCAATGCGTACAGAGACATGCGAAAGCTAATAACGTATACATGAAAGAAGATTACGATTCAAATCGAGCATCGAATTACATCTTCTACGCCGACGTTAATAATCTCTACGGACATGCCATGGTTCAGAAACTTCCTTACGGGGGATTCGAATGGTTAGATCCCACTTCGATAGATATTATTCATTTCGACGATAGCGAGTGTGGTTTCTTCGCAGAGGTAGATCTCCAATTCTCCGACCACCTGCACGACACGTTTTCGGATTTGCCTCCGACTCCCGAAATCAAATGTCCACCCGACTCGGTTCAGGACAAGCTTTTGTTAACATTGGACCCTAAACAGAGATACGTCGTCCACTACAAGAATCTCCGGTTTTTGATTGGGAAGGGTGTTCAGATAGTAAATGTTAGAAGAATACTAAAGTTTAAACATTCCACGTGGTTAAGACCTTACATAGAAACTAACACACAACATAGAACAGCTGCCACTTCCGATTTAGACAAGGACTTCTTTAAATTAATGAACAATGCGGTGTACGGAAAGACCATGGAGAATGTTAGAAAGCACGTAGACGTGAAATTAATTTCCGATAAGAATAAATGTCGGAAGTGGATAGCCGATCCTAGATTCAAGTCGAGAAAAATTTACAACGAGAATTTGGCACTTTTCAATCTAGATATAAAATTGATGAAATTCAGAAAACCAATTTACGTTGGCGCAACGGTTCTCGACTTGTCGAAACTTTACATGTTCGAATTTCATTACGACGTGATGAAACCCTTCTACAATGATAAGATGTCACTTTTGTACACGGACACCGACAGCTTCATTTACAGCATACAAACACCTAACCTCTATGAAGACATAAAAAATTCTTCCATGCTTGAGTATTTCGATACTTCTGCGTATCCTCAACCCAACAGATTTGGAATTCCATCTCGTACAAAAAAGTCCTAGGTAAACTGAAAGATGAATGTAACGGCGATGTTATTGTCGAGTTCGCGGGTTTGCGTTCGAAGATGTATGCCATGAGAACAGAGAGTAGCGTCACGAAGAAAGCAAAAGGTGTGGGCAAGAATACGGTGGAGAACAAACTCACCTTCCACGATTACATCGATTGCCTTTACTCACAATCGACGATACTAAGTATAGAACAAAGAATCCAAGTGTAGACCACGTGATTACAAACAAACGAAGTTAGGAAAGTAGCATTAGATCCGCACGACGATAAAAGATGTATTTTGTCTTGTGGAATCCACGACGTTGCCTTGGGGACACTATCGTTTAGAAAATAGTAAAAATTGTAGGCAATGCAATTGAAAACAATAAAACTTAAATAACTATAACTAAAATAAAAAAATGACTGTCTCAAATTATCACATACACAATAAGGAACTAGCAAGGACAATGAACCTTTTGGTTTCCGAAAGCAAACAATGGAGACTGTACACCGCAAGGCAGATCATGAATTTCTATCTTCCATGTTATCTAAACTCAACGGCCTGTTGATCAATCAATTTTCGGAACGCTGTTCTTCTTGCTGGAACAGGGACGATTTCGGATTCGCGACGATCGACGTGACGAGGAAACCCAACGACGGAAAATACAGAAACAAAATCAACGACTTTCAAAACGTTGCAACGTTGTGAGAAACGTTTCTCACAACGTTGCAACGTTTTGAAAGTCGTTGATTTTGTTTCTGTATTTTCCGTCGTTGGGTTTCCTCGTCACGTCGATCGTCGCGAATCCGAAATCGTCCCTGTTCCAGCAAGAAGAACAGCGTTCCGAAAATTGATTGATCAACAGGCCGTTGAGTTTAGATAACATGGAAGATAGAAATTCATGATCTGCCTTGCGGTGTACAGTCTCCATTGTTTGCTTTCGGAAACCAAAAATATTCATTGTCCTTGCTAGTTCCTTATTGTGTATGTGATAATTTGAGACAGTCATTTTTTTATTTTAGTTATAGTTATTTAAGTTTATTTTTTTTCAATTGCATTGCCTACAATTTTTACTATTTTCTAAACGATAGTGTCCCCAAGGCAACGTGTGGATTCCACAAGACAAAATACATCTTTTATCGTCGTGCGGATCTAATGCTACTTTCCTAACTTCGTTTGTTGTAATCACGTGGTCTACACTTTGGATTCTTTGTTCTATACTTAGTATCGTCGATTGTGAGTAAAGGCAATCGATGTAATCGTGGAAGGTGAGTTTGTTCTCCACCGTATTCTTGCCCACACCTTTTGCTTTCTCGTGACGCTACTCTCTGTTCTCATGGCATACATCTTCGAACGCAAACCCGCGAACTCGACAATAACATCGCCGTTACATTCATCTTTCAGTTTACCTAGGACTTTTTTGTTACGAGATGGAATTCCAAATCTGTTGGGTTGAGGATACGCAGAAGTATCGAAATACTCAAGCATGGAAGGATTTTTTATGTCTTCGTAGAGGTTAGGTGTTTGTATTCTGTAAATGAAGCTGTCGGTGTCCGTGTACAAAAGTGACATCTTATCATTGTAGAAGGGTTTCATCACGTCGTAATGAAATTCGAACATGTAAAGTTTCGACAAGTCG